>NC_051211.1:10261614-10624114 GCF_015220715.1 Pygocentrus nattereri | reverse complement strand
AAACATACAAAAAAACGACCAGGTCTATAAAAATATTAGCTGTAATCTCTAATAGTACAAATTCACCAATTTAACTGCTTATTGTTACAAGAAATACCACATAATGTTGGAAATCAGCATAGAAGGAGTGTCTGGATTGACTGGCTGTACAGTATATACAGTATTACGTATATTTCATCAGTGTGGATATATCTCAATATATTGACGTATGTCTTGATTATATGTGTATGTCTGCCCTGCTGAAAAGACCAGCCCAGACCAGTATGTATCTCATGCTGGTCGAGGCTGGTCTGTGCTTTTTATTCTGGTCTAGTGCTAGTCTGGTGCTAGTTAAGCTGCTCACCCAGCATGGTCGTGCTGGCTGACCAGCACGTCAGCATTCAAAACACATCATATGCTGGTTTTGCTGATGGCCAGCAGTGCTGTCTATGCTGGTTTGTTTAGCAAAGTGGATGTACTGGCGTATATTTAAATATTCAAAAATGGTGCACATTTTAAATATCACATATGTTGCATGCAAATTTTTAATATGAGCAAATATACATACATATATTTTTCTTCCACCTCGGACTGCACACTGATACACACCCGGATGCCTAATTCTAAAAAACGGTTTCCATTAAAGATGGCAAATGGGAGATGCTCGGGAATTCCTATATTTATTTATCAAAGGTCTTAATACTATATTGGATTCATTACATCCTTCATTTTCACATCTCTATTCCTGATATAACCCACTGGCCATGTCAGCAAGGCAAACAAATACCATCCATACAGGCAAACAGTTCAGGATGCAGAGTCCACCAGGGGTCCACTAGGGCACAACAAACACACATACCACACTGATGGCCCCTAACAGCTTGGTCAGGACAGCCAGGACACAGTCACTCCCTATGGGTCAATCAGTGGGCGGAGCTCCACTGTGTTACAACATAGCTGTACATCTGGCTGTGTGTGTGTGATGTCAGCTCAGGCTAAAGTAGCTTCCAGGTAGACACATTAGCCATTAGTGAGATTCTCCAGCACTGGTGCCAGGACCTCAGTGAACACACAGGCCTTAGCATTCCCAATTATAACCCGGAGCACAGCCCAAACACCCACACCACAATCCAATTTAGCCGCACACACACACACACACATACACTCGCATGCCCGCACACAGTGTTTATACAATCCCAGGATGTGGGGTCATATATATGACACAAATGTGTTTTATTTATACACCAGTCAGCCACATTAAAACCACCTCCATATAGGTGCACTTCGTAATTCTATGCACTTTGCAATGTAATGTTGATCTGCTTATTTTGTTTATCCCTCTGTTCTTCAATGGTCAGGATCCCCATGGGACCACCACAAAGCAGTAATAATAATAATAATAATAATAATAATAATAATAATAATAATAATAATAATAATATGCTCTGTGGTGGTCCTGTGAGGGTCCTGTCCATTGAAGAACAGGGTGAAAGAGAGTATGCAGGGTGAAAGATTATGCAGGTAAGAAGATGGACTGCAGTCTGTAATTGTAGAACTATAAAATGCACAATGAGTGTTGAAACAAGGAGGTAGTCATAATGTTATGCCTGATCAGTGTATAGCTGTGACATGTGCAGCATCATCATGGCAGATCATGGACACACACACACACACACACACACACACACACACACACATTGCCAATGTGAACAGCACCTGGCATTTTCAAATAATTAAAAAATAAATAAACAAATAAAGCATTAGTAGTACCTATTGTACTAATAAAGATTCTTGTGTGTTGTAATAGCAATAATAATAATAATAATAATAATAATAATAATAATAATAATAATAATGTGTATTATATGTAACTGTCTACAGTATAGATAGTTTTACAGTATTCACTTGTGTTACCAGCTGTTGTATGAGTTTTCCAAACTTAACCTTAACCACAACCTTAGCAACCAAAATAGTTTTGCTCTTTTCATTTGAAAAAAATGAAATTTGCAGCTTTTGTCAAGAAGCACTTTACAGTGTCATGGCCATTTTACTGCCCTTGACATTTCTGGTTAGCCTGGTTTTGTCTTGTTTTCAAAGTCAGGATATTTTTGTCCCAGAAATGTTAAAAAAAAAAAAAAGAAAAGAAAAGAAAAAAAAACAACAGCCACACACCACTGTCACACCACCTCATCTGCCACGCTGAGAGGAAAAAACAACTGCCATCTGAAACGGGTCTATTTGCGCTATCACTGTGTCCTTCTACTTTGTCCCTCTTCCGATTTAGAAAATTGTGGCTATATAAAAGAACGCCATCTTCAATCACAGCTGTTCTCTGAATCCTCTGAATGTGCTTTTATGAAGTTCCTGCTCAAATAACTCCAAAATTTGAACGCCTATAATCCTTTGCTTTGAAACTGTCACTATAGTATGAGGACACATAGTGATGTCAACATGCATCTGAGCCGAATGACGGTGGAACTGACTGCAATAATCAGGGAACATGACTTTTCTACAGTAAGTCTGATTTGCCTTGTAAGCTAATTCTACGTGGTCTCTGCTTTAAGCTGGAGAGAGTTCATTAGTACCAGACTGCAGGAGATCTCAGTTTCACTTAGAGGTGTCGAACAACCGAACACATGCACAGCTACGTGAGCACAAACACATCTATCCATATTATGAGTTCCGTTTTGACAGATAAAAGCATTCGCTCAACAGTGTTCTGTGATTGGATGCTTCTGCAACACAACACTGCTCATCATGATCCATTCCTTCAGCACTAACTTCAGTAACACTACTGGCTATGAACTTCCAGACTGGGCTGACCAAAACTAGCTAACATTAACTCATCCTATAACCTGCACATTCATTTAAAAACGGTAATTCATCCACATAGACCGTTCAAGAAGAAAAACACCACAGCAAAAGTTGACTGAAAATCAGTAATAGAGGGAAAAGATGAACTTTTGCAATGCTTTGTATGACAAATAGTCTATTTCCTACTTTAAATGTTAAGTACACGTCTTTAACTTTTCCTTTTTGTCCATTTTTCATAACTTTTTTTTGTGCTGTGAACTGCTTTGTACAATGTCACTATTCATCTCACAGGTGGTTAGTTGGTCGCCATATGCAAAAACCTGGTAGGATTTCCCGGAATGTGTAAGGGGAAAACATTCCCAGCAGAGCCGCAAAAAAAAGTGGGTTGTTACTATTCAGCTTGCTAGTGGTCCAATATTACAAACTTCAGTTCCAAAAAAGTTGAGAGTAAAAAACAGAAGGCAGTGATTTGAAAATCTACTTCAACCTGTATTTAAACAAAAACAGTACAGAGACAAGACATTTAATACTATTTATGAACATATGCTCATTCTGAATTTAATGCCTGCAACATGTTCCAAAAAAGATGGGACAGGAGCAATTAAGGCTAGGAACACATTATAAACAGGTGATCATGCTTGGGTAAAAATGAACAATGATGGTTCGAGGCTCACCCCTTGAATGCCCATGACATTTAACCCCTCAGACGGCACTGCTTAAAAACTGGGATGCTTCTGTGAGGGATATCACCACATGGGCTCAGGAATACTTTGACAAACCATTGTCAATAAAAATTACTCATTGCTGCATCTGTAAATGCAAGTTAAAACCATACTAAGCACACTGGAAATCATATGTCAACAGCGCCTAGAAACGCCTCCAATTTCTCTGGGCTCAAGCCAATCTGAAATGGACTAATGCACAGTGGAAATGTGTATTCTAGACTGACAAGTCAACCTTTCAGATTGCTTATGTATATAACGCACACTGTAAAGAAAAGGCCCATCCAGACTGTTACCAGCGTAAAGTTCAAAGGCCAGAATCTGTCATGGTATGGGGTTGTATTAGTGGATAATTTGCATGTTGAAAAATATATATGGAGCAATGTAGGTTGCCTTTTAGACAACATCTTTTTCAGTGATGTCTATTCTTATTTCAGCATAACATTCTTCATGTTACAACAGCATGGCTGCATAATCAGAGAGTATGGGTGGTAGACTGGCCAGCCTGTAGTCCAGACCTGTATGCCATGGTCAATTTTGAAGCGCAAAATATGACAGCAAATGAAGGCCCTGGACAGGTGCGCAGCTAAAAACATGTATAATCCAAGGAAGGTCAAAAAATTTGCTTTCACAACAGGAAGAATTGTTGTTCTCATTTCCCAAACAATTATTAAGTGCAGTTAAAATGAAAGGTGATGTAACACTGTGGTAAACATGCAACTTTTTTGGACCCATTGCAAGAATCCAAAAAATAAATAAAGTTCAAAGACAAAACATTGAATATCATGTTTTTTTCAATGTAATATAGGTCCAACAGAATTTACTAATCAATGTTTTATCAACATAAAAAACTAAGACAGTGTGTAACATGAGAGTAAAAACAGAAAGCAGTGATTAGTAAATTCTGTTTGACCTGAAAACAGCACAAAAACAACATATTTGAAGTTTTACCTTATTTATTTTTTGTAAAAATATGTGCACAACAAACTTGATGCCTGCAACACATTCCAAAACAGCTGGGACAGGAGCGTATTTATCACTGATACATCACCACTGAATAATTTGATGACTGAAGACACCAACAGATGCTGGTGGTATTGGTGGTAATGGAAATTTTTGCCATTCTTCAGTTATTAAAACTTTGTAAGGCCTTTATTGTATTTTGCACTTCATAATATGTCACACATTTAAAACTGGACACAGGTAGGCCAGTCTAGCTCTCATTACGCAGCCATGCTGTCACATGTGCAGAATGTTTCTTGGCGTTGTAATATTAAAATAAGCATATCATCGCAGTTTTTACTTTTTTTTTTACCCATATTAATGATAAATCATGAAATGCAGTTAAACGTGATGACCCAACTATGCATGCCATGTCACTATGGACACTCACACAGACATATATACAGCAGTGCCTACTCTCTGCCCACTACTAGCCCCACTTTTCTTTCATACACGCACACCCTGCCATACTGGCCATGAAGCACAATACAATACAGCGTAATCAGCCAGGCCTAATCAGCCGACTCTCTCCAACACGCTGTGCTATTCAGGCTCATCACCCAGCCATGGATCTGCGCACCTTATTCCCTCTGCCCTGATTGTAATGCATTATGGCTGTATGGTAATGGGTGCACCTGAAGGTGGGCGCAGGACTAGAGCTAATTCATCTCTTATTGCTCATTATTCTGCTTCATATGCTGCCAGTGACATTATTATGATGTCAACTGCGGTTTCATTACGCCGGCCTGCTCCCCTCGCCTCGTGTCCACTTGTATGCCTCTGAACCCGAAAAAAAAATCAGCATTATCCCATTACACACTGATCAGTGTCCACTGACTGTGGCTGGTGTATGAGCGTGTGTGTGCTGGCTTTGTCCGTATGTGTGTGTAAGCGTGTGCATGCATATGTAAACGTGTATGTGTGTGTGTGTGAGTGAGTATGTGTGCATGCGTGTGTGTGTGCGCACATATACTCTACCTTTCAAAAGTCTGGAATCACTGTTTTCAACTACATTTGCATTCCCTGAGGGAAGTACAGTCCTGGCAAGACGAGACAATATTCTAAAGTAATGCATGTAAAGAATGAGTCACTAAACTCAAACGTAATAAAGTGAGAAAAAGAAATAAAGGAAAGAGGGCAGAGAAAGAATAAAAAATACAAAAAAAAAACGTATAGAAGAAAGGAAGGATGGACGAAAAAGTAGAAACAAAGGTAGAAAAGATAAAAGAAAGGATAAGAAAAGAAGGAAGCCAAAAAAATGGAAGGAAGCCAGGAAGGAAGGAAGGAAAAACAAATAAAAAGAAGGGGAGAAAAGAGAAAGAAGAAGGAAGAAATTAGGGAAGAAATTGAAAGAAATAATGAAAGGAACAAACACAAAGATAGAAAAAGAAAAGAAAGAAAGAAAACAGGAAAGTAACAAGAAAGGAAAAGAAAGAAAAGACAGAAAAAGGAAAGAAGGAAGTACAAAATGGAAGGAAGGAAAGAAAAAACAAACAAAAAGAAGGGGTGAGAAAGAGAGAAAAAAGAAGAAAGAAAACAGGAAAGAAAGAAAGAAAACAGGAAAGTAACAAGAAAGGAAAAGAAAGAAAAGACAGAAAAAGGAAAGAAGGAAGTACAAAATGGAAGGAAGGGAGGAAAGAAAAAACAAACAAAAAGAAGGGGTGAGAAAGAGAGAGAAAAGAAGAAAGAAAGAAATTAAGGAAGAAATTGAAAGAAATAAGAAGGAATTCAGACAAAAAAAAACAGATGAAAAGCAGTCAGCCTGTAGCTCTTCCATTCTTTCTGTTTACGCAGCTGATTTCACCATCTTTACTTAAGACGGTGAAATCAGCTGCTTTAAATGCAAGAATGGAGGGATGAAGAAGGATGAAAAGGGCTGAAAAGGAGAGCAGACTTCAGCAAAGCATATTAAACCAGCTCAGCCAATCAGCTTTAAGGATTTTATGACATCATCAGCTAGAACTCAAACTCTCTCAGGACTGCACCACTGAACTCCACAGGGAAATGAACAACTTCTAACTAAAATATATTAGAAAGTCTAAACGTTATACAACTGAAACACTGACCTCTCACTGAACACTGAACAGGGATATCTCACCACTCACTGAATCTGTGAATCAGTCTTTAAACTGAGGTTTTAATTATGTCAGAAGAGGAAAAAGGAATTAAATGGGACAATACAGTGTTCACTCTGCACACACAGTAATTGCCCATTACAATATATTAGATTCTAATTGAATAACTTCTTAATCTCCAAAAACAATAAACATTTTGCTTTAGCTTTTCTTTAGTTTCATTTATTTCACCATTTGGCATTTTGATCAGAAATTATTTACATATATTCATCATTTAACACTTGAAAATGATCTGTAAAGATTTTTAGAGCAGTGTTTATTTGTTCAAACGAAATGCTAAAATTAAAATTAATAGAATTCAAGAAATAAAGAAATAATTATAGTGTATTATAATACACTGTGCACTAATGTGTTAGTGTGTTATCTTAACCATGCATCCAAAGCTCTCCTTGGGGGAGTCCAGGATTCAAGCCGGCAGTCCAAACAAAAACAACGTTTTAGAGCAAACCAATGTCTTTTTAACAAAAGTGCTGCAGTAGTTTGTGTTGGTACAGCACGTTGTGCCCTGCTTACTAAAGCAGAACTTTGAATTACTGCACTGTTTGTTCCAACCCCTCCCCTTGACTGTGATTATCTTTCCCTCTGAGACCTCCCCCCAAATGTGATTGGTCCAGAAGTGCTTTTCCATTGGTCATGAGATCTTTTTTTGACCCCTTCAAATCCCATGCTTATGAAATACTAAGGCTTCTTATTCAGTAACTACATGCTCTACAATGCAAACTAGCTTTGTTATTCTTAGGTTATAGAGGTGTGTAACAAAACTTTGGACCTGCTGGGGGGCCCTGGCCATGTAAGTGGTTAAGGGGGCCTTTCCCTCCATTTTTCTGGTAATTTTGCCACACTGACTGATCACAAGTGTCCCTGAAAACACGATGTTGAAGGCATATGCTCAACTGGCTCCGGAGACAAACAGGTGGCGCTATACACCACTGAGTGTTTGCTTTACACCCCACCAATGCTACAAATGTAAAGCTAACAAACAATGGGAGAAAGCAGGCACACATCCAGGACTTTTTCCTAGAAATGTGTTGTGCTGCTGTAGGCAAGTCATAGCTACACTAGACACAAATGTGGGAATTCTGGTTCACAACTTGTCATTTTTTGCAGAGTTTCAATAAAATGTTTATATTTTTGTTCAGTATAGCCATAGTTTTTACTATTTCTGGTGAGAATATAGCCACTGAGGGCTAGTACACAACCACTAAGGGCACCAGAATGTAAAGTTTTCTTTAAGTTCTTTTGTCATTCAAAGTAGTTTGCCAGCTGTACAGTTACCATCCAATTCCTAGATGATCACATTAAATCAGGTGCGGCGGATAGAATTCACCAAATCCATATAGTGTCTGGAGATGAGAGAGAAGTGAGGAACCAGAGCTCTTCTAATTGTATTCTTCTCATCAAAATAAATAAAACAAACAAAAAAAAAAAACATCTTGTTACTTTTTAGTGTATGCATGTTTATCTGTGTTTATTCTAATGTTATATAGTGTTCTTAAATAGTTTTAACTGCAGTTTCACTGTAGGGGGTTCTCATCCATCCCATTTCACCCCAATTGCTCATTCGCAGCTCAACATAGAGCCACAACATTTCACATACGGAGAGCCAATAGTGTCGCAGTAAATCTTAGAGCAGAGTTCAACAATTTTTACTGACCGCCTAAGACTTTTGAACAGGTCAGTATACACCAGCCAAAAGCTATATGTTTGATTGTAGGCTCTAACCAATAGGGTTATACATCCTACATTTTGAATGGTAGTATGTGTGTGTCTCAGGATATGTGTGTGTGTGTGGTGTGTGTGTGTGGTGTGTGTGTGTGTGTGTGTGTGTGTGTGTGTGTGTGTGTGTGTGGTGTGTGTGTGTGTGTTTGCTGGCCAAGTCCGTCTCTCTCTTCCATCCAGACCCAGCTGAAGGGAAGGTCATCCTGCACTGGTGAAAGCCGCGGTGCAGCAGTGTGTCTGACAGATTCGATGCGTGCTCTGGGCTCTGGCGGAGAGATTTATGCCTCTGGTCTTGGGCCTTTTCATTTCTCTAATTCCCTATTTGGAAGTTGGGGCCAGAGGCTGGCACAGCACGTCTCCGTCCGGCTGGCCGGGCTTGCAGCGTCCTTGATCTCCGAGACGACCGAGGAGCCTCGCGTCACCACCCCGCTTTGACCGCCGTCCAAGCGGCCAGTGATATTTATTGAGCTCATAACGGCCAAAGCCCACTGTAAACCACTTTCACTGCCAATTCAACTTTAGCAAGAATGGCTTTTATAGGCCTCAATTTGTTATCCCCTTTCTGGTCAGATGGTTGTGTAATAGCCTTCTGGCTAGGTTGCAACGAAGATGACTTTTCTCAGGGTGGTCCAATCCCGACTTAGGGCCGAGAGAGGGAACGGTGACTTTCCCGGACTGAACCAGTACCAGTGCTAGTGATTTCCTCTGTTGCTGTGCTATGCCCGAGCAGCTGGTTATCTACTGTCTCTACTGGGCCAAAGCCATGGCACTCACCCCTTTGCTGCATTTGTATTGGAGCAGACTCAGACCAGCTGTTTCTCCTTTTTGGCCCCAATTGGACAGAGCCTAGCCCACTAACTGTTTACTCTATGCCAAGGCCTCTTACACATGAAAAAATGTCACGTAAAAGCAAAATATTCAGACAAATTTTTGCCAAACTATACAGTCATAACGTGACAGGCCGAATATCTATGGGAAAGTACTTTGCATCTCATGAAACAGTGTATAAGATGCTTTCCATTTTGGAAAAGCTAAAGGAGAACGGGAATTTCCTCCATCATATTCAGGAGCTAAAACTTTATGAACTACTTCAGTTCTTCACTTCACAGCTCAGATCTCATAGCTGATTTAGGAAATGCAGCTCCACAGGAAACAAAGCACAGAACATACAGGGCGGAATAATTTCAAGTGCAAATCCTTATCATTTGCTCCTCACAGATTGGGCAAATGATGACTCTGGAAAAGTTAAAGTAGCGTGAAAAGCTGCATCACTTCATTCAGAGTGCTTCCACATGTTGGTTAACTCGATGTTTGTAGCACAGTTTGAGCTCTGTCTGAGCTGCTTTTGGAGATTCTGATCTTTTCGCATTTGTAAAAATGTTCCAGTTCATCAACTTAGTTGTCACCATGCCATCAGCACAGACGACAGTGACTGGTCGGCAAGTTCATGCTGCTGGCTAAAATTCACAAAAAACAAACAAAAAAAGCATGATAAATAATGCTGTGTTTTCACCATCCAGCAATTCACATTTGGTTGCACAATTTTATCCCTTCTAACCATGCTAAAATTAATTCACTGTTGTCCAAATAATTGCCTGAACAAATCACATTTGGTGCACAAAAGCCTTTAAAACAAGGACTACAGACCCAATACTAATGTGGCTTGCAATGAACAAATGTTATCTAACCATTTATCATTCATTGTTTCTTCTAATAAAGCAGTGGTTTGGTTAAAAAAATAAAAAACTTACAATAAAATATTTCCTCTGTATCCCAAATGTATCCCAAGGCATGTTTTGTGTCCTAAATTTGCTTCTTTAGTGTTGCACTGGAACTACACTATATGTAGAAATGTATCTAAACATCCCTTCTAATCAGTGAAATCAGCTACTTAAAGCTGCACCCATTGCTAATACAAGTTCACACACAGCTTGTACAAACTCCATAGAAAAGCATAGACTCTCACGAATAAAGCAGCTGCACATTATTCTATTCCTGGATAGAGCCCATTGCCCCCAGCACTGGGCTGTGGAGCAGTGGAACTGTGTTCTCTGGAGCAATTCAGATCCCTCCAATACCTTTAGGATGGGTTTTGGGTCCTTAACCATCCAACATCAGTACCTGACCTCACTAATGCTCTAGTGGCTGAATGCCATCAAATCCCTACAGCAATGTTCCATTTAGTGTAAAGATTTCCCAGAAGAGAAGAGGTTGTTACAGCGGCACAAATCCCTATAAATACCTTTGACTTCAGAAGAAGTCTACATGTTTGGACATACAGGGCTAACATAGCTAAAAAGTAATGGAGACTGTCAGACTAACCAGCCTCACAGAAATTGCATGTTTCATCCTAATTATAAGTCTAAATCTGAAGTAATCTCAAGTTGACTTATTGCTTATGTGGTTTCTAACACAGTCTGTATAAGGGCTCTAGAAATGTACTGCTCTGTAAAGTGTTTGGTGTTGTGTTATGTCATTATATTCAGTATTGTGTGTTCTGTACTGTGACTGTATTAAGAACATTTTTCTGTCTATTCTTGTTTATCCCTACATGGTCATGTCTTTCTCATCTGTCACTTGTCATGTATAGGCTGAGCCTAATCTAGGCATCAGTCCATGCTATAAAACTGCATCAGCCCAGTGTACTACGGGCTGGCTAGGTGTCTGGTACCCGCACACAAAAGAATAAACTTCATTTCTCCAGACATACACCTGGTCCCCTGGTTCAGTTAGGGTTGGGATTCTTCAAATGGTGCCGTGACCTGGATTGGATATCTCATCTCGATCCTGTAGGTGAGTGCCCATTTTGAAGTAAACCCTGAAACCAGTAGGTTATCCTCCTCTCATTGACAGAACATAGGGGAAGACCGCGGTGGTGTTACTGTAAGCACATGGCAGTAGGAAAGTCTACCACAGAGGGGTGGTAGGGTGGCACCTGAATGGTCGGATAATGTTTTCATTGTCAGAGTGGATGAACAGTTATAGGCTCATCTAGTTTGGACAACTACTAGAAAGTACCTGTTCATTCAGATAAAATATGGTCCCTAGATGAGAAACTAAATATGTCATTCTGTCAAACAAGCAGAGAGCAAACTCGCAGAGCATGTCTTAATGCATGCTGCCTCCAAGGCAAAATAAGCCTGTGGAAGTATAAATGTAAGAAAACATAAGTTGATGCAAACTTAAAAATATGTCTAGAACAACCTTGTCTGATACAGTGACTGGGACTATCTTCCCATTTATGCCTGAATGGGTCCAAATTTCTTGCAGATTGTGGCTAACTAAAGGTTGAACATGTCAACCTGACTGGGTTTTTTCTTGTCTGAATATCTGAATGTCAGGTATTCAACACGTTGTGGAGGCTTTAGTTAGACAAAGGTTATTGTTTCATAACCAAGTCCCTCACCTCTATATAGACAAAATTTTGATAGCTTCGTAAAATGCAGAGGAACATGAACATGACTTGCTAGATTTGTTAGAATACCTACATTTGTTAGGACACAAAGCATTTTAAGAAAAAAGCTTAAATCAATCCCCTGTTCACTTTTTAGGACAGCTGGTTTTACAGGCTCAGGAGTCAATTTTACCTGACTCTTATGCCACAGTATGTGCTATGTTATGACCTGATACGTCAGCACAGCTGCAGTCTTTTGTGGGGCTGTGCAATTACTGACAACCATGAACTGAGGTTTATGTGAAAACCTGTTTAACAACTATGCGATCTAACTAAAACAGAAAATCAGAAAGAGTTTCAGCTAACTGATGATCAGTTCAGAGCTTTCATTTCTTCATTTCATCTCTCTTAAACCTGCATTATGCAGCACCCTTCCACCCTAGAAGATGGAACCTACTGTTCACACTGTATGTTTCAGCATCACTAGGGTTTGTGTCTAGTTGTTTAACTCAAACTCATGGTGACAAAGAGAGGTCTATGTTTTACTACTCTGCTAAAAAAGACATGGTTATGCTTGAAATGTCACCTGCCTGAGAGCAACCCTGGTGGGTTTAGCTGTTGCTCCTAATTTTTTGGATCAAATCAAAAAAAGTTATTTGCAGTCATTTGGCGAAATTGGGATATGATTCAGCTGATCCTGACTGTGAAACACTGCAGTTTCTAGTTCTGTGCAAAGTATGTATGCAAAACACCTTTGCCAAATGCTAATGTTGGGGTAAACACTGATGGTCCAGTGTGACGACAGACGACACACAGGGTGGGCTGTCCCAAAGCAGTATGTAGAAATAGCTATGGGCAGATTGCCGGATCTGTGTTCTTACTAAAAAGATATTAAAAGCTAATGTCTTGTCATGGCAAATGCCACGATTACGGCTTGTTCTGAAAGTTGTACACATGTCAAATCTGATAGTTCTACTGCAATACTGTCAGACTTTATCAGAAACAGGTGTTGAATGCATAAGAACTTTTTTAAGGGGGGGGTCACCCTATTGTCTGAGTACAAAAGGTTAAGTTGCGTAAGACTCAGCCAATAGGGCCAAAATGAGGAGATCAAGTCCTCCTTACCACATTCTCTGCTCTTAAATGTCTAGAAAAAAACTGGATACATGGGTACCACTACCTGATGGTGATGGCTAGCACAGGGAAAAAATGGGTGACTCTGGTTGGGAGATGCTCTGAGGAGGAACTGTGATGTCTAGGTTATGGGGGTCAAACACAGAGTGAAGATTTTCCTAATCCCCTTCGCGGCTAGCGCTCCCTTACTCCCACCTGAGGCCAGGACCCATGTTAGGTAGGGAAAGAAGATATCCATTACATGTGCTAAACCAAACCTGTACAAGGGCATGCAACATGGTTTGTGTAATAAGAACACAATACTGCCGCTTAGAACAAGCCAGAGCACACCTGAGACAGTGACGATGAAACAGGACATTAGACAGGTTCCTGATTGGTCGTCGAAGAACTGATATCAAAGGCTATCTAGGTCCCCTGACTCTGCCCTGCAAGCTGTTTGGACACATCAGCACTTGCTCCCACTATCCTGGAAGAGAAGACGGCTACCACTGCAACAAACTGCATGATAAAGGACTTTTTATAACAAAAAGGGAATAAAGAATGATGACACGTTTAGTTTTCGTAAACATTCTGACAAGAGATTTTGCAGGCATGATGGAGGATGTTTGTAGCCACAACGTGGTCTGTGAACACACAATCGTACCATAGGAGGTGATGGTTGTTTGTTTGTCATGTCTTGTATCACTGCTTTCATGTGATCCCAGTGTCTTATACTTCTGCACAAGCTTTATGTACAGATCAGTTCGCTTCTGAAACCATGAGAACAATAGCAAATTATGGTAGATGGTATAAGTGACGATAACTGGTCATTGCTTATTGTTAGATGTCTTTAGTCAAATAGAGCCGCCTGTTATAATCCAAATGCTAATAGATCCTGGATTGTTGGCTGGCAGTATACGATTTGGCAAAACTAATTACAACTTTAGAGTTCATAGCTATTGTTATTTACTCTTGCCTCAAATTACTTTGTGTTTAATGACTAAACTACACCAGCATAGATGTTCCTGATGAACGTAGAAACACTTTTTAATCCCCATTTGCCTGTGCATGAAATGAAGGGAAAGAGATCCGTTTTTAGGATGTATAGAAAGGGGGAAATACAGGCCACATTTCTCCATAAGAAGAGTGTTCTGTACTGTGACTGTATTTAGAACTTTCTTCTGTCTGTTCTTGTTTATCCCTACATGGTCATGTCTTTCTCACCTGTCACTTGTCATGTATAGGCTGAGCCTAATCTTGGCATGCTATAAAACTGCATCAGCCCAGTGTATTACAGGCTGGCTAGGTGTCTGGTACCTGCACACAAACAAATAAACTTCACTTCTCCAGACATACGGCTGGTCCCCTGGTTAAGTTAGGGTTGGGATTCTTCAAATGGTGCCGTGACCCGGATTGGAGATCTCATCTCAATCCTGTAGGTTAGGGTTGGGATTCTTCAGGGCTCGACCAATACACTGGTTCAGCGATACTACTGACCAATGCTAGCAACCCATGGCATTGAGCATAAAACATAGATCGACTGATAATACTGCCAATAATACGCACCTTTTTTCTGTCACCAGGAATCAAACTTTCAACTGCTCGAATATATGGCACACAGTAGACTCAATGTTTTATTGTATGATATCAATACAGGTTAATGAATCCAAATACACCAACCCCACCGGGGTCCGTGCAAAAACATGTAAATACTTCCAAACTCATTCTTGGCATGAGAATAACATGGTTTTCTTTCTTTCTTTTTTTTTAATTATAAGAAGTTTGAAAGTTGGGAATTGACAACCATATCAGTCAGTAAAGCACGCTTAACTAAAACTATTGGGGTTTAAAATTAAAATGTAAAACTAAATATGTGTCAGCAGATATGGATATGATCAGTTATTCAAATTATAATCTGCCCCTTAAAACTGGCATCAATATCATCCACACAACATTCATACTGGTCAGGTCCTAGTCTGTCTGACATACCATTAGCTAAAAAAACTGGGTAAAAGTATGCCAAATAGCTACAAACCGCTTTAGCAGCTATCTTGAAGCCTGAATTTGGTCTCTAGTTTTGTTCGTTTGTATGTAGTTTTAAAAGCAAATGATGTCTAACTGAAATGTGAGTGAAATTCATTTCCTAGTGCTTTGCTCATTTCATCATTCATTGCGTTGCTAATTTAATACGCAACCATTTCCGCTGAACTGATTTTCAAATGACTTCATTTAAGTACCACAGAACACTTACAGTGAACAGCGGGAACTATGCTAAACCATATTACTTCAATTCCCCCCGGTTGGACTTCCTTCTCCTGCAATCTTCTTTCCTCCTTTTAATTTGACTGAGCATTTAACCACTCTCATTAAACAAACCATTTCTTTGGTTTGCTTTTGATCCACATCTTTTGCATACAAATCTACTAAACAAGTACAAGAGGAAATTTTTCTGACCAACCTTTGAGGACTTTGTCTTGCACTGGCAACCAATTAGCGTCTCTACCCCCAAAAGAATGGACTGCCAAAGTTAAAGGCAGCGTAAACAGCCAGTACTTCTTTCATGCTTGGCTCTGCCAACACACCTTCATTATGTCTAAAAGACTGGCAGCCTCCTGGCAAGGCACATATGGGTCAGCCAAGAATGGAAGTCTGTGTGCAAAAGAAAACAGGATATAGCTGGACATGACTAAAATTGACCACAGCACCATACGTGGAACAGCAAACATTAGCTGGCTCGGTACATCAGTGATGGATCACTGCCTTACTGCCATCAATCCTACCACATCCTTGTCAGAGCATATCACAGTACTCAAACACAAGCTAGCAGCCATCTGGAGTTCTCTCTTCTATCATAGTAGTTAGAGGGATGAACCGCAATATATCTGACACTCGCTGTGTAAAAGCATTGAGCTGCAGTGTGAATCTCTCACACCAGACAAACAGAGTCCTCCTTTTAGATATGTTTAAACTGAAATCAGCACTTATTTTGTCTTGTTTGATCAATAGTAACATCAATTCGCTGTGCTGAGTGAGTGACAGAGCGCTGCTAAAAGCAGCTAGCCTGGGAAGCTAGCTTTCTCCACTCTCCAATGCCACACACAGCGTCCTCAGTTTGCTTCCCTTTAAACGTTTAGTTAAATGTTGTAACTTTCATGAACCCACTTCTTTCATTCACATTTGTTGCTTGGGAATGAACTAATACTAAAACATGACTGTCTGAGCAGTCGTGATTTAAATATTAGTATAGTATATTTATGTGTAAATACGTATAGTTACACATATTTACACATCACTCATATTTGGTCACAGAAGAACAGATCGCCAACTGCTCCACCCGAACAGGGAAGATATAGCTCCACCTTTCAGACGTTGCTGAAGTGTATTTGGCAGCTCATGTCACTCCTTGATCCCCCACTTCTCCATTCATGTTGAAAAACTTGTGCCAGCAGAAGTGCGCCCTCTCCTGGTGACAGCAGAGTAGTGTCGCTTTCTTTGCAGTAGAAAACGCCACCAGGGCTGTTGCTAGAATGAGAAAGTGTGAGAATGGTGTATTATATCGAAAATTTATCGAACATTTCTTATGGTTCTATCGAGGAAAGTAATATCGCGACAAGTATCGTTATCATTTTATCACCCAGCCCTACCACAGACCATCAAGTACTGCTACTTCCTAGCTAGCTGAGTAGCCTAAGGGAGCTTTCACAACTTTAAGTTCTCACCATCAGGAGAAACACTGTAGCAAGTTAATGCTGAGTTTTGAGCCTCTTTGCACGATCAGTGGCAGCCATGTAAATATTGCCATGGTGATAGCATTCATGGCAATGATCTACAGAGAGTTTTGTGAATTTTATTTATTTAAGTAGGTAAAAGTTATGAAACTGTAAGAACTCTATGCTTTTGCCAATAACGACCTTGCATTTTGTAATATTATAATTTTTTTCGTTCCAGACTTTTTTTTATTGGACTCACATCTAGGGCCCACTATAGCTGCTGACCTCTGAAGCATCTTCATCAACTTGCTTTTCAGTCATTGCCAACATACGATCACATTGCCGTATCAGCCTAATGTCAAGTGTGTTTATATGTGGCATCACAAGTTTTCCAAAAGTGTCTCAATATCCCAGTTCGGTGGACCAGCATTCCAGCAAATCTAATCCTTGTTATAACCTCATAAGTCACTCATTAACTTTCCATAGATAGTAATTCACTCTATAAGGACATGGGGTCTACCTGAGACAAATATATGACTGAGCTGATGGATGGCTTTTGGGTGTCAAATTGACCCCTTTTTTCACATGTAGTAAACTAACTGGGGATTTAGGCTTGTTTACATGCGGTTCCTGAGGAAACAAGTTATCACTTTTATCTAGACTCTTTAAATATATTCCAAATTTGTTGGAACGTTTTCTTTTTAATTTTTTCAAAGACATAAAAACACAACAAATACAAAATAGCAGACATAAACCATCCAAACAAGAAAAAAAGGGCTCCTATAGATGGTCAAACAAGATGAGGGTAAAAGGGTCACAACTGGCAAGGTGTGCAGCTGCTCCACTGCGATGTGGATCATCTCCAACACTCACTGTTAAAACATGGCCCTAAAGTACACTGTCAGGTCAACGAGAAAACCTTTAAAGAAGCAACCATGCCGGCCATCAAGGTCTGTTGTTGAACATATCAGATAGTGGACACTGCAATCTGAAGGTGGCAGGAGGCAGGTACCTACATTTAGTTAGCATTTGCACTGTGCCAAGATAAAGGCTGTCTCACTCAGAAGGCAGCAAAAGTCTTCTAAGGAGCCTTATTTTGAGCTAGCAAATCCATAATAGATTTGTGACACACATAAGTTAGCTTAGCTAGCAGGCTAACTGCGCAAACATAGCTCTTTTCACTGCAACTCAGTGCTAACCCACTTTAAAAAGACTGGTTCTTCAACTGTTAAATACTGTTTTTTTTTGTCTGCAGGATTATACAAAAAAATATTAAATCATTTTTTTTCTTATGTTTGCCTGCTCTGTTTAACAGGATTCAGTTCCTTGACATTACGTCCTCAGATTTGAACCACTATCATCTAAATTTGTGTTGGTATTTACAGACACCATGCCCTGTGGTGAGCAGAGCTGTTATCATGCTATTTAAGCTAATGCTAACCAGCTTGTCTCTCCTAGTCAGGAATACTGTTTAAGCATTAGCAATTGTTAGATAAAAATCACTTGACATTTACTGGATGCTGGCTTGGAAATTGTCCACTGTATTCACTTAGTATTGCCCTTGGGTACATTTTGTACAAAATGATAGAGTTTTTTCCATTGTGCATTAGAAATAAAGCAGATTCCTTAAGCTGGAGGAGGACAGTGGGTGAACCAAAATGATTCACAAACAGCAAATCTGTAATGTTGGTGGACGTCGAGTATATAACTGCAGATGCAAGCAGCCTGTTTTTAATACACAGTAAATTCCCACAACAGAGTCAATGCATAGAAAAAACAAATGCTGGGAATTCAGGATCTATATATACTGAGGTGATCCACATCTACAATAGCCATGTTTACTGTTTCTATCCAATTGAACGAGGTGGGTAATCCTGTACATGATCCATTAAATAGAAGAATAATAGCCATGTAAACACCTGTATCTGATTACATTTCCACTTGGAAGGTTTAATGTATTCAACTGGATTGGCAACAGTCTTTGCATGTAAACATAACCAACGCCAGGAAAGTTTACAATGACTTTTAAGCAAATTAATGAGTTTGAGTGAGTAGGTATCATGTGTAGTGCAGTTGAGGTTGTGGTGAATGGGTAAACCTGTCTTGACTGCTGAGGTTCTTTAGAAAGAAATCCACAGGCAGCAGTAAATGCGCCATGGTGCTGGTACACCAACATTTGATACACCAAAAACTGTCAGCTTTTATTTAGGCTTTACATTCGCCAGTCGTTTAGTGTACTGCTGTCAGCAATGCCAAGTTGAATGCACAGTTTGTTTACATGTGACATTCAGGAATTCTGTAAGGTTTAAGGTTTAAATGTATTTGTCTTTACAATCTAATTAGGTCAGTCACTTTCATTAGATGGTAATTGAAGAAGGCATCGATCTGAGAGACACCCAATGAATCCAAAAACTCAGTTGTGTATTTGGCCAGGAAATGTCAAGGAGATGCTCCACTTCCTCTGGATGATATGGATGGAGTGATCTGTACTTTGCCTCCACTGTGTATAACTGCATTTGATGGGGATGGTCATTATGCCATAATCTGGTTGATGTTTTGCATTGTTTCCAACAATGTCAGCTAAGCTTAAGGCTCTTGCATCCATTTCATGAGAGCATGCGTGAGTTTCTGCCAATCCTAATCATTACAAATACATTTGAAGGAAATGCATCATACTGAAATGTCCAATAAGATCTCCTCTAAACCACCTTTCCCATCCTGCACCCAGTCACTGTGACAACCCCCAATCTACCAATTTAACACTGCACTAATGACAGCAGTCAATAGATCTCTGTCTGTAATGGGAATCAATCAAGAGGCTCCTCGAAACTCATCGAGAAAATGGCACCCCCCGGCAGCATGCCTCTGCTGTTACAGTGCACTGCCTAAAAACCCATGAACCAGGGGCGGCTGTTATAATGGGCTAGAAGGGCTCTCAAAGAATAAATGCATTAAAATAAGGTTTTATTTTGGCATCCACATTGTTTTACTTGCTACAAATGACTAGAGGCGGAGTATTTTGGACTTCTGTGGAGTCAAAATCAATAACACCACCAAAAGGTTGTAAGGAAAGTATGAATTGGGTAAAATTGGGCTGATTTATGTCTAAGCTGCAGCTCCGCCCCTCCATCAGCACTATTTGGGGTGGGCAGGTCCACTTCTAATATAAAATTTGATGAGACACACTCAAAGCCATTGTAAAATACTACATATACAAACATGAAGTGTTTCACTTCCATCTGTTCAACTGGTTACAGTGAGAGTCAGACATAGTAAAATAGTGTGATTGTCTTCAAGCGACAAAAATGTAGAAAGAAGCCTGTGTTTATCCAATTTCCAGACATGATCTCCACCACCCCTTCTTATTACTTTTGTGTGTTAGTGTTGATGAAAACTTGTCAGACACAATATTACAGTGATGGTGGTGAATAATGAGAAGACAGAGCTGACCATGTGTCTGTTTATCAAGAGGAATAACATTAGCATGCTCAGCTAAAGCGTTTCTGCAATGGACTGGCGACCTGTCCAGGGTGTGTCCTGCCTTCCGCCCGATGACTGCTGGGATGGGCTCCAGCACCCCCCCCGACCCTGAGTGAGAAGCGGCTTAGAAAATGTGTGTGTATGTGTGATCTAAAGCGTTTGGGAAATGAAACTGAAACTGAGAGCAACAATGTTCTGATAAACAGCACGAAGCCCTGAAACAATAATCTTAACTTGCAGTTTATCACACTTTAGTTTTATTTGACTTTGTTTACACCCGTAACGGTAGTTAAAGTTAGCTGTCTGACTAGCTTGATTACGTGTTTGTTTCAGCTATGCATGTATGGTCAACTGTTACATAAGAGACACAACAGTTGATTGTCGACTTCAATTGAGTGAGTTAAGATTTCCTAACTTGAGATAGGAAAAGCTGCTGTAAATTAAGATACTTAAATTAAGAAAAGATACATTTCTGTAACACGAATTTGTGAAAAATGTTATCTTGACATGTCAGATCTTAAGTTAAGACATAAAGATGGGAAGTTTTTGTAACACGGCCCCTGGTCCATACTCAGCTTTACTTGAATTTTAGCAGAAAACAACATACAAAAGGGAAAACACAATTCTAGGCTAGCTTTCAGCTTTTACTTTTAGCACTCTCCATTATCCACCTAGTCCTCTGAAGCTTTCTGTAATAACACCCAACACTGGCCATACTCAGCCCCACACTTCAGAATAAAAGTCAGTTCAACTGAACCAAGTTAAAACAGTTTCTAACAGCTAAACAGCCTAAACCTAGCATGCTTGTACATTTTAGCAACTGCCTCATTATTTTTTAAACCAAATAAAACACAGACATGCACTGAGGGTGGCTAGGGGTGCCTATATCTCAACCTTGTGTCTTTGGTCAGAGTTTGGAGAGGCAGCGGGCAGTCAACAGAATTTTCAGTGGCCAAGCCTCATCTGTGCTGATAAAGGGTGCAATGTTGCAGTGAAATGTACTTTAGTATTATCGCTGTCAGTAGCTCATTTCATGGTTTCATTGCTGTAGTTAAGCAAGGACTCTAAAATGTGATGCTACAATGCATGAGCTATTGATAGGTGTTATTTTTGTAATCCTTTCATCCAATGTTATGACCAGCAGTCAAAGACCTGCTGGTCACTGTAAATAACACCTTTAAACAGCTACAAATCATAAAGGGAAAAAAAACAAAACAGTTACTGTAGTTGTGGCACTGAGACACCTTCAGCTGAGCATACGGTGCCTATTTACTCGAGCGATTGATTCGAAGCAGAGGGCTCAGATCAAAACGAGCTTTTAATTTTTAAAGCTGTTATTGTTGCTAGCCTGCATTCCACTTTAATCTCCTCATTCTTGCAGAGCGTAATTACAGCCAATTCCTCCCCACTGTTTCAGTGCTTAAATGGAAATGTATCCTTCACTTATCCTCTTTTAATAGACTTCTATAATCAAAGCTGGGGTTGCTTACAGGCTATTATGCACCCAATCGCACACTTGCGCTCACACAAACACACACTTATTTCCAAGAGAGTGATGTGTGATGCGATGCGAGCCCATCAGGAGAGCTGAGCGCCAAGGTCGAGCAGGTGCCCATCTGTATCAGTGGCTGTCAGGACCTCTGGGCATTGTGGATACTTAACAAACACACGTCGGGAACGAGCAAGTGCATCTGTCTCATTAAAGCATGTTGAATATTTCATGGCGGCTCGTGCGGAGGCTTGGGCTCGCGTGCATGTGTGGAGGGTTTGGCTCATGCAGAGGCAGAGGTTCGTGTGAGTTTTAGTAAGTATGCGTGTGTGGCCACGCATTTAGCTCTTTGTGGGGACCATATAAGGCAGGGATCATGAACATATACCAGATGTGGGATCTTTTAGCTTTTATTTTGAAAATGTAAAAGGCCTATTTGGTTACTGAGGTTAAAGGAATGGTTCACTGAAAAATCTACACAAATTACACGGTTTTGCACCTATGCTAAGTGGAGTCGATGAGCCAAGACACGGCTGGTGTCCAAATTTTGCTTTAGTTTAGCATTGGAACTCTGAAGCTAATGTTGCTAACAAACACTAGAAGTCAATAGCCACCCAAAATCTTGTCCACAAACCAGTCTCCCCCCCACCCCCCACCCCCACCCCCCAAAAAAAAGAAAGAAAGAAATCAAATGTAATCTGTAGTGTCCACATGCTTGCATGAGGACAACTTGGCACAGCACTAAAATTGCTGGACACTTGGTCCAGCTAACACAGTAAAGCTTGGTTCATTTTGTCCTCTAAACCACATCAACATGTCTGCACAACCTCAATGAAGACCTGGATTCATTTTGAGTGGGACGAGAAAAGTTTAGAGGATGCATTTAGAGAACAAATTTGGGTGACTACTGATTTTTAGTATTTATTAGCACCATTAGCCATGTAGCTCCAGTGCTAAACTAAAGAAGCTAAATTTGGACGTCAAACATGTCTTGGCTGATGAACTACATCTTGGATAAGTGGAATATTTAAGACAAACTAAAGTAGTTTTTCCCCCATAAAGGTTAGCTAGCACTGTAGCACTTACATAGAATAGCATTTAGCTACAGATGTCAATGGAAACACCCACAAAGATAGCAATACAAACATACACATATAGCTGTGTGTATCTCCCCATTGCCTCTTCAGTGGAATGTGCCTATCAAGGAAGACTTCATCAATTCTTTATGTCAACATTGCTACATTAAGGGTGCCGTCGTTTTTATCCCCTTACTTCCCTAAATATTTAATGCAAACACTTACAGCAAATTGTCCCCTAAGGCCAATTACGAGGCTTTTGTGCAGCAGAAACAGTAACAGAAGTTACCAGCAGACATGTATCTCCTTGTATCTTCAAGCCCATCCGTGCAGGCTGAGTGCTGCCTGTCTGCAGCAGTGGCTCAGCCCTTCACTGCCCTCATTCCAGGAGACGGAACCCTCTCTAACCCTCTCTAACAACCCTATTAGCATTCTAGATTCTCTCCTAAGCTAAACTTGGGCTCGTTCCAGCTGGACGCTGATGCCGTCTTGTTTCCAACACTCCAGAAGTTAAATTAGCAACAGCATCAGCATCAGTCAGAGACTTTAGGTTTATATCAAAACAGCAGGGTCCCAAGCCATCCGTACTGATATTCCTCCTTTCTCCAGGAGAGCAAAAATAGCCTATAAAGCAGAGATGTTCGTGAAAACACCATTACTGCAGCTCAGCATGGGGGGGGCATTCATTCATCGCACTAGTGTAGTCAGCAGGGAGAAACCATGCTGTGTGAATCAAACTGCGATCATCCACATCATCCACAACTGTGCCAAGATGGCCACAAAGCAGTTTAGCACTTTTTAAAACACAGTTTTAAGGACCACAAACGAATGGCCAGTCTCTGCTGACCAGGTCACCTGACAGGGGTGAAAGGACAAGGAGGGGATCATGTGACCTTGGAAATGACACAGTGGTTGTAAGTTTTGTACAACAGAATGTACGTCATGTCATGCTGCATTATGGGTTCGTTCTTTGTTTACATACTGCAAAAGCCTAAAGAAATTGCTGCTCTATTGAATCAAATATAATAGTAATGTATCTTAACCAACTCCAGAGGGATGGCAAACAACTACATCATGATAAAATTAGCCTTACTGACGATCTGATCTACAAACTCCCAAACAACAGGTGCCTGTTCTTTTGAGTAGGTCAAAATTTCACTCGAAACCTATGTACAGTTTACAAATGGTTATTTCCCTGAGCCATCTGCATATTTTACTCTGTTACTGCAGAGTATTTGCTTCATTCACAGTGAATGTCACCACAAACATTATGAATGACAGAACTGGTCACTGGTTAAAATATGAATGGCATAGTTCGTAATGCTCAACATGGCATTTATGGAGAAAGTCCTATCATTCAATGAAAAGAGCAGTTACGCTGCAAGAGGAGTAGGGTCAACAACATTGTGGAGATCTGCACAAGAACAACAGCCAGAACAACATTGTGGTTTTTGTGCTTTACTGAGCCAACACTACAAGTTATGAGATTTTTGTAAGATTTTACTTGTAATTTCATTTTTTTACCTTCAATTTCCCTTTAAAAGATAAAAGAGAGTGGGCTTATATGCCCAGCAGTGTTGCAATAATGGGTGCCAAGTGAACAGACTTTCCTGTAAAGACTTTGATTTCACTCTGTTAGCTAGTCTAGCTTACTGACATCTGCTTACTGGCAGATTTACCTCAGTTACTGCTATATTTCACTCAGCCGCTGGCAGATTTACCTCAGTTACTGCTATATTTCACTCAGCCGCTGGCAGATTTACCTCAGTTACTGCTATATTTCACTCAGCCGCTGGCAGATTTACCTCAGTTACTGCTATATTTCACTCAGCCGCTGGCAGATTTACCTCAGTTACTGCTATATTTCACTCAGCCGCTGGCAGATTTACCTCAGTTACTGCTATATTTCACTCAGCCGCTGGCAGATTTACATCAGTTACTGCTTTATTTTTCAATCTGATACTGGCAGATTAACCCTAGTTACTGCAATATTTCTTTCAGCCGCTGGCAGATTTACCCCAGTTACTGTCGTATTTCCCTCAGCCACTGGTAGATTAACCTCATTTACTGCTATATTTCTTTCAACCACTGGCAGATTTACCCCAGTTACTGCTATATTTCACTCAGCTGCTGGCAGATTTACCCCAGTTACTGTCATATTTCCCTCAGTCACTGGTAGATTAACCTTATTTACTGCTATATTTTTCAGCCACTGGCAGATTTACCCCAGTTACTGCTATATTTCACTCAGCTGCTGGCAGATTTACCTCACCTACTGCCATATTTCTTTCAGCTGCTGGCAAATTTACCCCAGTTACTGTTGTATTTCCCTCAGTCACTGGTAGATTAATCTCATTTACTGCTATATTTCTTTCAACCACTGGCAGATTTACCTCAGTTACTGCTATATGTTTCTCAGATACTGGCAGATTTACCTCAGTTCCTGCTGTATTTCACTCAGCCGCTGGCAGATTTAATGTTATTCACTCAGCCAGTGGCATATTTAACCAGAGAGGATTCATACAGTGTTTGATTTAGCTCAGTTACTGACGGTATTTCTGTCAGCTTAGGCATATTCCACTGTAGGCAGCTTAACTTACTTCACTTCATGCCTTCTGGCTGCATTTTAGCTGGGAAACAGCACATATTAAAAGGTAAACGTTAGGTTTGTTGAGCAGTTATGTCAGTGGTGGTATCACCGCACACCTTACCACAATGATGAGATTTGCTTCCTAGCTTTTTATTCAAATTTTCCATTCCAGCTTAAATAATGCAGCAGTTATATCCCGGCACCCCTGAGACCTCTGTGAAGAGAGTTAGCTGTTTCCAAATGTGATAAATGCATTAACTGGTGTTAAATGTTTCCTTCCTTTAGATCTATACAAGTATATCTATGAAATATGATTGAGATTTATGCTTATACATACTTTCACTGCAGTGCTCCATACGTGCTGTTTAACCAGCGCTTCGTCTCAATAGCTAATTAAACCTTCGTTAAAACCTTGTTTTTCTTGATTTTGATCTCTGGTAGTGATGTAGATCTACGTGCTAGTCATCTCTGCAGACATATTTAATAAGAGTTTAAGCCACAGACCAGCCAAAATCAAGACAAGCAGGGAGAAAACTACTTCTATTTCAACTACTTGAAACCAGCCTCGACTGACGAACCCTGCCACAATGGCGGATCACCCATAAAACACTGCTTTACGACATCAGATTTCCAAGCCCTGAACAACATCAGGTACAGTAGTAGTAGTAAGGGCAAAGGCAACCCGGCTTAAAACACAGTGTGAATCAGACAATGCTTTGGTTGGTCTCAGGATATTTCTAGGTCAGATTCTGTCTTTCGCTTCTGTTTAGAACTGTCACTTCGCTTATCATCAGGCAAGGGAGAGAAAAAAACAAAAAAAAACAAACACAGAACAACTTCCCAAAGAAACTGAGGGCGCCCACCAAACTGAGATCCTGGAGTATTTACTAGAGGAACATCACGTGTGCACACAAATACATAGTAATGGCTGTAAGAATAAGCTCTGCTTGCTATAGCAGCTTCTTCCACCTCTCCTCCAGCTGCATCGTCCCTAATCTGACTAAAAAAAGGCCCAAAAAGATAAACTTGTGCATGTCAAATTTCCAAGTTCACCACACATCTCCAGTGTAGCTCGACATCCATATTTCTGCATCTAATCTCATTCATAATCAAATAACTTCCATTTTAAAGTCTTTCTCGACGCCAGTGAGGGCCAAAAGTCATGTATTTGGTCTAACTTTGCTCGCCTGAAGACCACGAGGTAAACCTGCTATCCACCTCTTCAGAATGGAGGGAGTTTTTCCGTTCGTTCGCCCAGTTTTGACACACAAGCACCCATGCACACAATCGGTCAGGCACTGTTCGCTGTTCTGCTGCTGTTGTTTACAGATAAAACGGGGAGCACGCGCCTTACCTCGCACGGCAGGGCAGCTAACATGAGCAGCAGAAACATGGCACTGAAGAGGTGCATTCTCTCTGCCGCCCCTCTCTTCGCGCTCTCCCGCCGCCCCAGCGACAACGGCAGCTCTGTCTCCCTCTCTCTCCTGCTCCTCTCTCTGTCTTCCCGCCCCGTCTTTTTTTAGGATCCGAAAGCGATTCCGCCGGTGCTGCTGCTGCGTCGACGAGCGCTCGCGACGATCCTCATCACATTCGTCGGTCTCAGATCAGCTCCTCTCACGCGCCGCGGCTCCGCTCCTCTGTCTCTCTCTCTCTCTCTCTCTCTCTCTTTCTCTCTCTCTCTCTCTCTCTCTCTCTCTCTCTCTCTCTCTCGACCGCCAGCCAGAGGTCAGCACTCGCAGCCGTTCACGGTCACGCAGGGTGGGTGGGTGATTGCGTGGGTTTTATGGAGGAGGTGGGGGGGGTCTGAGAGACGGGGTGGTGGGAGAGGAACAGCGCTGCTGCTGCTGTTTTTTTTGAGGTGGGATCGGTTGTGGAGAGGAAGGGACGGACGCAAGGCTCGAGACGAGACTGGACCGGTGCGTGTGCGCTGTGCGCGCGCTTACGAGGCTCGGACGCTAGGAGCAGCACACGCACACACACGCACACACTTACACACACACATATACTCGCGCGGGAGCGAGTTAGGGAAAGCGTTCCGTGTCTGCTGCAGACCGGAGAGAGAGGGAGGCGGGGGTGGGGGCAGAGAGAGGGGGGGGGGCTGAGAGAGAGAGAGAGAGAGAGAGAGAAAGAGAAAGAGAGAGAGAGAGAGAGAGAGAGAGAGAGAGGGAGGGGGGTGGGGGCTGAGAGAAAGAGAGAGAAAGAGAGAGAGAGAGGGAGGGGGGTGGGGGCTGAGAGAGAGAGAGAAAGAGAGAGAGAGAGAGGGGGGAGACAGAGAGAGAGAGAGAGGGGGGGGGGCTGAGAGAAAGAGAGAGAGAGAGAGAGGGAGGGGGGTGGGGGCTGAGAGAGAGAGAGAGAGAGAGAGAAAGAGAGAGAGGGGGGGGGGGGGGGGGGCTGAGAGAAAGAGAGAGAGAGAGAAAGGGAGAGAGAGGGGGGGAGGGTGAGAGAGAGAGAGAGAGACTGTGAAGGTAAAGGTTGGGGTAAACTGACAGCGCTGTTCTGTAAAATGGATTGAGAGACGACCCACCCCATCTCAGATCAGATGAAGGGATTGGCGTAGAGTTTGATGAATGACCAATCACAAGTGAGAGCTGCACGCTGATCGTTTCATCTGTCATTTGTAAAAATAAGCGGCTCCTGGAAACCCGAAGCAAAGGGCTGTGATTGTCTCGTGCACTGATGACTTTGTGGTTGTATGTGAATAAGATGTGTTGTGGGTGTAATTAGTTGTATTTATTCTCTATATAATGCCACGTGCTCTTCAGCAACTGTTGCACCCAGCTTTCCCCCCCAGGGATCAATAAACGGCTGTCAAATTTATGAGTGTGCTCATAGCACGCAGTTTGTTCCTGAAGTGCTCTGTGTTGTAATGATCCAGTAAATATGATCCCCTTTACGACCTGATCAGGCACCTCAGTACACCGACTACATAGAATTATGGGCTCGGTTTGGGGTGGATGGATAGACAGACAGACAGACAGACAGGTAGACAGATAGATAGATAGATAGATAGATAGATAGATAGATAGATAGATAGATAGATAGACAGATAGACAGATAGATAGATAGATAGACAGGTAAGGTAATTTATATTATACATATCAGTAGCATCATTATAAATTACATTACAATTAAAATTTCAGTACGTTTTAGTGAACATGTGATTATCATGGGTGCTTACAAAACTTTAATTGGATTATTTGGATATATATTTGCCTTATCGCCCAGACCTCATTTTATTGGCCTTTTTGGCCCTGTTATTACTCGAAAGGATCATAATACATATCTCCTTAATTTTTTTTCTGAGTAACAACACTATGTGGCCAAAAGTATGTGGACGCCCCTCCTAATGATTGAGTTCAAGTGTTTCAGCCACACCCATCGCTAACAGATGCATTAAAACAAGTACACAGCTATGCAGTCTACACAGAGAAACATTGGCAGCAGCATTGAGTTGGTCTGAGAAGCTCAGTGCACTCAAATGTAGCACTGCCAAAGTAGGCCTTTTCCAGTTTGTGAAATATCTGCCCTGCGTAGATCTGCCCCTGTCAACTGTAAGTACCATTATTGTGAAATGGAAGCATCTAGGAGCAACAACAGCTTAGCCACAAAGCGGTAGACCACACAAACTCAGCTGCGTCACTCACAATAGAGATCCAAACTGCCTCTGAAAGCGACATCAACACATGAACTATTTGTCAGGAGCTTCCTGAAATGGGTTTGCATGGCCGGGCAGCTGTACACAAACGAAAGGTCACTATGTACAATGCCAAGTGTCAGTTGGTGGTGTAAAGCTCATCGCCACTGGACTCTGGAGCAGTGGAAATGTGTCCTCTGGAGTGTTGAGTCATGCAAATGTGAGCCAGGCCTTATAGACCAACACCAGCACCTGACTATGTATAGCCAGAGTTGCTTTGTTTGGCTATAACAGTAGTTTAGAACCTTTCTTTTTCTTCTTGTTTACTATTTAGCCTTTTAGCATGCTAGCTGGCTGAGTAAAAAACTTACTTTAGCAGTCATGTATAAAGGATGGAGTGGTTTTCAACCTAAAGCCCAACAAATCAATTGTTATGATTCTGAAATATTAAGCACTTTAAAGTACCTTACTGATATGGCTTGTAAACAACTTTGTCCACCATTATCTTTAGGTTAAAAATTCATCAGGTGTAGCAAGACAGAACGAGCCAGGCGTCTGCAGTAAAAACATGAAATCAGGCCTTACTTGTAAAGGGTTTGACAATACTTGTAGTCTGTAAACAGACCAAATCCAAAATAGCCAAAATACAGAGAATGACAGACATAGCAAAATAATATCAGGCAACGAGATCCAAAAAGGCAAAGACAACAAGGCAAAGACAGGAAGTCAAAAAATACAGTCAGGAAAACACAAAAGCATAATCACAGACAGAAACGCTCGGTAGCTCTACAGAGAGAAGAAATACCTCACAAAGAACCTATACTAAAGCCCAGGCTTACATACTAAGCTAGATCTAGTCATATGATACACATAACAGGTGAGACAAGTTAGCTCTCAGGTGAATGGGAACAGTGATTGGTGGATTGTGGAGATTGATTGGTCATGCAATCTCCCAAAGTGTTCTGGGAAATGAAGTCTTTGAGAATGTCAGAGATGGAGGGTCACAATGACTTCTGCACAAGTTTTTCTACAGACGTCAGCGCTTGTGTTCATTCAAACCCCCTCAGTTTTGTTTGTTTTATAGCTCACAGCAAGTCCCACTGTGGTCTAAACCACATTGATAAGCCTGTGTGACCTTAATAAAGACCTGGATGTGATATGAACAAGTTTTGGGGGTGTTTTCATGGAAAAGATTTGGGTGACTATTGACTTGTAGTGTTCATTAGCAACACTAGTGTCGCAGCTCCAGCGCTAAACTAAAAGAAGCAAAATTTGGACACCAGACATGTCTTGGCTGAGTAAATGTACAGTGAGTGGAAAATTTAGCAAACTGTATCAAGTGCTCCTTTAAGAGTGTCGCTCTTTACACTAAGGACAAGGGGTTGATTCGAGACGTGTTAAGGCCCAATCCCATTTCACCCCTTAGCCCTTAGCCCTACATTTAGCGCGTTCACATCTAGGGGTAGGGTGTCCCGATTTTTGTTGAGAGAGAGGGGTAGGGCGAAGTGTTAGGGCGAAGTGTTAGGGCTACGTGGCCCTCCAGATGGAGGTTTTTCAGAGTAACACTCCAAACGGAGTGTTATGAGAATCAAAGAAAAAACGGCAAGATATCTTCGTGAGTGACCAAAGAAACCCACAGATGTGAATATTTTCTCTGTTATAAATTACGGTAACCATTGTTTTATCTTAGTTTAGTGCAGTTTCAACACATTATGGTAGTTTTCTTCATAACTAGCACAAAAAATCTCTAATAGCATGCTAATGTCCCTGTAGCTAGCTAGCTAACTTTCCTGTGCCACCTTAAATAGTCTAGCAGTGTTGACGCATGAAGCACCAGAATGTAGCTGCTGCACCATTTAAGGTGGAATGGGAAAATTCAAACAAGAAGCTGGTGAATCGCTGACTTCAGCTTCGCATCACCAGAGGATCAGGAGTGGGTGATAACTAATTGTCTTAAACCCCCATATGATGCCCTAAATGTAAAGCCCAGCAGTGAGGAGCTCTTCCCTCCTCTGCCGTCACTGAAAACAGGCTGGGTCGCCTACAGAGCAGCGCCAGTAGCTGTTAATGAATCAATGTTGTTTTGTTTTTTATTTTAAGGGTTGTCCCGTTTTGTAGAGCAAGATTTCAACCACTACCCCTTGTAACTCTGCTCCAAAGGCTTGGGGTGACACTCAACAAATGAGGGGTAGGGGTGAAAAGAAGAAATGGGATTAGGCCAAAAAGCTATTACTAAAATCCAAACACTGCTAAATATCACCCAGCCTTATTTACTGTTGCTAAAGCGCTGCTCCTGTTTATGATCTGGCAGCTCCAGTGCACCACTATAGAGTGTGTTTGTTGTGCCAAACACAAACATACTGTCAGAGCGAGGGGGAGATGGAGAGAGAAATATTGAGTGAGCAAGCAATATTGAGTGAGCGAGGGAGCCAGAGCGAGGGAGCGAGAGGGGGGGTGTGGATGTGTTTGTGTGTTTGTGGGGTGTGTGTGGTAGGTCTCAGATCCTCCTGTTTTTGACAGACTGGAATATTTTCCCCCTGCAGGCATTTTGAACACAGCATTAATAAAATAACAGCCAGCCATGTCCAGCCAGCACATTCTCCTGAATTACGCTCTGATGTTTTCTTGGGCGCTAAGACTTCCCTCGTGCATTCGCGTAATAAGTGCATTTATTTCTCATGTTAAGCTGGCTTGATGGTTGCACACGCATTTCAGTCATATATAGGTGGTGAATTAATGGAGCTCATGTTAGTAGGTCAACATGTCATAATTCTTAAAGGGGAATTCCACCAACTGGTTTGATGTGAGAGTGGGTCAGAATTGTTCACAGTGGTGGTAATAGGAACCAGACATCTGAAGAGTGAGTTTATTCTCTAGTTGCCATTACACCCATATTAGGAACTCTGGGCCTGAGCAGATTTCTCAATGAGGAAAATGAATTCCATTTTCATAACGGATTTATTTTGAAATATTTTAAATAAAGAAATCAGTCATGGCTGAGAAAGCACATGCAGGGCGTTATTAGAAAAAACAGTCCCCAAAGAAAACATTATTTCACAGATTTACCGCAATATAACATATAAAACTACTAAAAAATCTCATATGGCCTGACTGTTTTTGTTTGTTTGTTTGTTTGTTTTGGATAGGAAAGAAATAAAGTGGCTATATTTGTGCTGTGGACATTGTAAAGAAATGAGTCACTAAGATTCCTTTTTTACAACCATTCTAAATAACCGTGTTTTCATCTTAGTCATGGAATTTTACAGAAATTATAAAAATAAAAATAGATAAAAAATGAAATGCGTAGCATGGCGGGAGTGTTTAAACACTGTGTCCTATCACTGTCCACCCTGATGGACACACCTACTTTGTTGGTCCACCTTGTAGATATAAAGTCAGAGACAGTAGCTCATCTGTTGCTGCACAATTTGTGTTTGGTCATCCTCTAGTCCTTCATCAGTGGTCACTGTTTAAAACCCTCAGCAGCACTGCTCTGTCTGATCCACTCAGACCAGCACAACACACACTAATACACCACCACCACGTCAGTGTTACTGCAGTGCTGAGAATGATCCACCACCCAAATAGTACCTGCTCTGTGAGGGTCCATGGGGGTCCTGACCACTGAAGAACAGGGTAACAAAGTATCAGAGAAATAGATGGACTACAGTCTGTAACTGTAGAACTACAGAGTGCAGCTATACAGTAAGTGGAGCTGATCAAATGGACAATAAGTGTAGAAAATGCTCCTTGTTGTGTTAACGCACCGTCTGCAAGGAACAAACTTAAGTATCGCTATTTTCTGCATGTTTTAGTGCACAATTTCTATTTATTTGCTGAGTTTAACATAGAAAAATAAATATAAAATATGCTTTTCTGCATCATCAATTTCATGATTTATTATTTTCCAATATATTAAATGTAGTTAGTAAACCGTACTAATGTACTAAATGAGGCAGAAGTGTGTTCTCTGTAGAGGATGTGGAACTTATTTTCAATTAAGAAATCAAGAAATCAACAAACCGCAAAAACCTTTGCATATGACAGTATGTGTGTGTGTGTGTGTGTTCTTGTAGTGCTATACTTGGGCACCCCATGTCCTCACTAAGATAGGACTGTATGACATTTGTGCTGAAGTGAGGACATTTTGCTGGTCCTCATTTGAGCATGTGTTGATTGCACTACAATACATTTTTTTAATCTGATAACTAAGAGAGCAGAAAAACTGCCTTTTGGATACTGAGGTTAAGGTTAGGGTTATGTTTAGGTGTGGTATTATTAACCTACGGCAACACAAAAATCAACAAACCTATGGATGTGTGTGTGCACAGTATGTTACAGAGAAATGTAAATATAATAGATTTTTACAGAGCTGAGCTGAGCAGGAAAAAAGCTGAGTGAGAAAACCCACTACAGAGCTTTTGTAATGTCTGTTTTTCTTTACAATGATGAACACTTGAACACACAAAAACTCACTTATTTTACTTATTTTATATGAGCTGCTTCAATGCACAGACAAAAAGACTGTATTATATGTTCTTTTAGGCACAGAGCCAACAAGCACTGCTTTACTCTCTTTCTCTCTCTCTCTCTCACTCTCTGCATACTTGGCTGCACCCTCTGAAGAGGACATGGAGCTAAAGTGTCAGTATTTTTTCCTCTATCTCTCTGCTCCCTAAAGGTGGAGTCGCTTTCTCTTTATTCTGTCAGTGCTGCGAGCCACCGCAGCTCACTTCAGAGTGTGTGTGCATGTGTGTGTCTTTATGCTTGTGTGCAGTAAAACTCCTCTGGATTGTGGCGCTAAACAAAACGTTTCCTGCCAATTGTATTTTTCAGTTTTTTGGGTGTCAGGATTTAATTGTCTGTTTAATTGTCTAAGGAGCTCAGCCATCTTTATTTACTGTTATTACGAGTGTACGAAATACCCCCTGGTATTGAGGGGTCCAAAGTTGGCTCGCTCACTCTCCATAACAGCACTGATGCCAGCTTCAATGGTGACAAAATGTTTGGTTTAACGATTCTTCTTCTGAAAATGCCCTTTTCTAGTTTGGTAATGCAGCCTTCCCCACATTTACTGAGAGCTTACACATCTTTTATCTTCACTTTGACAAATGAGCTCACACTTTCCACCAATCTCTTGGGAACAAGTTTTCAGATTTACAAATATGGTAATAATTTTTTCCCAAGGTATCTTGGGCATAGTTACAGTTGCTAGGCTATGAAGGACCAACTGAGTCAACCAGTTTACTGCCAAATCACCCTGAGGTAGACCAGTGCTGCCACTTTAGTTAGTTCAATTTGCCAATTGTGGGTGAAGCAGCCTAAACAATGACCTTTCCCTGAATTTGTATTTAAACCTGTCTATTTTTCCTGCAGACTAATGGGCAGAGTAACCCTTTAGTCACAACCTTTTCAGGGTTTTAATTTTGAAAAATTCAGGGGATCCAAAAGATTAATTAGGGGATCCCAGATGCTCTAGGAACCCTATATTTCACATGCTGGTTGCTACATCCAACTCAGCTCAGGCAAGCTGGTAACATCCATAAATGTGTAAGTAAGTACAATACTAACAGAATGAGCAATGCTGTAGTAGAATGGAAAATTTTGACTTAGAACTTCTGAAACACTGTATTATTCAGAAATAAACTGTCTCTACAGGATGTTCAGCACAGACATACATGTTGATAGTGTCAGCTTTTGCTTACTTAGATCAATTATTAACAACAAACGATCCAGAAGTCAAGAAATACAACACAGATCGACTCTTGGCAGAACAAGGAAGAATGAGCTTGAACATCTACAAATGTAGTGACATTTCTCTACAAAGGACAATCAGAACATTCCAGACTATGGACTCTGTGGTTCTTTATGGATGTGAAAGCTGGACAATCAAAAAGTAGGACAGTAAAGATTTTTGCACTGTCTGAAGACCCTTGTTTCTCTTTACACAGTGGACATTCATGATGAATGCACCAACAGCAACGGTCCAAAATGAGCAAAAAAATGAAAATAATGTACACTGTACTTTATGTCCTGCCCTGTGATGGACTGGTGATCTGTCCAGGGTGTTTCCTGCCTTCTGCTCAGTGACTGCTGGGATAGGCCCCAGCATCCCCCATGGCCCGGGTTAAGGATAAATGGCTTAGATAATGTCTTTGACTTTTCTGTTGCCGATGACTTTTGAGAGTTTTGTGGACGACAAAGAAAATAAGCAAAAGGTTCCTTGACCAGCATCAACCAAACTGGACATATTGCTTAGAACAGTTGAACAGAAAGAGGACAAACAGCAACATGGATGTTAATGTAAGGTTTGCAGACAAAGCCAGTTGTGTGCAGTTGAGGCTAATTTGAGAGGTTTTATTTCCAAAATGGCAATTCAAAATCAAAAATGTCAAAAAACAGAAGAGAAAGTCCAGAAACCAGCGAGTGATAACAGGGCAAAAGTCCAAAATGAAGTTCAGGTCATACATGATAAGGCAGTAACAACAAACAAGAGAAAAGACTCAGGAAACACAACAAACAGTGCCGTTACTTTGCAAACTCCCTCTGCTAAAGCCCATGCTTATATACTGAGCTAACAAGCCAAATAACAAGGAACAGCTGCAACTGATTAGAAGTCAGGCAAGCAGCAGTGGGTAGGTGCAAATTGTAGAGTCCTAAGTCACGTGAGAGAGAGTGACGGGTTCTGGGAATTGTAGTCTGAAGCGGTAAGGTCAGCTGTAGTTCCAACAGAGGCCGGCGCCTCAGTAAACAATCAGGAGAATCATGAACCAGCCATTAAAAAGCTTGAAGACCCATGAAGACAATTAGAATGATATCCTACAATAAGAATAGGCCAATATAAAGAGAATAGTAGTGGATTCTTCATGTTTACATGTATCAAACTAGAGAAATTGTTCAGTGACTGGATGCTACGGAGGCTGCCCCTTCTGATGAGCTGATGCTTAAGTTAAGTATAGAGGTTTTTCCTTCACTTGATGAAAGAAGGAATGTATAGAGATGATTGCGTTTGGCAGTGTCAATCACTGAGACTGAGTGTGTCAATCATACTTTCGCAAACAGTCCTTTGCTTGCGGTCCAGATTCTTTAACTGGGATGTAAATGAGTGCTGTTGTGCAGTCACAGTTGTCATAAGTTTGCCAAGAAATGGGCTGCTGAGGTTTGAAAGCAGGCTGAACTGGAAGAACAGACAATATATCACACGCTGGCTGCTCTGTTTTTAATTATGAAAGATTAGATTTTTATCGAGCCCTAGACGTGGTCTTAGTGACATAACTCAGTTTCATAGCTCTCCACCACAGATTACTTTAGTTTCTGTTATCATGTCCACACTCTGGACTGCCAGCCAGAAATCTCACACAGAGAGAGAGAGAGAGAGAGAGGGAGAGAAAGAGAGAGAGAGAGAGAGGGAGAGAGAGAGAGAGAGAGATTCACCAATACAACTGTGTCAGCAATGAACTGAAAAGTTCTGTGATAAAGTAGTGGCTGTAGTGGAAAGTTTCAAATTTGTTAAATTTATTATAAACCAAGTTGAGAAGACTGACTGAAGGCGGTGGGGTGGGTGTGCAGATTGGGTCAAGAGAATGAACACACAGAGTCTAGTATTCTCTCTTATATATTTATACAGCAGTTGTCATACAACTCTCGCACCTATATCCTGCCCTATCCTTTCCTATTCCTCAGATTCCCTCTAACCTTAAAGGCCCCTCCATTCTTCATTCTCCAGTCTGCGGTGAGGATGCAATTCATCTTCAATTCAACAACTTCTCTGTGTTTAGAGGGGTTGAGGGGATATAAGGGTTAAGAAGCAGTTTGTCCATGCACACATAAACACTTGACAGAAGGATGTAATGAAATGTTCCTGATTTAATACTCAAATAAGCTAAAATATTACTTGAGTATTTGGAGATCTCCTACAGAAGGTAACATTCGGGAGGAGGCTATAGAATGCATTTGGGATATCCCCTCTATAGGGGATGAACTCAATGAACTCTTGAAAGTCACAAAAAATAAACTGTACAAAGTGTGGCTACAAATTAGGGCTGAAAGGACTGTACTTGTTGTATGGCCGTATAAACTATAGCTGAAGTAAAAACTAATTAAAGGGGAATTCTGTTAGATGAGATTGAAAATTATAGCTGAAATGAACTCAGACTTGGGTGAAGAAGCTGTGGAAGCTTTGCATCGTGGTTGTTTGGGAACCATCCTGCTGCTTAAAGCTCAATAACGAGAAGGCCTTTTCCCTCCTTCCACAAGAACTCAGCATCTGAAGTCTTTTTTTTATTCCTTTTTGTTCCTTTTTATCCTTTTTTACTTTTGTTGTTACTGTTTTATTCCTTTAATTATTTTTGAAGATGTTAGATTACAGTTAGCTATCAGGACAACAGTATAGAACATCGGAACAAAACCTCGTTGCTCCATTTTTCTGTCTGTTGTTCTTTATATTGTGAGGAAATTTCATAATCTTCTTCTTCTTTCGGCTGCTCCCTTTAGGGGTCACCACAGCGGATCATCTGCCTCCATCTTGCCCTATCCACTGCCTCCTCTACTTTCACACCAACCATCTCCATGTCCACCTTCACTACATCCATAAACCTTCTCTGAGGTCTACCTCTTCTCCTTCTGCCCGGCAGCTCCATCTCCAACATTCTTTGACCAATATATCCACTATTCCTCCTCAACACATGTCCAAAATTTAGACGTAGAAACATTAGACAAAGATTTGCATTTTTTCATCACAGTAGCATCACAATTTACTTAATTTATTTTGTTTCTTTACAACAGACACAATTGTGTCTCTACAGTTGTGAGACCACCCTTCATTTATTTAATTGCCTTCATTTATGTGCTATTAATTTTTCAGAAGATATTTCTGAGGAGATTAGATATATGATAATCCACTTGTATAAGGAAGTACATAGTTAAAAGAAAACCAGTGTTTTTATAAACTGGAGTTCAAGTGATTTAAAGCTACAGATAAAATGGGACTCCTAACAACCATGCAAGACCTTGTAGAATCTCAGAACAGTACTTTCATTTTTACAGAGGTATTTTTAAGTATAGGCTGTATTTTAACTTCATTCATCCTATTGTGAGCTACATTAGTAGCACTATCCACTTTTATTTAATACATTAGTGAGCCTGTATTTTTGACAATACAGGAGAAAGTGCATCTCTCTCTCTCTCTCTCTCTCTCTCTCTCTCTCTCTCTCTCTCTCTCTGTCTCTGTCTCTGTCATTCTTTAGGCTGATTTTGAAAGTGCACCTTGCCTACTTTTAGTGACAATCATGCTTAATGAAGAGGCTTGACTGGAGCTTGAGCCATATCCAGACCTTCTCAGAGCTGGCAGCAGCCCCTCCGCAGGCCAAGAGGCGACTAGGGTTGTGTTGCCATGGTGATGGCCCGGCATGCCAGGAGGAGAAGGTGCGAAAGGCCGATTGCTCATTGGCCAGCAGTGGACAGAATCAAAGGTGGTGTTTCACAACCCTCCTTGGGCAGCCACACATTTAGTAGCCTACCTGCCCATGTCTAAGGCAACCAGGGCAAGGGCCAGTGAGGTCTGGGGTCAGGTGGCCTTGACACAGCAAGCTGCTCTGACATTGCGTGTCCAAAAGTGTCAAGATACCTGCTATCCCAACATTCCTGTCTCTGCTTCTTTGGGAAGGCTTTACATTAGATGTCGAAACATCACTGTCAGGGTTTGACCTCACATGCATATTACTAATACTAGAGCAAATAGTCAAAATTTTGTCACAAAGTGTACTATTCACTAGCATAATTCCAAGGTTAATGGCGCACTTCTGAAGCATGACAAAATTATACTCCTGGGAGAATCTGGCAACCAGGTTCAACAACAAAGTACTACAAAGTAGCTTATTTTTTTCATGATTTCCGTTATTGTACAGACACTGGACCTCATTCACCAACAGTTCGTAAGACAAAAGTTTCTTTTAAAAACCCACTTATGCAGTTTTCACAAAGGCTCTGATATTCACCAGTGTTTTCTTATTTGAGATTTGTTCTTACACTTAGAACTGAAGGTTCTGTGCAGGTACATTTCTTTTTCATCAAGGTACAAACAATGTAAATGTACCCTCCGAGGTACAACAGTGGTTTTAAGGTCAAATTATGTACCTTAAATAAGTTTTTCCAGGTAAAAAGTTCGAAATTTGTACATTTTCATAACCTAATATTTTAAAACAGAACAATAAAATGAAAAGCCAGGAGACGAGACGGGGTGTGTGGAGTCAAGAGAGCAAAAGTGTGAGTTCAGTGGTTTCAGAACTCGTCATGAATCTGATGTAGACTTTTTCTTAGGACTTTTCTGAAGAACAAATTAAAATGTATGATATATAATGAGGCCCACTGTGTTTCTCTGTACTAACAAACTGTTTCATTGAGATGAATTTTAAGAGCCTTCAAATTTTATCTCAGCTGCGCAATTAGAATTGTTGCTAAATTAGAAATTTAGAGGTCATAGGACCTCTAAAGTGCCCTGAAGTCTTAAAGTGGCTAATGCAGATGTCTTCAAATTTAGACTTTTAATCTAGTATCCAGTCCTGTATTTTGTGATTATGGGCAGTTAACTGAACTGTTGATGTAACTGATTGGCCATTAGTGTCTTACCTACCAATGATACCAAAAGCCATGACCAGAAATTGGATTCAATGTCCATATACTTCTGACTAGTTCAAAGCATTCAAACAGAGTAATAATGGCCAGATTAACCATTTAGGTCAGTGATCACCAACCCTCCTCCTAAAGATCTACTTCCCTGCTGAGTTTTGTTCCCATTTGCATTCACTATGTTGTCCCTCTCCTTACCTTACATAGATCTGATTCAGCCAATCAAGGACTTCTGAAGAAGTTAATTGGCTGGAGTAAGTGTGGCAGATTGTGGTTGCAACTAGACTCTGGAGAAGGTTAGATCTCCAGGATGAAGGTAGGTTGCCACTAATAAAGGCTAAATAGGCTCAAAAAAAGTTTGAAGTTGTAACAATGTTTTGGCCAACTACATCACCCTTGTTTGTATCATCTTGGGAGGGGGAGGGGTCGAGTGGGAGAGGGTAAATATCCATCCATCCATCCATCCATCCATTATCTAAGCCGCTTCTCCGTCAGGGTCGCGGGGGGATGCTGGAGCCTATCCCAGCAGTCTTCGGGCGGAAGGCAGGATACACCCTGGACAGGTCGCCAGTAGAGGGTAAATATAAAAAACTAATTTACTGAAACAGGTCTTTCCTATTTACGTTTTATTTTTATTTAGGATTTTAGGAAATTAGCTAGTATATTAAATAACATCACATATAAACAAGCTTAACCAAACAAAATTGTAGATAAAATTCCCTGTTTTCAGAATTGGTGAGTAAGGTGAAAGAAGCAGTCAGACACTTAGACCAGTGCAGGACCTGTAATCGCCTAATAAACTTACCAAAGTTGAGGGATTACAGTAATTAATGTTTGTGGATTATATGGATTACAATTTCTCTATATATGGATTATAATTTCTAAAACTTTCCAGATTTGAGCTTAGTAACATCAGTGGAGTCGACTAAGTCATTCATAGATTTATAGATGGTTGGGTGGTTGTGTGATAAATTTGAAAGTTTTGGATCAGCAAAAGAAATAGAAATGATTTTAGTATACACATCCACAGCTGCCTATTCATTTTTATGAGTTGACCTAGTGGATCATCAATAATGTCACTATCTGATAAACAATATTTAAAGCTATGTACTAAAGGTACTAAAATACTAAAAAATTCAAGCTCCAATTTTGCTTCAGACCTGAAAAAATTTTGCAAGTGTTGTACTGCGAGATGACAACTCAGCGCTATGAGTCTGTCAAGATGTGTAGGTGTCAAGAAGCTGAAGCTGTAGCTGACTACACTGTTAGAAATAAAGGTTCTGCTGGTAAACAATGTAAATGTTCCCTCAAAGGTACAAAGGAGTTTTAAGGCCCACTTCTATACCTTATATAAGTTTTTTTCCAGGTGAAAAGTTTGTATTTGTACATTTTCATAAACAAATGTTTTAAAATGGACCAATAAAATAAAAGTCTGGAGGCGAGACGGGGTGTGTGGAGTCAATACAACTTAGGATTGTATTGTATTCGATGAATTATGGTACAGTTATGTTCCCTGACTAAAGGTATTGACTGGACTGCTTAAATCTGGGTTTGGGATTGCTCGGCTCACCTGAAGCAGAAAGTGCAACCAACTTAACTTGTTATTCCTGATTTCTTTGAAAAACTGAAAGCAAGTCTCCTGAAAAGAGTGGACGCTGTAATTAAAGTAATTATTGAAACATTTTCGATATACTTTCAGCTTATTTACTTGATGCTGATTAATGAATATCTTGTTCTCGACAGTGATTTTGACTGGATAAAAAAATTAATTAAATAAATGAAGGGTTGTACATAACTTCAGGGATAGGGAGGTTTAGTCCGCCAAAGGGTTCTCCTGCATTCAGGTGTGAAGACTACATTAAGAAAAAGGTGCCTGACTGTCAGTAGAGCCCTAAATAATGAGAGGCCGCTGAAAATTGGGAGCACGTTCCTCTCAGAATCTCCAACTTTCCACACAAACACTCTTTCAGAGCTGAATTTCTAAGCATGCCCGCACACAGTCTCCACAGTGGGGAGATGAGATGCTTCCTGTGTTGTGCTCCGCAGCCCACGTTTGTGTTTAATTGGCTGAACAAAGGATGCATAATGCGTAAGGGAAAAATATGCAGAGAGCAGAGAGACCGTGCTGCCAGCGGCGTCTGGAACCAGCAGCTATTTGTTATTGACATTTTTCTCTCTTGTGTTTTTTGTCTTCTTCCCTTTCTTACTACTCAATTGCAATATGAGCCAGTGCTCATGCTTTATGGTTTTTTTTTCATCAGTTTTACACTCATAATTAAATTCCAGAAATCCCAAAGATTTTTCCAATACATTGTAAAGATGGACATAGAAATGGAACAGCTGTGCCAGGACGAACATAGAAAAACATGACATTGCTGCATGGCCTCTGCATGAATGAAGACATGCTGCTTTTCATGAAGTGGAGTGCATTTAAGCAGCAACCTTGCTGAGAGCTTTAACTCATCTGATTAACGCCTATATCTGAAATCTCCTTTGTATGTGGTGTTTCACTTCACGGATGGGTTAAATGCGGAGTTGAAATTTCCCCATTGTGGGAATAAGGTGACCTAATAAGGGTCACTTAATCTTAATCTTAATCTTATATTCAGGTGTGAATACCTGATGCCAGACTGGCAGTGGAGCCCTAAATCACGAGAGACCTCTGAAGACCTGAGCAGAAGAGTGGATACACATATTAATGGAAAAGTGAATATTATATTTAGCTGTTGAGGTGTATTTTGTACGTTAATTATATGATTTCTGCCTCTGAAACATGAATAACTCTTGCTTACGGCTGTTCTATAGTTTTATCTGCTTTTTTAAGTCAACATACGCAGACTTTGTTTGTTTGTTTTGGGATTTTGAAAGCAGATTAAACTAGCTTCATCTCACACATGAAATAATAATAATAATAATAATAATAATAATGCTATATTTTGTTACTGCTTACTAACACAGTAAGTAAAGTAAATGAATTTCATTATAGAGTTTTTTCCTCCAGTTTCAGGTACTGAATTGCTCTGGGACTGACTACACTGCTCTGTTCCATTAATGAAGGGGCTTAACAATGAGCCCCTGAGTTGAATCAGGTAGTTTAGAGCAGGGGAAATATGAAAGCGTGTAATGCCCTGGGCCTCATGGACAGGAGCTGCTAAAGAAAGGAAAAGAAAAGCTGGGCAGTGAATCAAGGCTTCTGTACTATGGAAAAAAATCCCATTTGCGCGTTTAGAATGGTTAATTTTTATGTGAATATTAGGACTACAAGTGTTTCCTGTAAAGAGCTGCCGGGGTCGGCATGGCAACGGCATTCGTAATCCAAGGGCCATTGAGCAGAGTGTGCGTGTGGGCTTGTTCAGGACACACTCCAAAACTACGACATCACTTGCACACACAGGCAAGAGGCCAGCTGAGCCTCTGAACAACGAAAGTGTCCGAGAACAAACAGCAGGAGGAGCAGTGCTGAAGCCATTGGGATGGTAAAAAGAGCGTCACCAAATCTCCTCCATGTGAAAAACAGACAAAACAGGAAAGCAGGAAAAGAATCACAAAAAGCAGAAAAAGACTAAAGTTGATCTCTTCCTCTTATTTTATTTCTGCCTCAGACTGCAAAGTACACCTGTTTGCAGATAACACGGTTTTATACTCTTCAGCTGACTCTGTTTATGCTGCAATAAGAAAACCGCAATGCTCATTTAATGCTCTACAGGTTGCTAAGAAAACGAAGTTCAAGCTATTTTCCAGATCAACTAATACAGATTTTAATTCTGTAAATATCACTACCCTGACAGGATCCAACATCAAGAGCGTCACAGAGTATAAATACCTTGGCATATGGCTGGATGATAAACTCACTTTTAAACCCCATATTAATAAATTGGTTAGCAAATGCAGGCAGAAGCTCGGTTATCTATATAGAAATAAATCTTGTTTCCCTGTGTATGCTAGAAAAAGAATTGTTGAGGCGCCCTTACTATCTGTCATGGACTACGGTGATGTCATTTACAAACACGCACCTGCCAGCTTCCTCAAACCACTGGACTAAGTCTATCGCTCAGCAATGAGGCTGAGACCCATCACTGGAGACCCTTATGACATTCATCATTGCAGACTATATGAGAAAGTTGGTTGGCCGCTCACTAGCTATAAGGCGGGAGACACACTGGTTTATTTCCATTTATTTTTATATATTACTTCAATGATATCTGTAAATAATGCTATTTACCAGACTCGATCCAGTGGCTCTATCACATGCCAGGTACCTAGGGTTTTTACTTAACTGGGGAAATCTGCTTTTAGTTACAGAACCAGCAAACTGGACCCTCACTACAGGACACACTAAAGCTCAGCTCGTTGGGTCACTTGGTCATTTTAAACTTCTACTCTTTAAACACCTCCACTCTGCCTGCAACTGTTTTACCTGATTTTTACCATTTTTATTTACTTTCATTAATTTATTATTTATTTGTTATTGTTTTCTCCATTATTATACATATTCTTCTTATTATTTTATTAATATTATCATTTTAATAAATTCATTCATTTTTTTATCTTATCTCCCTCTTGTTTTATTTTGATGTGATTTTATCAACCTTTACATTTTGTGTATGTTTTAATTTCTGTTTTTTATTTTTTTTATATTTTTATGTATTTTACCTGATCTGAGTCTTGATATTAAATTTACTTTTATCATTTGATATATGTTTACACATTATCAATCCCTTGCTCTGTATTAACTCGGCTGCATTGTAAATGAGGGGCACCCTCGATGTTCTCCGAGACTAAATAAAGGATGATTGATTGATAGATTTGAAGGAATATTCCAGCATTTCTCTATCTAGTCTTTACAGGCCTCTTTGCATTTCATGTAACACTGTAAACTAATAAGATGTTTACCACATGCCTTGCACTTGGCAGTCAAACATGTCTCTGGCTGGTCAGCTTGCCATGTGGTGCATAATATGCAAATCGGCTCATAAACAAACAACCCGTTCTCATTTTTCTGTTCTATTTAAAGGAAAATCACAATTTACATGGCACTGTGTATTTCCTGACGTCAGCAACCAATGTTTACCAGAAGACAGCTGTTAAGAGTAATTAGCCTCCTGTAGTAGCCATTGCAGTGATGGACCATGTGTTATTATATCAAGTCTCTGAGTTGTGGATCTGAGGCAGGTTTTGAGTTTCTGAGGTGTAAGCCAAAGTCAAGTCTTCTAACTTTAGTCATTAACTTGAGGGGATCTGCTATGCCTTTTCCATTTCCTTTAGTGTGTTAAGTCGATTTTTGTGCATATAAACTGTGTGCAAAGTTACAAAGTTTAAAGTACACACCAGAGTACTGATAAGGCAGAAACAATGCCATTGGACAAATAGCCACGCTGGTGTTTACAGCTGCTCATGAGAGAAGGGTCTGTCTGCAGACTGCAAAACAGGGGTGGAACCACTCTGACGAATTAGAGCACACTGGGCTCATGCAGAGGTGGAGCTTCAAATATCCAACATGGATAGAATGAGGGACAGACATGAATGAAATACAACCAGACAAACAAACAAATCCAAACTATACAAACACGTCAAAACAGGCTTACAAACAACAATTCAAACAATCAGTACATCTAATATCAAACAAAGACCAGCAAACACAGGGCTTAAATACAAATCAAGGATAACGAGGGACAGGCGGAAAACAGGTGGAGACAATCAGGGGTGGAGTCATGAAACAAGGGGGCAGGACCAAAAACCAAAACAAAGAAGCACATGGACAGGACTGGGAGGGGCCAATCATGGCAAAGTTGCATGATAAGAAGGAGAAAGTTATTTAAACAAGTTGCAAAGAAATGAACCGCAGGGGCTAAAATGCAGACAGGATAAGTTAGCATGTTCACTCAGTCTACTTGTACGCTGACGGCCTCGGCACACTTCTTGCAGAGACGACATTTTTCTGGCTTCTGCAAACATTATGGTGTAATTGGATGCTTGGATGCAACTACTCGGCCATGGAAACCCATTCCATGAAGCTCTTTACGCTGTTCTTGAGCTAATCTGAAAGCCACATAAAGTTTGGAGGTCTGTAGTGATCGACTCTGCAGAATGTCAGCAACCTCTGCGCACTATGCTCCTCAGCATCCGCTGACCCCGCTTTTTCATTTTACGTGACCAATCATTCCCAATCGCTTCCATTTTGTTATAATACCACTGACAGTTGACTGTGGAATATTTAGTAATGAGGAAATTTCACGACTGGACTTGTGGCATCCTATCACGGTACCATGCTGGAATTCAGTGAGGCAGTCTGCATGACTGGGTGCATGGTTTTGTACACCTGTGGCCATGGACGTGATTGGAACACCTGAATTCAATGATTTCGCAATATAGTGTATCTCTGCAACACTATACCTGGACATCTTTGACATAATGTCATTTCTTCGTATGTTGTTGATAATTTTAGTTAATTTTGGAATATTATGAGCTAAAAGTCTTAGAACTTGCTCAATGAATGTTAATGTACTAGTACACAGTGGCTAATAAACTAGCTAGCTAACTAGCAGTCACTCCAGTCCTCAGCCAATTTACAATGTGTTTGTGTTCTGTAATTTACAGACATTTTTATTGTTGTTCCAAACTATGCACCCACTTACTGTAAGCAGCCAGGGGGTTCACTGAGGTTTTAGTGGGCTGGTCTAGACAAAGTCTAGGACTGAACTCAGTTCCCAGACCAGGCCTGGTGAAGGAGTAGTCTGAATTGCAAGTCAGTCAGCACGCGTTTCAAGTGTGACTCAAGTATAATTCACATACTCAAGCCTCCATCTCCGGTAATTAGTCACCAGTGAAGTGATGTGGGTGGTGTTTTTTCAGGCTCTTCCTGAATGTATCATCACTAGACAGTGAAAGTAACCTGAACTACTTTTTAAATGTGTTATTCTAGTGTTAATTTGGATAAAGCGTCATTAGAACATCTGTGGCCAGACATTATCTGAGCTCTGTCTCATTCTAACAGCTCTATTGTTTAAGTGCACCAACTGTTCTTTTGAAGTCATAGCATGAAGTCACACATTTCAAACATTTATTCATCAACTGCTCCTGGGCCTCCATTATAAGTGTGTTTAGAGTTCATGGTTTTCTAATTATAAGTAAACATGTTGACATTACTGTTCACAGTAATTCACCACGTGATGCAGATAGAGAACAGGTGGGAGAACACTGAAGTATTCCTTTAAAGAGATGCCGGTCTGAGCGCAGTGAGTTTCCAGTGTCTGCTCCACCTTCCGAATGTGTGTTTGAGTGTCTGTGTGTGTGTGTGTGTGTCAGTGGTGCTGGAGCCAGAGAAAAGGGGGCCGTGGGATAAAAGAATGGTTTTACATAATTAAGCAGATAGGGACGATTACAGGAGCTTAGCTGCAGAGCACTGAACTGCACACATTCTGCCTCATTATGAAGTTAAATACTCCAAACTGTCACTGACGGCTTAATTACGGCTCTGCTGCGGAACAATCACTTTAGAGCCATCGGCGGCGTCCGCAAAAACCTGCTTCTAAACACACAGAATGAGCGCTGGTGAAAAACACCACCGCTGCGCTCTCCCCTTTTCCTGCTTCTCTTTTACCCCCAGAGATAAAGCTCTGGTAATTAAAGAGTCATTACGACATGCTTCTCCTGCTGGCTGGAAAAGAGAGAGAGAGAGAGAAAGAGAGAGAGAGAAAATCTATCTGTTCCTGTTTCACTTTCTAACAATTTCTCTCATCTGATCTCTCATTGAGATTCTTCTCAGCTTTCTCTTCTGCTGTAATCTCTGTCTTTCACTTGCCTACACACACATAACATACAGTGCTGTGCAAAAGAATATGCATGTAGCAGAAAATTCAGTGTTGAGGAAAATATATATACACTATTTTCCAAAAGTCTTCACTCACCCACCAAAATAATTGAATTTAGGTGTTCCAATCATTTCCATGGCCACAGGTGTATAAAACCAAGCACCTAGGCCTGCAGACTGCTTCTACAGACATTAGTGAAAGAATGGGTCGCTCTTAGAAGCTCAGTGAATTCCAGCAAGGTACCGTGATAGGTTGTGAAATTTCCTCACTACTAAATATTCCAATGCAAATCGTCGAATGCAGTGGTGTAAAGTGCCACCACTGGACTCTAGAACAGGGGAGATGTGTTCTCTGGAGTGATGAATCACACTTCTCCATCTGGTAATCTGATGGGCGAGTCTGGGTTTGGCGGTTGCCAGGAGAACGGTACTTGTCTGACTGCATTGTACCAAGTGTAAAATTTGGTGGAGGGGGAATTATGGTGTGGGGTTGTTTTTCAGGAGTTGGGCACGGCCCTTTAGTTCCAGTGAAAGGAACTCTTAATGCTTCAGCAAACCAAGAGATTTTGGACAATTTCATGCTCCCAACTTTGGGGGAACAGTTTGGGGATGGCCCCTCCCTGTTCCAACATGACTGCACACCAGTGCACAAAGCATGGTCCATAAAGACGTGGATGAGCGAGTTTGGTGTGGAAGAACTTGACTGGCCTGCACAGAGTCCTGATCTCAACATGATAGAACAACTTTGGGATGAACTAGAGTGGAGATTGTGAGCCAGGCCTTTTCGTCCAACATTAGTGTCTGACCTCACAAGCGCACTTCTGGCAGAACGGTCAAAAATTCCCATAAGCACACTCCTAAACCTTGTGGAAAGTTTTCCCAAAAAAGATGAAGCTGTTATAGCTGCAAAGGGTGGGCTGACATCATATTAAACACTATGGATTAAGAATGGGATGTCACTCAAGTTTGTAAGCATATGAAGGCAGACGGGTGAAGACTTTACTTTTAATGTAAGTTAATGGAACCAGACTTTTTTCCAAGTAGTTTTGGGCCACTTCTCTCTGTCCATCCATCATACAATTTACACAAAATTTAAAGAGCTAAAGGCGTTTTCAAATTATGTAAAAAACTGAAAAATTACTATATATATATATGTGTGTGTGTGTGTGTGTGTGTGTGTGTGTTTTGTCATTTTTTGATAGATAAATAGACCTGCATGGGTGTATAAACAAGTGGCAATGCAATTCATATATGTGTGTGTATATATAGTGCACTGCCACTTGTTTATACACCCATGCATATTGCACAATGATAAACATAAGTTATTGTTTACAGTGTATAGTCACTAATATAGTCAGTAATAGAGGCCTTTCCCTCTGGGATTAATGATAATGTGATCTATCTAACTATCTATCTGTTTACATCAATAGCACAATTACTCATATCTTTTGTCAGTATTTAGTCTCCACACTTTACCTTTCTTACAGCTTCCATTCTTTTCAGGAGACTCACTTTTAGTTCTTCAAAGAAAACTACAGGAATGGTTGGTTTCATTTTCTGCTTCTCACAATCCAAGTGATCACAAACACATTCAGTGATATAATCTGGACTCTGGGGTGGTCAATTCATTGCTCTGAGAACACCAGCAGCTTCTTTGTTTCCTTTTCTCAGCAAGAGCTTCCTGTCAGCTAGACATTCATACAGACTCATCGTGCTGAGTTGTCTTCGTACAGTGGAAGGATGGACAGAAAAGATGAAAGCTTTAGGTGCTGTTTATCTGATGGGGGAAGTTGTGGTGGTTTTGCATGGAGTTGATTGATCTCTATCTTTTAATAATATTTTGAAGTCAGGTTTTGGAAACTCTTGTTTTTTCACTTATCTTCTTTTGACTTTCTCCTGCCTTACATAAGTGGCTTATCTTATATCTAATCTCCTCAGAAATATCTCCTGAAAAATCAATAGCTTATTGATGCATTGACTGGAAATTATACTGGACATATATGAGAGGTGGTCTCTGACTTTTGCACATGCATATATACACCCACACACACACACACACACACACACACACACACACACACACACACACACACACACACACACACACTCATCCTTCCCTTTCTACACTTTATGAATTAATTCTTGTTTGTCACCTCTGGGTAAAGCTCCACTATGCACTACAGTGGCATGAGTGAGCCTCAGGCACTTTATTCTCTCTCTGACTCTCTCTCTCGCTCTCTCTCTCTCTCTCTCTTTCTTATGGTCAGTGCTTCTCTCTTCTGTGCTGCCTTTGTCCCTCTTTTCTCTTCCCATATTATTTAACTCACTCAGCTCCTGCACCTGGACATGGCCCAGTCAACATGGAGCTCTGACCGGTCAATATATTACAGTGAAACCTCTAGGGGCAGGGGACATTATCAGACATGGGACCCTTACAATTGCTTCACTCATATCTCTCTTCCCATCTCTCACTCTCACACACACAGACACTCTGGCACACTGGGGACTCTCTGGGCGTTTCTCATGTTGGTGATTTATCAAGATGTTGGAAAGAGTAAAGTGATCTGGATGTGAATAAAAGCTTGAGAATTCACTGTTACTGTCCATCAGGGACGTGTTATAATAGCAGATTCTAGTATGTGTTCAAGGCCTGTTACCCAAACAGAGCCTGAGGATGTCTGACAGAACATTGGACCCAGGGGTGTGGGCCGTGTTGGGTTGAAAGGTCTTGGTGGATCTTTCTTCCCTCTTGTTAACCCCTTAACATTCCCGGTTTGATAAATACCAAGGTTTATGATTCATTATCTACAGGTACTTCAATGCAAACGTATGGAGCTTTTCTAATGTTATAGAAGTGTATAATAAAACTTGGCTTGGTAGGAGGTTAACCTCACCCAGAGTGTGTATTTTCTGCAGTAGCAGCAGTTACAAGAGGAACTTGGATGCTGGCCTTTGCCATGATCAACAATTCTACAAAATTACACTGGTAATAATTAGTGTCAGTGAATTACAAATACCACGAAATACCAGTCAACCCCTTAAATAGCCAAGGCCCTCTGGCAGGCCCAAAGCTTTATTATACTCTTTCTATAGCCTAAGAATTGCTCAGTCAGTTTGCATTGAAGTCCATGTAGTTACTGAAAAATAAGCCTTAGTGTTTAATAAGCTTGGGATTTTAAAAGGTTAATCCCAGCATGGCATTTTCAGTCGATCACAAGCACTTAGTAAGAAAGCAAAGCTGTGTAAAGCTGTTTCTTTGTTAGTGCATGAACGTGATCGGGTTTGGGTTTAGATTTAGCAGACCTCAAATCAGCCTCCAATGCCCATTTCATTACTGTATTAGCCAGGCCTGTGTCACCATATTATCAGTTATTGTGCACAATTGTTTGGAGGGCTCCTACCTGGCTACGTTTTCTGGCGGTCAGGGAATTTATTATGCTATCACAACAGGTTATATGAGAGCTGTGCAGCACCATAATGGCAGCATTCTAACCTTGAGTGCATTTACATGTACTTAATAATCAAAGGACTGCAGAAAATCAGATTTGTCAGTAATCCGATCAACACGTTTACATGCACTTGAGTAATCAGATAATGGGAAACTCCAGGTCTACATGAGTCAGACAGCTAGAAAAACCTGAAAGCTTCAACAAAGTACTGGTGGATAGTGTAGTGGCTACTAAACAGTGAGGAGGAAAAAGTGAAACAGAGATGCAGAGAGGGTCAGGATTGTGGTCAGCTGTAACACAATGACAAATTATAATTCAATTTATTTTTCTGCTGTATTGCTAGTAAAGTTCCCATCGTGAGTCATAACAGCTGTTCAGATTTGTCATATTTTTCAGCAGAGGCTCAATGCATGTAATGTAGCTTAAGACAAGCATGTTATGACAGTCCACTCCTTGCTGTCCTCTTCTCCCCTTATGCTGTGAGCATGACTGGATTGACAACCTAGGGGGGGTCATTCCTTGAAAACAATGGCATTTGTGTTCACAACATTGAATGCTTTGCATTTCAGCATTTCAGTGCTTTTCATACCTATATCTACGAATTCACTGTGAGGGAATTCAAAACATGTTTTATATTGGATTTTTTATTATTGCAACAGGAAATAATTTGTTAATATTTATATATATATAAAATCACTGTTGTTGGAACAAAACCATGTATCTCCAAAGTGGTAACTTCACAGTAGAAGGAAAAAACATACTTTACATTTAATGTAAGTCAATGGAACCAGACTGTTTTCCGCGAAATTTTGAGTCGATTCTTTTGGTCCATTTATCATGAAATTTATACACAATGTAAAAGGTAACAGGCATTTTCAAATTATGTCAAAAACTGAAAAACGGATGGAAAAAAGATACAGTGTTTGTGGAGATACAAGGTTTTCTTCTGACAGCAGCTATATATATATATATATATATATATATATATTTTTTTTTTTTTTTTTTTAATGAAAAATATATTATATTTTGTTTTTTGAAGTAGCATATTCAGTTATTTCTTTTGGGTGGGTGGGTGAAGTGAGGGGTTGGGGAGAATGCAGGGCAGAGTCAAATTTTTCAAAACCTAGGTCCAGCAAATGGCTTAAACCCTTAAATGACCAGGAGTAGAAACAGTACTGGAACATGTGCAACATTTTACAGATCAGTAATATGTGGATATTGATATAGTAGCAATTTGTGTGAGTAACAAGTCAATAATAACATGGTAAAATAAAGCTAACAAGTTGCACTGCCCTGAAAATTACATGCTAATTGTCTGTTATATATATCATCATCATCATCATCATCATTGACCGCTAGTCCAAACAGGGTTGCGGTAGCAGTTGGGAGGGCAGAGAATCCCAGATGACCCTGTCCCCCGCAACTTCCTCCAGCTCATTCCCGGGACCCCAAGCCGCTCCCAGGCCAACTTGGAGGCATAATCCCTCCAGCGGGTCCTAGGACGACCCCGGAGTCTTGTCCCGGTAGGCTGTGTCTAACACCCCCACCAGGAGGCGTCCAGGAGGCATCTGGATCAGATGCCCGAACCACATCAGCTGGCTCTTCTCAATGCAGAGGAGTAGCGGCTCTACTCTGAGCTCCTCCCGGACGACTAAGCTATCACATAGCGTGTAGCCCGCCACCTGACGAAGAAAGCTCATTTCTGCTGCTTGTATTCGCGATGTTGTTCATTCGGTCATTACCCACAGCTCATGACCATAGGTGAGGGTTGGGATGTAGATCGACTGGTAAACAGAGAGCTTCGCCTTTTTGCTCAACTCCCTCTTTTTACATTTACATTTACATTCATTTTGCTGACGCTCTTATCCAGAGCGACTTACAATTTGATTATTTTACACAGGTAGGCCAAGGTGGTGTTAGGAGTCTTGCCCAAGGACTCTTATTGGTGTAGTGTAGGGTGTTTGCCCTGGTTGTATGGCCGATCTCACAATCCCTCTTCCCGTCACTCGTGAACAAGACCCCAAGATACTTAAACTCCTCCACCTGGGGCAGGTCCTTTCCCCTTACCTGGAGTGGGCATGCCATCCTTTTCCGGGCCAAGACCATGGACTTGGAGGTGCTGATCCGCATACCAACTGCTTCACACTCAGCTGCAAACCGCTCAAGCGAGTGCTGGAGGCATCCATGTGATTCTGCCAAAAGAACAACATCATCTGCAAATAGCAGAGATGCCACCCTCCGGCCTCCACACATAATGCCCTCCTGACCCCGGCTACGCCCTGACACTCTGTCCATGAATATCACAAACAAGAGTGGAGACAGAGCACAACCCTGGTGGAGTCTAACGCTAACACTGAAAGAGTCTGACTTAATGCCGAGTAAACGGACACAGCTCTCACTCCGGGAGTACAGAGATTGGATAGCCCGGAATAATAGCCCTGGCACCCCATACTCCTGGAGGACCTCCAACAAGATATCTCGAGGAACACGGTCATAAGCCTCCAAGTCCACAAAACATATGTAGACTGGGTTGGCAAACTCCCATGCCCCCTCAACAATCTGTGAGAGGGTGAAAAGCTGATCCATTGTTCCACGGCCGGGACGGAATCCACATTGTTCCTCCTCAATCTGAGGTTCAACTATCGGTCGGAGTCTCCTTTCCAGCACCTTTGCATAGACTTTCCCAGGGAGGCTGAGCAGTGTGATACACCCTCCGGTCCCCCTATTTAAAAATAGGGACCACCACCCCAGTCTGCCAGTCCAAGGGTACTGTTCCCGAGGTCCATGCAATATTGCAGAGGTGTGTTAGCCATGACAGCCCCACAATATCCAGAGCCTTAAGCATTTCTGGACGAATCTCATCCACCCCCAGTGCCTTGCCACTGAGGAACTTACCAACTACCTCAGTGACCTCCACCAGGGAAATGGAACTTGACACCCCAGAAGCCTCTGACCCTGACTCCTGTGAGGGAGGCACGTCTCCCGGATTAAGAAGTTCCTCAAAGTGCTCCTTCCACCGACCGAAAATATCCTCATTCGAAGTCAAAGTTTCTCCACCCTTGCCGATTACAGCTTGGGTGCAGCCACCCCGACCCCTCCTGAGTCGCCGGACAGTTGTCCAGAACCTCTTTGAGGCCGAACGAAAGTCTTTTTCCAAGGCCTCACCAAACTCCTCCCATGCCCTGGATTTTGCTTCTGCCACCGTTGCAGTTGCCACCTTTTTTGCCTGTCAGTACCTATCTGCTGAATCGGGAGTCCTTCGGGCCAACCAGTCCCTAAAGGCCTCTTTCTTCAGCTTGACAGCCTCCCTCACCACCGGTGTCCACCAGGAGGTTCTTGGATTACCGCCCCGACAGGCACCCACAAGCTTTTGGCCACAGCTACGCCTGGCAGCTTCCACAATGGAGGTTTTGAACAGGGTCCATTCAGACTCCATGTCCCCTACCTCCTCCAGGACGTGAGAAAAGCTCTCCCGGAGGTGGGAGTTAAAATCATTCCAAATAGGGGCCCCTGAAAGTTGTTCCCAGCACACCCTCACTATTCGCTTGGGCCTACCGGATCTGACCAGTCTTCCCTGCCATCTGATCCGACACACCACCAGATGGTGATCAGTTGACAACTCAGCACCTCTCTTCACCCTAGTGTCCAGAACATATGGTTCCAAGTCAGATGAAACAACAACAAAGTCGATCATTGACCTTTGACCCAAGGAGCTCTGGTACCATGTACACTTATGAACATCCTTGTGTTCGAACTTGGTGTTCGTTATGGACAATCCATGCCTGGCACAGAAGTCCAATAACAATTCACCGTTCGGGTTTAGTCCGGGCAGGCCGTTCTTCCCAATCACGCCTCTCCAGGTCTCCCAGTCATTGCCAATGTGAGCATTGAAGTTTCCCAGTAGGACTATGGAGTCTGTAGGCGGGACCCTTTCCAGAACCCCGCCCACTCACTCCAAGAAGGCTGAATACTCTGACCTGTTGTTTGGTGCATAAGCACAGACAACAGTCAAAGTTTTCCTCTCTGTGATATTAATTCGCATTGAGGCGATATTTCCTGTTTATTACGAACTTACCACTAAAATGAATCATTCTAATATCATAAACCCTAAATGGCTTTAAAAGAATTGGCGCAACACCAATGCCAAATTTGTTACCATTATTTTTCCAATTTCTTACCAAATTGACACTGCAATTAGTAAAACAGCACACAATTTTTAGGTTAAGACCTTTAAATCCTAGGCCTGTTGTATACTTTGTTTATGATTATTCTTAGAATATTGAAATGTGTAATAAAACTTTGTCCAGTTAATACAACTTGATACCACTACTTTATTAATTTACCACTGATTTGTTACCTCTATAATTACTAGCTCATTATCTCCTACCAATTAGAAAATTAGCATGCAATTATTAGGTACCTGTTACTATTATATTACAATGTAATTACCCATTTATTACCAATACATAAAATAAAGTGCTCTTGAACTGTGGCTTGTGTGTTTACATATTGACCCTAGGTATGGGCAGTGGAACTATATCTGGTCTAGAGTGGATTTTAGTATTGTCAAGGAATTATTTAAGATATTTCACATTGGGAATGAAGAAAATATGAACAAAGTAGTTAAACACAGGCTACAAACACAATACACCAGGCCTGCTTTTGTATATTTGAAAATTTGAATGTAGCCAAAGGATTTTATTTTGGTCACAGTTTAGTATGTGCTTTAGCAATTAATTTAATATTACCAGAATCGTTTCTTATTGATGCTAATGTTCCAGTTCAACGCAGTTAAGTCACCATTTTTAGATCAATCCATCACGATGCACCAATGCATTTTTGCACCCCTACAGACCCACTCCTCCGGACACAAACTGCCATGCGCTTCGTGCGTCTCCCCACTTCCCCTTCAGGCCTTCATTAGATAAAAAGAACGTGGCTCGGTCCCTTTCACTGCAGTGCAATTATTCAGCGTAGTCAAGCATGCATTTGTGTGACAAAGCAAATTGCTTTTCCGGTTTGTTGTTCCTGATACAGATATGGGTTTGAAAATCTGAGCGTGCACGCTAGAGAGATAGAGAGAGAGAAAGAGGTAAAGAAAGAGGGAGGGAGGGAGCACCGCTTGACTGCTCACCACGCGCTGAGAGCTATCAGACCTTATTTACCTTACTTACGGCGTCGGGCGTCAGCGTCTGACTGCAGAACAGACCAGAGTGTGGAGCTGAAAGGAAAAGGTGATGCCAGCTCTGATTAGAACCTGGAGGTCTGGAGTTTGCAAAGGTAAGAAAGACCATCTAGAAATCGTTCATTTGACGATGACATCCAGCCAACAGCGTCCTGTGACCACTGATGAAGGACTAGAGGATGACCAACACAAACTGTGCAGCAGCAGATGAGCTATCGTCTCTGACTTCGCATCTAAAATGTGGACTGACAAGGTAGGAGTGTCTAATAGAGTGGACAGTGAGTGGACACAGTGTTTAAAAACTCCAGCAGCACTGCTGTGTTTGATCACTCGTACCAGCACAACATACACTAACACACCACCACCACATCAATGTTACCGCAATGCTGAGAATGATCCACCACCCAAATAATGGTAGTGTATCACTGATGTGGTGGTCCTGAACATTGGATAGATGGGGTAACAACTTGGAATACAGTCTGTAAGTGCAGCTGATGAATGGACAGTGGGCAATGAGTAGACATGGATATTGGATATATATATATATATATATATATATATATATATACACAGTCAGTCTGGCTCTAAGATGTCTTGTGAATGCCAACTATACGCTGTCTGTTAAATGCTGGGGGAACATCTTGTCTTCTTTTGAAATGTTTGATTTTCACTGTTGGTTTTCAATTAAACAAGAAGGCCTGCAGGTTAGCTAACATAAAACAGCTGGTCGAGTTCTTTTGGGTACATTTAGCTTCGTATTCATCAAAGTGTCTTTCTTGCTATGAGGAGCAGCTTTTCCCTAAATAATGATTTGACAGGTTTTTTTTTCTGAACTATTGTTAAAAGCTCATATTGAAACTTTCTTGGCTCAAAGGTGGTTTTATCAGCCGAAAGTACTGATGAGTGCTGACATGACAACAAGGGGAAACAACATGTGGTGGGTTTAATTAGCGTTTACTTCTGTTGCAGGGGCTGGACAAAGGGTGCATTTTAGTCCTCCAAAGTACAAAGAATAAAACATAAATAGACCCTACAAGGGGTATTGTCAATAAGCCCCATGGAGTACCTTTCAGGGCACATATACAGTGTTTGTACTTTAGGGGCCCAAACTTTACCATAAGTGTTCCTGTGGTCAGAAACCGACCATTGATGAAGGGTTAAAGGATGACTAACACAAAGTGAACCAGTGAAGTGGAGCTACAAGGGATGTGTTTCAAACGGGGACATAGATTTCACTTCAGACTTATACATTGCTCATACCATCTATGACATTATTTGTATGCTTGATATTGATGTAATGGACATGTTATGAATGTAGTGCTACACGAGTATTCAATATGCAAAACATTCTGACCGTGAGCACCTTGAAATATGATCATTATAATCTAATCTCATGCTCAGTAGAACTATTCTGTATCATGGCAGTGTTATAATTGTCTCCTTTATTAACTTCGTTAAAATTAGCTTCTATGTAAAAAGGTTCACCAGCCATAGAAATGGAAATTTGAATATCATTACATTCACTTCACTGTAGAAAAGCCCTTATTTAATACAGTGTATTGCATAGTTCATGTATGAAGGAGAGGTTCAGGATCAGATTTAAAATAATCAATCTGTCTACAAACTACATGCAATCATATGCATAAGTTTGGGTGTCACTAGTGAATTAAATATACAGTAACTTAACACATCCTGCAGTTGCATGTTCATGTTATGGCACAGTTACTGTTTATTTGCTGAATTTAACGCATTGGGGGGAAAATAACACATAGTAGGTGGCCTGTACAAAAGTCTATGGGCCTTCCTTTTTAAACTCAGTAAATAAATAGAAATTGTGCACTCAAATTTGCAGAAAAATGTGTTTTCACTTAGAAAATCAACAAACCACACAATTTGACTTGACATTTCCAAACTTTCGCATATGACTGTATGAGAGATTGATTAGCAGTTGAGTTACATAGTGTGCATTTCTGAGCTTTAATCACACCTTTCATTTATGGCTGAAGTATAAGAAGAGACCATGTGATTGCAGGGGTGGGGGCAGCTCTGAGAACTTATGTTGGCGGTCTTGGAGGCTTCTGAGCTACGAGGCTGGACCCCTCTTTGATGAACAGAGATGGGACTGAAGAAGAGGGTGGAAAAGGGAAGGTGGTAGGATGCAAAAACATTTTGTGGGAAACGCAAGGTGAAGATAGAGATTTCTTGAAGGTTAGATTGGAAGGAGGGGAAGCTTCAGGCATGGACTTCCTTGGGCTCTACAGCATAATTTACTGTATGTCCTGAAAATATGCTTAGCTGCTTGAATATTCAACTTTATTAAACAGGAAATCCATAGATTTTTCAAATATTTCAGTTAATTAAATCACTGTGGTTTACAAACTCATTCAGAGTGGTTAGATGTGACAGGGTGCACTGTGAGAAACCAGATGTTTTTCAGTAGTGTTAATAGCAATTGCATTTAAGGTAGAGAACCATCACTGAACTCAATTAATGCATTTTAAGAACACCTTTTATGAGAAAAACTTCTTTCAAAACCATCCTAGAAGATTGAACTGGCCATCAGGCACATCAAACAGGCATTGAAACAAAAAATGATGCTGAATTATATATCCTAATTATAGATGCTAGGATTAGTTATTCAGAAACACTGAAGCCTTCTTACTCATATATTTTGGCTTTCGAGGCAATAAAAAAGTTCTAGTGTCAGGCTTCTTTTTGCTTTGAAAAAAAGTGTTTGGCCAAAGTAAAAAGCAAAACAAAATAATGGGGAAATCTCAGGGCCTGAGAAGAAGGCTGAATTATTTCTGGGAAGTAAAGCAGTTTTTAGATTTTATGCAATAGACTCATGCTTGCATTTAAACTCTGCAGGTATAGCAGTATTACTCGTTCAGTTGTTATGTTTAGGATGGGAATAAAGTGGATAAATTCTTCAGACATTCAGTGGAAAACTGGCCAGTCAGAAATTGTTTTTCTCTGTGGTGTCTAGGTAGCTATACAGTATATAGACAAAAGTATTGGGACACCTACACATTACATCTACAGGAACTTTTAAATGGAAACCCATGCCATGAAGTTCCCAGTGCACAGTTTTGAATCCAGAGGAGGTTTGAACTCTGCAGTTAGTCAGCAGTGTTGGCGACTTTTATGCACTATGTGCTCCAGCATTCGGTGACCTGCTCTGTAATTTTATGTGGTCGGTCACTTCATGGCGGAGTTGGTATGGTTCCTAAACACTTCTACTTTTCAATAGTACCACTCACAGCTAATTGTAGAATATCTAGGAGAAAAATTTCAAAGTGGCTGCAACAGTGGCATCCTATTACAGTACAACGCTTAAATTTAGAACAACATATTTTTTCACAAATGTTTATCACCATGGCATGGATTTTTCAGCTGTGGTAATGAGTCTGAATAAAACACCTGAATTCAATGATTAAGAGGTGTGTCCCAATACCTTTGCCCATTTAATGTAGCTAATTGAGCTCTCCTATTGGTCAGGACTTCTTCACCCATAAGCATCAGTACAAAGTAACAGAATAATTAACCAAAAATGCTTTGACTTCCAACAGGTGGGACCAATTCTGTGAGAAAAAAAGGTACTTTAGGCCTTCTGGAAGTCAACAAGAGCAGCAGCCTAATGAATGGGTTGTTAGACGTGTGGCTCTAAACTAAGCCTCTCTAGTGAACGGGTGACTTAGAAACTACTACAAGGTAAAATACATGCTTTGCCAGTCATAAGCTTTAAGTACAATATGGAATGTCTTTTAGAACCTTCAAATGTCTGTGCTTAATGTAGGACTTCCAAAAAATGTTTTTGCAAAACGCTGTGAGCTTAGCCCTGACAAACTACTAGAATCCTATGAGGATACTAGCAAAAGCAGCATGGTTGAGTTTTGATCTTCTAAGCTGCTTATCCCTCTGGGTTGTGGGGGAGATAGAGCCCATCCCAGCTGTAATTGAGCGGAAGGCAGGATACACCCTGGACAGGTCACCAGTCCATTGCAGGGCAGACAGACAGACATACACATTCACACATACACACTCACACCTAGGGGTAATTTACCATATCCAGTTGGCCTGAATGCATGTCTTTGGACTGTGGGAGGAAAACGGAGCATGACCAAAAACAACCACAACAAACTCCTAAAAGCTAAATCACAAGGACACTTTGAGCAGGAATTATTAGGGTGAACAATAATTGGGTGGGCCATGACCCCCTCCCCTCCCCAGCACCAGTCTAAACCTACAGTTTAAAATTAAATGAAATAAATGTAATTTAATGCACTGACCAGAGAATGAATTTGTTCATTTTTAGGCTCAGTAACCAGCCAGACAGACTCTTATAGTCCATAAGACTGGTCATTAAGAGTTGTCTGGACTGAGAACCGTTTCTCTAGTGTTGTTAGTGTTGGGTTCAGACTTTGGGTCTGGAGGCCTCCGACCTCACATCATCAGGGCAGCTCAGTTTAGTGGGAATAAAGTCTAGTGCAGTGGAGAGAGCAAGGAAGCGAGAGCGAAGAAGAGGAGGCAGATGACTCTCCATCTCTCTCCACATCCACATGAGTGAAAGAAGCGTTCATGGCCACTGACTTCTTATTTATCTCTCTGCCCTGTTCTCTCCCAGTCAATCAATACAGAGGCATTTGGAGTGGGGGAGATGGAGGAGAAATCATAGAGAGAGAAAGGGAGAATGAAGGAGCGGGAGATAAAGACAGAGCAGGCGACACAAATAGAGAGAGAGGGGGAGAAAGATAAGAGAGAGAGAGAGAGAGTTTGAAGAAGAGAGAAGCAGCACTGGCTTTATTTACACTCCTGCTGTGTCTCTGTTGCCAAACAAAGCATGAGCGATGTCCACAGCCATCCACCGTCACACTGCTGATTACTGGGTCTGCGCTTGTGTGTATGTGTGTGTGTGTGTGTGTGTGTGTTTGTGTATGTAAGGGGTGGACAGCTGAAAGAGTTGGGGTGGAGAGGGAGAGGGAGGGGTGCATACAGGATGGATGCTCTGACTGTATGTTGTCATCTGGGCTTCAGCTCTTTCTCTTTCTGAGCTTTTTTCTTACAGAAGTCTACACCACACTATAAATCAGCTTGGGCCTGCAGTCTTTGGTGCTATCATATCTGCACTCTCAAATCCACTGTCACACTGCTGATTACTGGGTCTGCGTGTGTGTTTGTGTGTGTGTGTGTGTGTGTGTGTGTGTGTGTGTGTGTGTGTGTGTGTGTGTGTGTGTGTGTGTGTGTGTGTGTGTGTGTGTGTGTGTGTGTGTGTGTGTGTGTGTAAGGGGTGGACAGCTGAAAGAGGTGTGTGTGTGTAAGGGGTGGACAGCTGAAAGAGTTGGGGTGGAGAGGGAAAGGGAGGGATGCATACAGGATGGATGCTCTGACTGTATGTTGTCATCTGGGCTTCAGCTCTTTCTCTTTCTGAGCTTTTTTCTTACAGAAGTCTACACCGCACTATAAATCAGCTTGGGTCTGCAGTCTTTGGTGCTACCATATCTGCACTCTCAAATAAAGCGTGAGTAAAAAGAACCTGGTCTTAGGGATTACATCGACTAGTTGACCAATAAATCCACTAATAAGCACTGTGGTCAGCAGTCAACTAGTCGAGGACAGTGTGTGAAATACACTTGCGGTAAAACTGCATTGAAGAGGCAGGAAAAGAACAGAAATCAGTATTTCCTACAAAGCACAAGGCTGAAAATACTGCAGAAGGTGAAACCAGTTCCACTGCAAGCTGCGTATGATGTGGACTTGTTTCAAGCAAAGAAACAAGACACAGTCATTAGATAGAATTACTTAAAACTGGTAGCAATGTCTAAAAATAATTTGAACAGTCTTATAATATTGTTATTCTTATGTCTCATAATGACAAATATGATATATTGACTATATTTAAGATGTTTTACTTACTAATAAAGTACAGTGGGGCTTAAAAGTTTGTGAACCCTTTAGAATTTTCTATATTTCTGCAGAAAGAACTTCATCAGATTTTCACAAAAGTTCTAGTAGTAGATAAAGAAAACCAAATGAAACAATTGAAACTAAAATATTACACTAGGCCATTTATTTATTGAGGAAAACGATCTCATATTTGTTGCAAAAATATGTGGACCCTTGATTTCAATATCTGGTGTGACTCCCTTGTGCAGCAATGACTGCTACTAAACATTTCTAGTAACTGCTGATTAGCTTGATGGAATTTTGGAACTGCACATCAGCTTGATGGAATTTTGGCCTATTCCTCCATACAAAAGCTTCAACTCTATTATGTTGGTTCGTTTCTTTTCCAAATCATTAACTTTATTCCTCTTTATTTGTTCTTTGGTAGAACAACTTGTATGCTTGGGGTAATTGTCTCATAATTGTGTAATATGTACACAATCTGTCTGACTGTGAATTGGTGGAGTCCAGATGCTTTAGAGATGATTTTATTACATTTTCCAGTCTCATAGGCATCAACAGCTCTTCTTCTGAGGTCCTCAGAAATCTCCTTTTTTGTGCCATGGTACACTTCAACAAACACGTGTTGTGAAGATCAGACTGTGACAGTTCCCTGTGCTTTAAATAGAATGTGATGGCCACTCACACCTGATTGCTGTCCCATTGATTGGAAACACGTGACTCTAATTTCACCTTCAAAGTATCTGCTAATCCTAAATGTTCACATACTTTTGCCACTCACAGAAATGCAATATTGGATCATTTTCCTCAATAAATTTAACTAATATGTTTGTATGTTTACAGTGACATGCATCATCATTGTTCCACTGTTCACCTGAAAGATGGCTGCAATGGACCAAAGCATTGTTAGACCATATATCAGTGTGCACAGCTCCCATCCTGCAGGGTCAGTGTCCATGCAGTTTGGTCGTTTACTTGCTCAAACACACCTCATTACCAGGCTTAATGGGTGTATCTGAGTAGGGAAGCCTCCAAGCTGTGCTGGACGCAGGCCCTCCAGGACTGGAGCTGTGCAGCCCTACCATATATATTTTCAAACCTGAGCCAGATACAGAACATAAAAAGGCCAAACCACTGATCAGGTACTGAGCAGGTATTTCTGAATGGTAAGGGTTTAATATCAAACCACAATTTCTGGCTAAAGTTCTTGAAAAGTTGTTTTTACTCAACTTGAATCTTTCTTACACAATAACAAATTTTATGGGACTTTTCGATCAGGTTTTAGGGCTTTACAGAGTACCGAATCAAATGATCTTTTAATGCTGATTCTGGTGATTGTTCTGCCCTGGTCTTGCTGGACTTTAGTGCTGCATTTGACACTGTTGACCATGATACACTCATTGAGCATTTGGAACACTGCATTGGGGTTAAGAGTTTGGCTCTTAGTTGGTTTACCTCTTATATTAAGCATAAAACCTTTTAGTTAACATTGGGAAATACTCCTCTTCCTCTGTGGCCATGACATCTGTGGATCCACAGGGGTCTTTTTTAGGCCCTGCACTTTTTTTGTTGTATATATGCTTTCCCTAGGCCAAATTATTGGTGAGCATGAAATCTCATTTCACTGTTATGCAGATGATCTGCAAATGTACTTACCTTTAAACCTTGGAAATCATTACTTTAGAATCATGGATATTAAGAACTTGATGCCCCAGAGCTTTCTTCAACTGAATGACTGTAAAATAAGGATAAATTGTTTGGTTTGCTCACAGTAGCTAAGAGTCTGAAAGAGAATGTGGGTTCTTTAACCCCTTTTTATGAAGACTGTGACGAGGCAGCAGAACTCAGACGCATGCAGTTCCTTAAAAGAGAGTTTTAATACAAGATCAGGAAATAGGCATACACGTAGTCGATAACCAGTCCAAGAGTTGGTACACTGATCCAGCAACACCAGCAGAAGTACAAAGGGGCAAAGACAAAGAGGCAAAAAACAGGTAATCCAATCAAAGGTCAAACAAGGCAGTCATAACAAACACTTGGTACGATCTCATAGATGCAATACGTCGCAATATACCTAAACTAAGCTCGGGCTTAAATACTAAACTAGACATGTTACAGGCCAAAACACACAGGTGAGTCACATTAAAACTCAGGGGACTGTGGATGCTGATAGGTGTTCGAGCATGTTCGAGTCCAAAGTCACATGATCTTGCAGAGACTCCTGGGAAGTGGAGTCTGAATGGGAGTTCACTGGATGACACACGTTAAAAACCTTGGGGTACTTTTTTGATACTAAATTAAAAATTAAAAAGGAAATAAATGCAGTAGTCAAGGCTAGTTTCTTCTAGCTAAGGACAATCTCCAGATTTAAGTCATTTCTTAATGCTTTAGATCTAGAAAAAGTCATTCATGCCTTTGTGACATCTGGATTGGATTACTCCAGCTTTAGCATCCTTACACTGGCTCCCACTGCATTATATAATCCAATATAAAATGGCGTTGATGGTTTTTAAAGCAGAGAATGGTCAGGCACCTGCACATGTTGTGGACATGCTTTGTATGTATATATACCATCAAGATCTTTGAAGTCTGCATCCCAAACACTTTTTAAATGTTCAATGGTCTCGTCTTAACCAAAGAGGGAATCATGATTTTGCTGTCGCAGCACCAAGACCTTGTAAGGACATTAGGCATTTTCCACCTGTGACTGTTTTTAAAACCAAGTGTAAAGTATACTTTTATCGATTAGCATTCAGCAGCTGTTAAACTGAAGGTGGAAATCCTTTTTGTGTTTTATTGTAAAGACTTTGGTTTTAAATGTCATATATAACTGAAATGTTATTTACTTATTTACTTACTTATATATGTTTTTTTTGGCTTTGTGAGTGTATGTTGATTAATTGATGATGCTATTTTGCTGATGTTGCCAGTGCATACACACTGGAATTTAGCATTAACCAGCCTATACAGACCTGTCATAAATGTCTATACAACATGTGCTTATCTAGGATGTCTCCTGTATGTCAGTTTTGTGTCACTAGTCTGGCTAAGGTCAGAAAACTCCAAGTTCAAGCATCAACTATCAGCCTAGGAATTGCGTTCTTTGTTTCACAAGTTGAGCCAAGAACTGATATCTTCAATCACAAAAGGGATGCAAACATTCATCCTGGAGGGCACATCAGGTTAGAAGCTGAACTGCAATACAGACACTAACCAAGGGTTTATTTGCCTATACATGCTAGGGCTTGAAAACATGACCCACTGGAAACCTGGTGTCCAACAATGGCACAGTTATTGTTGTTTATTTCCGAGATGGTGTTTTGCGGCAAAATCATTGGAACTGGCAGTGGCAGAGGTCACATTGTCAAGGCTGGATTGGTGGGTGTGGCTGTTCCAGTGGAGGGCTTGGCACGACTTTGCGGTAACACAGAAGTGGAAAGAAAATCCTAACAGCCTTTAGAATCTCAAACATTTTTGAGATAGAAAACATAATAAAACTTACCTTGAGCCTTTGAAATCATTATTCTATAGTAAGACTCAGCAGAGACTTCACACATCACAATTTCCCAAATGCTCACATCTTGAATCACGCAACAGGTTATTGTCCAATCAGGTTGGTATCTCGGTACATCCAGCTATAAGAGTTCTCCCATTGGTCAGGACTTCAGGAGCTGAACAGAAGGCCTTTCACCTTAGATTAGCCACCAATATAATTAGGAACTGACAAGTAAATCAACAACATTCTTTTTTTTTTTTAATAAGAGGCATACATTTCTTGAGATAATACTCTAGGCCTTCTGGAAGTTCAAGATATGCCATTGACTATGAATAGGAACAGCTGTCTAACAAGGTTTCAGTTAGTCATTAGCAATGTAAAATATACACTCACCGGCCACTTGTAAAAGGTTGGACCCCCTTTTGCCTTCAGAACTGCCTTAATTCTTCATAGCACACTTTTAACAAAGTGTTGGAAACGTTCCTCAGAGATTTTGGTTGGTTATTTGAGTTACTGTTGGCTTTCTATCATCTGGAACCTGCCCTTTCTCCTCTGACCTCTCACATCAACAATGCATTTTCATCCACACAACTGACCACTCACTGGATAGTTTCTCTTTTTCGGACCGTTCTCTGTAAACCCTGGAGTTGGCTCTGCGTGAAAATCCCAGTAGATCAGCAGTTTCTGAAATACTCAGATCAGCCCGTCTGGCACCAACAACCACGCCACGTTCAAAGTCACTTAAATCACCTTTCTTCCCCATTCTGATGCTCCGTCAGCAACTTCAGCTGGTTGTCTTGACCACCTCTACATGCCTAAATGCATTGAGTTGCGGCCATGTGATTGGCTGATTAGCTATTTGTGTTAACAAACAACTGAACAGGTGTACCTAATAAAGTGGCCAGTGAGTGTATGTATGTTAATGTATGTTACAAGCTTCAAATAAAACATGGAGTCTTTAACAAACTTGTCTGTCTGTGTTCAGTCTAGAAAAGTCAAAACATGTTTACGTGCACTAGCCTTAGCTTAGCACTAACATAGCATTTCAAATCCCATATGGAGGCTAGCAGAAATGAGCATTACCATAACGGCAGGCTTTTTGACTGAGTTTTGATGTTTATTTCCTGAACTGAAGGCCCAGCTCTGATAAGTTTGGTTCTCCACTGTAGTTTCTGAATAATTTGTACCGGTTATTGAGTAACTGACTAAAAAGCCTGCAGTTTAAGGAGTTTGAGAGTGTCACATTGTGAGAGTGCATGAATAAAAAGCTAAAGAGCTAAAAAACTAAAGTGCTACGCCGCTGAGAAGAAGCAGCCCTAAAAATGTGCGATGGCTGTTTGTCGAACAAATGCTGCTCCTCTCTCTGGAGGGTTGGGTGCTGGAATAAAGTTTAGCATAAACATGAGCGCAAAAGCACAAGAACATACATCTGAAAGGCTGTTGTCATGGAGACCGGTTGCTGTGTCGTGTGGCCTGGCTGGTGGGGACCGGCGGACGGATCAATAGACGATCGGAAAGGGAGAATTCTCTACCCATCTCTCTCGCTTTCCTTTTTCTCACACGCCCTTTCTTTCTCTCAGTTTTAGCCCCTTTTTCTGTCATTTTCTCTTTTTCTCTCCATCTCTTCCCCCTCACTCTCCCTTTTCTTTATTCTGCCTCTCTCTCTTTCTTTCTCTTGTTAGCTTTATCTCTCTTGTTCTGTCTCTCTACCTCCCTCTCTGTCGTTTTCTCTAGATTTCTTTCTTTCTGTTTTTTTCTTTCTCTCTCTCTTTTTTATCTTTTTCAATTTCTTTCTTTCTTTCACTTTCTTTTTCTTTCCCTTTCTCTTTCCTTCTTTTTCTTTCTCTATCTCTTCCTCCTTCTGTCCTCTCACACATTCTCTCTTTTCTCTCTCTTTTCTCTCTCTCCCACTCCTCTCTCTCATTCGTTTTGTCTCTCTCTTTCTTTTACTCTCATTGTCTCTTTTTCTGCCTCTCTGCCTTATTCTCTTCCTCTTTCCTCTCTCTCTCCTTCCTCTGACTCTTTTTCTCTCTGTCACTTTCTCTCTTCCTTTCTCTTTCTCCCATTCTCTTTTTCTGTTTCTGTTTCTCTTCTTTCTTTTTTTTGGTCCCTCTATCTCACCTCTCTCTCTCTTTCTCTCTTTCTCTCTCTCCCTCTCTCTTTGTCTCTCTCCCCCTCTTTCTTCTGTCTCTTTTTCTCTCTATCACTTTCTCTCTTCCTTTCTCTTTCTCCCAATCTTTTTCTGTTTCTCTATTTCTCTTCTGTCTTGTTCTTCTGTCCCTCTATCTCACCTCTCTCTTTCTCTCTATCTCTTTCTCTTCCTCTCTCTTTCTCTCTGTCTCTCCTACTCTCCCTCTTTCTCTGTCTCACTTTTACTCTTCCCCATCTTTTCTTCTCACTCAGCCTTACCTCTTTCTTTTTCTCTTTTTCTTTCTCTCTTCCTCCTTCTCTCTTTCTTTTCCTATTTTCATTTTTATTTCTCTTTTATTCCCTCCCTCCTTCCTCCCTCTCCCTCTTTCCTCTCTCTCTCTTTTTCTCTCCCTTACTTTCTCTCTTCCTTTCTTTCTCTCCCGTTCTCTTGTTTTCTTTATCTCTATTTCTCTCTGTCTCTTCAGTGCATTCACTCCCAGATGAAAGTCTCTTCAGGGCCCTGATTTACAGTCCTACAAGTTTAAAAAGACGGTTCTTCAAGGGTTCTTTAGCAAATGAAATGGTCTATATAGAACCATTTGCCTGTTTAAAGGATTCTTTATGTCATGAAATTGTTCTTCCGATTGATGGACACTGTTGTAGTTAGTTCTATATAGAACCTTTTTTGAAAAGGGTTCTATATGGCACCCAAAAGGGTTCTATTGTAATTACGATATGAAGTTTGTAATAATAGAAGATCCCCTTTGTTGCTTTATAGATCCCTTTTCTTTGTTATAAAAACCTGGAAGAAGCATCGTTTTAAAGTGTGTTGAGAATGATAATGTAGCAAATGCTCTAGGGCCGTGTTTACTCTCTCCTCTGTCCTGCTTCCTCTTTCTCTCCTCCTCTCTTTCTCTTTATCTCTCTCTCCCCCACTCATGGGGTCAGTCATGGGCTGGAGGTTAGGGAACCGGTTCTATGACCAGCAGGTTGCTGGCTCGAGCCCCAGAGCCGACAGTACATGACTGAGGTGTCCTTGAGCAAGACACCTAACCCCCAGCTGCTCCCCAGGCGCTGCGGATTGGGCTGCCCACTGCTTCGGGCAAGTGTGCTCACTGCCCCCCAGTGTGTGTGTGTGTGTGTGCTCACTGCCCCTAGTGTGTGTGTGCTCACTAGTGTGTATGTGGTGTTTCACTGCATGGATGGGTTAAATGCGGAGGGGTAATTTCCCTGTTGTAGGACTAATAAGGGTCTCTTAAGCTAATCTTAATTTCTCTCACCATTTCTCTTTTTCTACCCCCTCTTCTCTTCTCTCTCTTTGTCTTCATCTGTTTTCTCTCCCACCCCCTCACTGTCTTTCTCTCTCTCCCCTTCTAGCTCTCTCCCTCTTTGCTATCTTTCTCACGTTTTCCTTCTTTCTCTGTCGCTCTCTGACACTCTTTTATTTCTTTCTCTCTTTCTCTTTTTTCTCTTTGCCCCTTATTCTCTCTATCTATACCTTTCACTCTTTTCTTTCTCTTTTTCTATCGCCCACCCATCTCCCTCTTTCTCTTTCCTTCCCTCTTTCTAACTTTCTGTCTCGATATCTCCCCGTCTCTTTTTCTCTCCCTTTCTCTTCCTTTCTTTCACTCTCTTCCCCGACCCTCTCTCATCTCCTTCTCTAGCTCTCTATCTCTCTGTTTATCTCTTTATTGCCCTTTCTTTTCTTTTTCCTCTTTCTCTCTCTCTCCTAACCTCACTCTCTGTCTTTCTCTCCATTTCTAGCTCTATCTCTCTTTCTCTTTTATATGTCCTTTTCTCTTTTTCTTTCTTTCTCTTCCTCCACCCTCTCTCACTCTGTCTCTCTCTCACCTCCTTCTCTAGCTCTCTCTATCTCTTTTTATTGCCCTTTCTCTTTCTTTTTCTTTCTCTCTCTCACACCCTGCTCTCTCTCTCTCTCTTTATCTCCCTTCCCTTTGTCTTTCTCTCTCTTCCTGTCGGTCTCTCTGCCCCCTTCTCTACCTCTCTCTATCTCTTTCTTTATCTCTTTTTATCTCCCTTTCTCTTCTTTTGTCTCATCTCTCTCACCATTTGTCTTTTTCCCCTCTTTCCTTTCTCATTTCTAATCTTGAGAATGTAGCAGGTCTCTGAGGAGCCGCTGCTTCCTGTGCAATTTGAAAGGTAAGACTTTAACCAAACCTGCCAATTTTAGCTAAAGAATTGTGGACCACGTGAAAAAATAGGGGCAGCTATTGTGTTGGGGCCAAATTGGCTGCAATCTGTGCTCTTAGAGATGCGCAGGCAGCGTCTGCAGTGATTCACCTGGGTCGTCCGCATTGTTCCCGGGCAATACATATTCACTCCGCCCAGACTGGAACAGGCGATCATGGACGCTTCAAAAAGCCAACTGATTTGTGTCTGTCAGCGCAAGTATGTGCAGAGAATATGATCTGCTGTGCACACGAGTCTGAGAGAAAGGGGGGAAGAGAGAAATTGAGACAGAGCGAGAGAGAGAGAGAGAGAGAGAGAGAGAGAGAGAGAGAGAGAGAGAGAGAGAGAGAGAGAGAGAGAAAGTGAGACAGAGAGAGAGAGAGAGAGAGAAAGTGAGACAGAGAGAGAGAGAGAGAGAGTGAGACAGAGAGAGAGAGAGAGAGAGAGAGAGAGAGAGAGAGAGAGAGAGAGAGAGAGAGAGTGAGACAGAGAGAGAGAGAGAGAGAGAGAGAGGGAGACAGAGAGAGAGAGAGAGAGAGAGAAAGTGAGACAGAGAGAGAGAGAGAGAGAGAGAGAGAGAGAGAGAGAGAGAGAAAGTGAGACAGAGAGAGAGAGAGAGAGCGAGAAAGTGAGACAGAGAGAGAGAGAGAGAGAGAAAGTGAGACAGAGAGAGAGAGAGAGACAGAGAGAGAGAGAGAGAAAGTGAGAGAGAGAGAGAGAGTGAGACAGAGAGAGAGAGAGAGAGAGAGAGAGAGTGAGACAGAGAGAGAGAGAGAGAGAGAGAGAGAGAAAGTGAGACAGAGAGAGAGAGAGAGAGAGAGAGAGAGAGGGGGGGGCTGCGCAGCACTGAGGCAATGTTGAAAGCACTGACCACCCTAATTATCCTCTATTTTCTTCAAACATAGCTGAGCTTTTGTGAATCCGTCTCTGGAGATCCGCCCCTCGCCTCATTTTCCCGCAGATTCAATTCCACTTCATCCCTCGCCGTCTTTTACATATAAAACACCTTCTTCAATTATTCCACCAACGTTCATATCTGTGTTATTTGACGGCCAGGTCTATTCAGAGCGACTCCTCATCCAGGAGCCTCTCTATGTGACCGGACTGGAGCCGAGAAAAGCTCATTTGTGTTCATCAGCTGTGTTTGCGAGTGTATGCGGGACTACAGGGAGCACAAAAAACTAGGAGGCGGAAAAGGTCCTGCAGAGAAACGACAGACTAATCTGCCGTCAGCCGGTGGCTTTAAATAGGCCGGCGTGTGATCAGCGGGATGATTATCGGCAGCCGATGCTGCGCCGTGTTTTCTCCGAGGCCTCGCCAAACGCTTTATTAGAGATCAGGCTCAGGCGTAATTATGCAGCGGATGCCTTTCCTTCTTCATCGATCTTCACGCGTCAGGGGCACCGGCGCTGAGAAAGCGGGGAGCTGAGAGTCTTCTCTTTCTGTTTCTGTCTCTCACTCCGAGTACTCGAGTGAGGTGTGCTGTGCCGGCCATGAATAAGTGAAGAACACAAAGGCCATTATGGAGGGCATTATCAGAGTGTTACAGCAGTCTCCCCCTGCCTGCCCTGCTCTGCACGCCCCCCCGGCCCCTGAACTGAAATGAATATACACTATGCAAAGTGCAGAGGCCTTTCATTCATTTCATTTTCAGTCTAAATGGCCATTATGTGCAAGCTGTTCGTTTTTCAGTGGCAGCAAAAACATAAAAATAACAGAAATGTATATTAAACAACAAAATTCCAGGAGTTCAAGAGAGCAGAGTTGGCATCTCTGAGTGGGTAGGATGGCCTCACCTCTCCCCCCATCAACTCAGCTCAGCAGGGGTGTCTGTTTGCTGACGTAACAGAACTGGCGGTTGGTGCTTTCCTCCGAGCACATTCAGCTGGACATTGGGTGAGTGGCAGTTTGAAAAGATGTGGTGCCATTTCATAGGTCTGGGCGGAAGCCTGTGCTAGCCTTGCCTTCACAGCGTTGGTGATTGGGGAGCCCTAACTAGTGGGTGGAATTGAATGCATCTAAATTGGGGGGAAACAATCTTATTTTCCAGTGTTTTCCATTCTCTTCAGGAGGCTTTTTCACAGAAATCTGCAGGGATACTTTTCCACACCTCTAAAGTTTTAGAAAAGTTGGTTACATTTTCTGCTTTTCACAATCCAAGTGATCCCAAATGTTGAGGTGTGGACTCTGGGGAGGTCTATCCATTGTTCTGAGAACACCAGCAGCTTTGTCCCCTTTGGCCCCTCCCAGTCCTGTCCATGTGCATTTTGTTTTGGTCCAAGTCCAACCCCTTGTTTTGTAACTCCTCCCCTGATTGTTTTCACCTGGCCTTCGTTATCCCTGTGTATTTAAGCCCTGTGTTTGCCTCTTGTGTTTGCTGGTCTTTGTTCGATGTATCGTTCTGTTTGTTGGCTTCGTTTGAATCTCTGTGTTGTTGATTGTATTCTGGTCTGTCATGTCTGAACCCCGTTTTCTCCATGTTGGCTCTTTGACCCTGGACTGTCTTGACCACGACCCTGGATTTGCACCTAATACATCTCGCTTATCTCAGCGTATGCGTCCGCCTCATCGCTCCTCGTTACAAGCTTCTTTATTTGATGAGTTTCTTTCCTTTTCTCAGCGAGGGTTTCTTGTCAGCTACACTTCCTTTCAAACTCATTGTGTTTAGTTTTGTTTTCAGGTCTGAAGCACCTTGATTGATGTCTCTCTGTTGTTTATCTGATGAGAACAGTTTTGGTGGTCTGCTAGGTCTTAGGAATCTTTTAACTCCTTAAATGGCCAGGGGCCACTGGCAGGCCCAGAGTTTTATTATGCACTTCTATGACCTATAGCTCAACCAGTTTGCATTGAAGTTCATGTAGTAGTGAATAATAAGCCTTAGTATATAATAAGCCTGAGATATTAAGGGGTTAGTCATTTCAGGAAATTTCTCCATCAGTATGTAAGTGAATTATTTTATAACAGGTGTATTTTATAGCAGGTGTTCTGGCCACAGGTGGCCTGGAGATGCTGGAGGAAACTGCCATCACAAACCTCTGATCAGACATGGTCCTCTGGTGAAAAGGCATGAAGTAGGTCATCCTCACAGAGCTGAAGGTGCCTTGGAAAGAGAGGATGGAAAAGACATGCATGTGGAAACACAAGAAATAGCAGTCACTCATCTTTGAGAGTCACCAGAGGGAATGGAAGCTATGGAAAGTTAAAGCTGTGGAGGCTTTTGGAAGCATCACTCTGGGGGGCCCAGGAGGTGCCAGGAAGTTGGTTGCAGACATCAACAGGCAGAAGAGAGCTGAGCAGTGGCAAAACCAACTTAGTGGCAAGGAGATAGGACAGATCTGATGCCACAACTGACCAGCATAGAGGAGGGACACTCACAGAACACTGGTTCTGCTGTAGCACATGAGGGGAGCCCAACTGAGAACCCAGAGAAGCCATAAAGGTCTGAGTAAGTCTGTCCAGTGAAGGGAGGATGTCTGGATGGAGAAGAAGGCTGTTGTGCTAACTTCATAGTCAGCCGGCTGCAATGATCCCTCTTTCTCTCTAGCCTTGCATCTAAACTTTACAGGTGTGACACTGGACAAGCAGGGAATGATGAAGGAAGCATACTTGAGGCCTGTATATTCAAGTCCATGTTTATAGGTGTGTTAATGAGCACAACCAGAAACAAAGATACAAATACAAAGAACAAGCAGGTGAGCAAACAAAGCAATAAAGAACAACAGTGGGGTTTAGCATGAAAGACTGAGTGAAGACAAAGACTAGTAAACAGATTTGTAGCACAACCAATAAATCAGTTTAACCAATGAGATCATCCAGTATTGACACGAAATGCGTCTAAACTTGACCTTTAGCATCAGGATAACAAAGGTTAACATAGCAGGAAACATCTTTTCTTTGAGAAATGAATTCATAAGAAATATAATATGAACACAAGCTAAAACGGCAAAGAATTCACTGGTGTGAATCACCGCACACAGTATTTACCCTGTTTGAGGCTGTGACTTTCTGCTGAGTTTCTGCTGTTAACTTGAATTTACGAACTGACAATCACGTCTGTCAGAAAAGAAGTATTTAACCAAAACTGTTGAAGTGTAAAATTGAAGGTACCATTAAATGCATTTATACACCGTTTTAAACTGTTCCGATGTCTACACAGGTGTGTGGCTTTGGTTGGCAAAAAAGCCCCCATGTGGTTTTACACGCCCATTCACAGCCCTATGATTTGGCCCTAGAATGAAACACGCTGTTTTCTCTTTTTGGTGGGCTTACGAATAATTTGATGAGATCGGGTCTGATTTGGGGGCGGCACAATGGTGCAGTGGGTAGCACTATCACCTCACAGTAAGAAGAGCCTGGTTACAGTTCACAGGTTGGCCGATCAGGGTCCTTTCAGTGTGGAGTTTGCATGTTCTCCCTTTGTCTGCGTGGGTTTCCAGCTCACTGTGAAACTTCCAATTGAACATATTCTACTTTCAATCATCAAAATCATCAAAACCTACAGGTTGTGCTTGGGGTTGTGATGCTAATAAAGTTAAAACCACCCCTCTCTTCAGTCTCTTGAGCGTCAAACACTGAGTATAGTTGCTCAATACTGTACAAGGCCTGAACAAGCAATCAAAGTTTATTTATGTAGCACATTATTTTTACAACAGGTCTGGTCACAAAGCAGCTTTACAAAAAAAATTCAGGTCCAAGCCCCCATGAGCAAGCCAGTGGCAACAGTGGCAAGGAAAAACTCCCTAAGAGAAAGAGGAAGAAACCTTGACAGGAACGAGGACTCAGAAGGGGAACCCGTCCTCCTCTGGTTGACACCGGATAGCAAACAGTGTGACAGTCTGAGAAACTGTCCAGAGTGAAATGTGCAGAGCAAACTAACAATGTGGAATCAAAGTTGTCCAGGATCCTAATATTCTATTCCACCTTAAATAGTGCCACAGTTACATTCCAGAACCTTTACAAGTTGTAGCATTTAAGGTGGAATGGAACACTCGCTTAAGAAGCTGGTGAAAAGGATGCCCACGTCAGCCTTGTTTAAAGATGAACATCAGCCATGTCCATTGACTGTCCAGTTCCTTGGGAAAGGAATGAGAAGTGCTGACATCTTCTTCACAGCCTGGGATGAATTTCTGCACATAGTCTGTCATTTTCATTGCTGTTGCTTTGTTGTTGTTGTTTAACTGGTCTAGAACGTGGGTTGGTGTAAATATTAATGAGATGGTTGTGTCAAGACTGTCGTGTAACAGGTTAGGAATTTGGAATTAGCCCATTTACCATCCTCTTTTGCAAATGTGGGATTTGTATTTGAAAGAGGAGACAGTGTTTGGGTGTGTCAGTTCAATGTACCAAACTCTCCATATTCAACCATACCAGTATAAATAGGTTTTCCATACTGTTTTATTTTTCATCCCCTTGTTATTTTTATCCTCCTGTTAGCCAAGCTGGGCTGAAAAAGTTGCCACTCTTCACAACTGTTTATAAAGTGGTCATGACTTTGTAAAAAAGGTCTAAGCTCCATTGTTTCGACCTGAAAAAGCATCAGGTTTTCTTGGTCCCCCACCTGGGTAGGCACCCTGCACTATACCGGAGTCCTTGGGCAAGACTCCTGGCACCACCTTCGCCTGCTTGTGTGGAATGATCAAATTGTAAGTCGCTCTGGATAAGAGCGTCAGCCAAATGCCATAAATGTAAATGTAAATGATGGTTCCTGAGGTTAATGTTACGGTTAGGTTTAGGATGGGGCTTTGATGATTTTTTAATTCAACCATTTTCTTTTTTAAATTTGTTGTTTTAATCATGTTTTAATTATGTTTTTAATGTTGTTATGATTCTCTTCTTTTTCTCATTTGTAAAGCACTTTGAATGACAACAGTGTATGAAAGGGGCTATATAAATAAACTTGCCTTGCCTTGAATACAAGTGAAGTGTATAGTCCAGTTCTTGTAGATTCCCAGCTGCTCACATACCTTATGCCCAGCCATGCAGCTGACTAGAAGTTGCTCCCCTGGTCACTATGGAGCTCCTCCAGCACTCCAAACTTCTCAATTAGCCATAAAATTAGGTATGTGCATGTATTTAGTGCTCTTTTACTGAACATCAGCCAGAATAGTTGGGAAGGTCAGTTCTAGCCACTACTACCCACAACTAACCCACAGCCCAACACAGTCAACACATACACACACATCTTAAACTAACAAACAAAAACAACAACAGTGGTCTTTTTCAAAGAGGGGGAAGAGCATTTGGCGTGCATACCATGCCAATAAGCCTCTTCTGTAACAGCCACTACAATGTACCTTAAATAGGGCATCTTATCACACATATGACTAAATTTCCTTTGGGATCAATAATTTCTCTCTCTCTTGCTCTCTCTCTCTCTCTCTCTCTCTCTCTCTCTCTCTCTCTCCCTCTCTCCCTCTCTCCCTCCCTCCCTCCATCCATCTATCACATAGGTACTTATATGTAATGCATATCATCAGTGTTGGAAGAAAACTTTGTCTGTCCAAAAAGGTGTCTTTGCCGGAGAAGGACAAACATTGTTAACTTTAAATGTAAGTTAATGTAACAAGATTTAGTCCTAAGCCATCAATCCGTTTATCATGAATATTTGATCAAATATAGATTAAAACTGGTACTTTCAAATTACGGAAAAAAGAAAAACATCAAACGTGGAGAAGGTATTATTTTTCAACAACAATCTTATTATTACATATACATGATATGTACAGGACATAATACATGTAATGCATAATACATATAGGATAAATTAATGACCCATATGTGTGTGTGTGTGTGTGTGTGTGTGTGTGTGTGTGTGTGTGTGTCCTTTAATGAACAGCTGTCTTCCATTGCTATTCATGAAATCTGGCTGTCACACCCCCCTCCAGGTCCTTCAGCAGCTCCAGGAATATCACTCTGTTACCTATCATTACACACACATACCACCTCACAGAGGTAAACAACTCAGTGCAAATAACATAATATTGCCCTGTCACTCACATTTCTATACAGTGTTTCATCTCCCTCACATATAAAAATCCCATTTATGAAATTATTCATTCAACATAATCAGTAAAACAAATGAAAAAATACCTGAAGTATGTTCTGTATACTTGAAGTACACTTGAAGGCCAACTATGTATTTGATTTCCAATCAAAACAGCCGCTCAGTGCAAGTTATACAGGGAAACAGCAAAAATGAACAGAAACACAGAAAATTAAATATAATGTTTTTTAGTATTTCAAGTGTTCACTCTGCTCTAAATAGACTTGCTTTCAGTCTCTCAAAGAAATCAGGAGGAATATTTTTTCACACCTGAAGTTCAGTCTTAGAAGTTAGTTGCATTTTCAGCTTCTCACAGTCCAAGAAATATGTCCAGTGATGTTGAGGTCTGGACTCTGGGATGGTCACTCAATTGTTCTGAGAACACCAGCAGATTCTTTGCTTGATTTGCATATTTTCTTCCCTTTTGTTTTGACCCAGCCTAAGGTCAGGCCATAAAAGAGTGGTGTGGTGCTAAATGTATGTGTCACGATTGGCCCCTCCCAGTCTTGTCCATGTGCGTTTTTGTTTTGTTTTTTCTAGTCCGGCCCCCTCGTTTCGTGACTCCGCCCCTGATTGTTTTCACCTGTCCCTCGTTGTCCCTTTGTTACTTAAGCCCTGTGTTTGCACTTTGTCTTGGCTGGTCTTTGTATCGGTCTTTGTCCTTGCTCTGTTTGATATTTGCTTTGTCTGTGTAGTTAGTCTTTTCTGGTTTATGTCATGTCTATACCACGATCTCTATGTATTGGCTCTTTGACCCTGGACTGTTATGACCCTGATTTTGGATTTGCCCCCAATAAAAGTCGCTTACCTCCGCTACCTCGCTCTGCGTCACAGTATGCTTTGTGACGGTGTGTGTAATGTTTAATAAGGAGCCAAGAAGCAGCAAATGGTTCTTAGTAGCAAACTCAATGTGTGTTATATAACTGCACAGTGTTTTGTCTTCAGGCTTGGCCAAGGCCAAAACATAAAACCCAAGAACCCACATTAACTCCAAGACAGATACTAACTAGTCTTAACCAAAGCTAATAAGAATAAACAAATAGATAAACTGCTTACCTAAGGGTGCCTACACACTAGAGGCTGACGCAGCATCAGAAACGCAGCCCTCCAATGTACGTCAGTTCGGACGCTGTGTCAGTGTGCCAGTATGCAGTGAATAGAAGCTTTGCTGAGCGTCAAAAAGTTCAAACCATTTCAGCTTTTGCTGAACGCATTCTGACATGAAGGCACATCAACCAATAGAAACATGCAGGCAGAAGATGGATTGCAGTCCAAGAAGGAGAACAGTAGCAATATATGACTTCTATATGACTTCTATGCATTCGTGGCTGTTGTCTACTTGGCTCTGTACATAGTTGACGCCAAAATCTGATGATGGTCCATATTTCTTTGTTTCTGATCAAAATGTTATGTTCTCCACTGGATTTCAAACTGTACAAATTCTGCTCCAGCCTGGTACATGCCTTCTAGACGGACTAGATCTGCATGCGTATGCCGCATGTTTATTGTCTAGTAGGCACCCTCAATCCCTGACTGACATAAAATACCCAAACAAAATTGCAGCCAAACCCTGTCTGCTAAAGTTATTTACAAAATCTGCAAAAAGGGAATCCATATACAAAATATATACAACAAACTAACAGGTGTAGCCTCTTAAACTCCTTGGAACTGCTGGTGGTTCCAAAATGCACTTCGTCATTTTCTTCATAACTTTCATATTTCATAAGCTCCATTCAGAAGCTGGCCGTCGTATGAGGCTGTAACTCTTCTTTCCAGTCAAATAGATGGTGATGTCATTTCAAACCCTTATAATAAAAGAAGCTGAGCTCTGGGCTATAAACTATAAACAGATGGCGTCTCTTCAGTGATTTACTGTGTAAAAATGATTGTTATAAAATAACACAAAGAGCGTCTGAGATTTTTGGCTTTAAGCAGTAAATTGTAAAGTATATAGCGATGTGTGATTACAAAACTCATGTTCTGTTAATCTGAGGGGAGTTCATAAAAAAAAAAGGAAAATTAAAAATTTGCATTTATTTCAAACAGTTACTGAAAAATCGGTCATATAAATTCAGATGGACAAACTAAAATAGACCCTGGAGAATAAGAGGTTAAATGGGCTGGGCTAAATCAAAGCCAAAACAAAGCAGTCAAAAGGCCAAACAGTCAGAGAAAAATCAAACAGGCAAGCCAACAACAAGAAACAAGTGTGCAAAAGATATTGGTGGAGCCGATGTGCCCTCTTTTGTTCTTCCCACCTGATGGCATCAAAATCCTGACTAAACTGCTCAAAAATATCTCCTGAAAAGCACATATCTAGTATCTATCAAGGTTTCCTCCTCTTTATGGGGCTCATGGGGGCTTGGACCTGGATTTTTCTTTTCTTTTCTTTCTGTAATACTGCTTGCTCTGTAAAGCTGCTTTGTGACAACACCTGTTGTAAAAAGCGCTATATAAATAAACTTTACTTACTTACTTACTTACTAGTACTTAATGGCCACTGTAATAAAACGAAATGAATGATGAGTGGGCTGTGATTCTCGCTCGCTACTGTATATAGACACAAAAACATGCTAATATAATATGTAATATATCATATATACATAATAAGTAGAGTAACATTATTCTTACTACGTTACTGAACTCTAGATGTCACTACGGTACATTGTGGATTCATAGGTATTGTAGTCGTACAACTGTTTACCATCAACCTCTGAAGCCACGAGAGCTTTCAGTCACTAAAGCTGTCGTGATAACCGCCTCATAACGCACATGTGACAAAATAATCTCAATTATTGCCACAAACATACAAAGAGAGAGAGAGAGGAGAAAGGAACAAGAAAGAGAGAGAGAGAGAGAGAGAGAGAGAGAGAGAGAGTGGTACACACTGATAAAATGCAGAGGCATCAGGCATTCCTCTCAGGAGAGCATGGCTTTCATCTTATTAGACAGTCGGGCTCGTGGGAGTTCATTTGGAAAAGCTTTCTGATGTCCACAAGGGAGGGAGATGCAAGTAACCCCACATTAAAACCCCTCATGTGATTGACAGCAGAGGGAGGTAAATTAGAAAGGCAATGCGAGAGTTGAATGGTCCAGATGGAAGGTATGCCAACTTCTGTGGCCTTGATTATTCAGACACTTTTATGAGTCTGAGCGCAGCTCTGAGTCTAAAACACAGAGAGCTACCAGCAGTTCGATACCACACTGATGAAGAAGCTCACTTTAGCCCATCTGCTTAGCCCAGTTAAAAACATCCATGAGAACGAACACAAATGCACATTCTTTAGAAGCTGATTTGAGACTCAAATTGTTTTTTACATTGGTTCCAAGTTTTTTTAGGAGATGATTGTATTTGTAATAGGCCTTTTTCACATTTCCACATGTTTTTCTGCTGGAAGTTCTCATCGCAGGTTCACACTGCTTCTGCTAAGGCAATAACAATAACAATAATAATGATGACGGGTAAAAGTGTTCAAGCTTGAAGTAAAATCAAACCTAGCTCAGTGTCAGTGGTTTGTTGGCTGATGATGATGGTGTTATACAGAGGAAAAGAACCTCTGTGTCCACATCTCAGCACTGCTGACCAACATATATGGGCCGTTTGTGCTTTAATGTTGTTGCCACAGCCACTTTCAGTGAAACAGTTTTTATTTTCTCCCTAAAAAGTTGTCTTAGATAGTGTCGGTATCTGAGAGAGCGAGTGCTCAGTGGGGAGAAAACACCAGTGTAAAACGTTTACAATAGTGCTATGGACTGTGACAACCCGAGGCGACCCCCTGCTGGCATCTCTCTGTAGATGTTAGCCGAGGTTACTCTACCCTGATAGCTATGAAAGATTCATATGCTCTATTTAGTTCAGACTCCAACATTGTTGTGTGTTTGGTTCCCCAACAGTTCTGGACACATCCTCAAATTCAAACCTCAGTAAGTATGACAAAGATAAAGTGACACACGTTTCTGTGGTGAGCTGAAGTGACATAAACGCCTGTTTATCTGAGGTTAATTTGTTAATCTGTTGCCCATAAGGTTTTACCCAGCATTTACGCAGCTGCGTCTATCGAGAAAAGGGACTATTGTAATTGTCCTGGTTTCAAAGACTGAACTCACCAAATTAAGTCTGAGGTCTCAACCAACATCAACTACAGTTTAAAATATAATATTTATTTGTTTTTTCTTTCATTTTAATGGCACCATCGTGCTCTGGCGTGCACTCAAGTAACTCAGAACCAAATCATTGATTCTGTTCATGTTTAATTTAGCCAACTGGCATTAGTTAAATTCATTCAGAGTGGGCAGTGAACAGCAAGAAACTCAGGGCACTGCTGACTCAGGGCATTTCCTACTAAAGCCATATGCTAAACTTTCAACTCATACCACACGTGTTTATAAGGAGAAGCAGAGGTGTCTTTATCTTGATTTGAAGTTGAAAGGTGGTGTATTGTGGGTACAGTCTTGCTTTGTAGAAAGAAAAAGCATCTTTTAGATTTTTCAATTCATCATGTTGAATTAAACAGGAAAAAGTAAAAGCGCCAGATTCAGATCTGTCAGTACAGGAAATCAACCAAACGTCATTGTAATAACTGTGCTATAATCCTGTAATTATCCAGTTTCAGTTCCTCAGTAAAGCTAACTGACAGTAATAAATATAGAATTGAAAACTGAACTGAAAGCATTCACAGACTTGACTCAGCTGCCTTAAGACTTGGTCTTAACTCTTGACTTGCCAACGTTTTGCACTTGTGTTGGACACATCAAACTCCTTAAATGGCCAGGACCTGTCCCTGAGTCAAAACATTTATTGTGCACTTCTATAAACTAACAGTAACTCAGTCCATTTATATTGTATTAAATATATTACTATAATTATTATTAAGTGCTATTGAGTTTATTCCATTTTGTGGTGAACATACAGTGTTTCTTCAGGATATCTTGTCATCTGTTTGGGTCTTTAGGCTTCTAAATGGTTTGTAGCCATCCATCTTGTTACTTGTAGTTCTCTTTACCTTTAGCTCTTCCAGGTGATTGTCTGTTCCAATGAACTGCTTCTACTCAGAATATTTTCAAAATAAGAGCATCAGTTTGATCAGCTGGGCTTTGAGTGAGAGGTGAGGGTGGATTTGGACAAGAATCCATTGGTTTTCTTTGCCATCCAAGATACTGTTGAAAGTCTTCATCAACATTTAACATCTGTGTTGACTTCTGGATCATTTGTTGGTCATAATTGATCAAAATGTAATAAGCCTGGGTTTTACAGTGTTATTGGCATTGGAAACATAATCTTGCAGTCAGAGCCACTAACATGGATATTTTTCAGTGCTTCCATTTGTTGTTTTTTGTTAAGACCATACCACATCTGTAAAATGATGTAAATTCAGTGAAATCCCTTGGTCCTCAGGCTGTTGTTAGAAACGCACTCTGCGCATCTGCAGTCTTTCGATGCAAATCCCTGCGATTACAGGACTTTACGCGTGTGAATGAAAATCAAAGAAAAATGTGGGCTTTTTAAAACCCTTCAAGTCAGGATCAGAGCGGCTTTCACTCCGTCTCCACTGGCCGGGATCTACCCGCTTGATGCAGCTGGAGATTTATGGAACATGTCTCAGCTCTCATGAAAAGCTGCCATGTTCAATTTTATCTAAAAGAAAAGCAACCATGGCTGTGTCTCAATACCTACTGAGCTGTCTAGACAGGCAGCATATTAAGTCATCACATGCACATCACTGACATGAAGGGGTTTGCATCATTTTTCAGGTATCATGTAGTATGCCACCTTCTGAATTATCTTCTTTTGGCCAAATTATGATCATACAGTGTCCTCCACAAATATTGGCACCACTGGTAAACATAAGCAAAATGGGCCATAAAAAACATTCTTTATCCTTTTGATCTTTCATTCAAAAATATAGACACCAATATGCCACAATTGTTGCCGCTTCAAGAAACTCTAACTGAAATATAATCCATTTCATATTGTATGGTTTTAAGTTCACCTGAGCAATTAGGAACATTCAAATGGTCAGTCTTGGAACAGTCCATCTGTTCTCTCCATCTGTTCTCAACATACATTATGGCTTCCTTGATTGGAAATACGATAAATGAAAGGTGGTGGTCTCCGGGAGTTTTGCACAGTACTGCCTACATTAGAGGCACACTTCATGTCAGCATGTGCAGAGGGTTGTATAGACCTTCTACCTATTAATTATAGACAGAGGCATGCAGTTGAAGGCACATACCTCATGGCAGCGGGGTGAGAATGCTTGAGTGCTAGGAGGAACTGCAGCTTCATTTCTGAACACAGGAAGACAGCAAAAGCACAAGTTGTCAGCGCTTCTGAGCTGTCGAGCACAAGCGTTGAGGAACTGTCCATGGTGCTACCGCACCACCACGCTTTGATTCACACAGCACTACACAGTCACCTAGTTACCAGTGCAGGAGACTGAGTGGCCTTGCTGGCACATTATTTGTGCTCTAATGTCCACCACAGTGCACTGCTGGAGCTGTCCACATGGTTCTAAATCCCCCTAGTATAAATCAAATATACTCAGCAGTTTTGCAGGAGACTAAAGCCACATTGTTGCCACTTTGATTCTGTTCCTTGGTATTATTTCCAGTGTGCTGCACAATGCGCTGAAGCTTTGGTGCCCAAGAAAGAGCAAAAACCTCCATGCTATTAATCTTTACCCAATTTACACAGTACAAAACCAAGGCCTAGTGGGCACACCACGTACTTTGCTACTCCTTTCATGATACTGTGCTGTGCAAAGTACTGAAGAACAGGTGAACATCGATGAGCTCTCCATGGTGCTGAAACTACTCCACCACACTAGGAATCACAGTCTAAGATTAATTGAAAGGCCTAAATGGCACAAGAGCCTAAAAAATGTTGCCCCCTCTTTGCTGAAGTAACAGCCTCTACTCTTCTGGGAAGGTTGGAACCTTGCTGTGAGGACTTGATTGCATTCTGCCACAACAGCATTAGTGAGGCTGATTTGAATGATTAGTGATGATCACCACAGACCTGTCCATGGTGATAACACTGTTACTACACTTTGAATATCATTGGAAATTGTATTAGCTGTTACATTTTACTTTATCCTTAATATCCATCATGGTGCACTCTTCAAGGTTCTGAAGCACTGGTAATCACTGAGGAGCTGTCCATGGTGCTACCAGTCAATGGCCCATGGTGCGTCCATGAAGTTCAAAGCACAAAGCTGAGGCCTATAAGGCCGTGGATAGTTCATTGTTGCAGCATTAACTCTGCTCTTTGTCATTATCACTAGGCACTGAAGTGCTGGTAACCACTGAGGAGTTTCCATGGTGCTAATTCACCAAAGCACTGTTATTACGTGGCACTATGAAGTTCAAAGGCATGTTCAATTCCATTATATCCACCGTGTCCTTTTCCTGCCTGTCATGGCCAGATAGAAGAGAAATCAAGAAGGATAGAGAGCGAGGTCCCCTGATGACCGTTTCTGGCGATTTTGGTTGAGCTCCTGTCCTGCAATCATGTTCAGAATTAGCATGTAATGCCTCTATGAAACATACCATGTCCGTGTTTGTCAAATTGCCCTGAGTGATGCGCCACGCTTCCCTTTGCCCTGCTTAACATGAGCCGCTCTGATTACCGGCCTGCGCCCTTCGTGCTGAGGACTTAATGAAGTGAGAGTGACACAGCGACGTGCAAACAGAAGGCAGGCAGCTCATCCCGGACCCCCTCGTCTCTGAGATAATAATGTGTCACTCTCCCCCAACAGGAGGGGAGTGGTAATGCCCACCACTAGTGTTCTCCATTTTTGTTGCTCCTTTCTTCCAGCACTTATCCTGTTCCTGGTTAAGTCAATGTTTGCCTTATTGAAAATGTCTTTAGACTTTAAACCTGTTTCTCTCTCTGTGAGGCAGTGTAGCACTGCATGGAGCTCAGTGCCCAAACTTTCTTAGAGACCCTCCCATGCACTGAATTCTCTTCTCATGAATTTACATCTTCTATGTGGATGTTTTAGGAACAGTGCAAAATAAATCCCTAATTTTTAACTTTATTTACAAACCCTATAAAAGTTCATGGATACAGTTGGGTTTCACTTTTAAAGTGTACATAACAAAGCAGTATTAATTATTTCTCACTCATCGCTCATTGAAACAAGCAGAGCAATTCTGCTCATATGCCGATTCTCAGTGTTTAATTCATGCCATTTGGGTTTGTGAATACATTTTTAAAAAATAATTTTCATTTAAAACTAATTTTTCAGCCTTTTTTTGCTTGAAAGAAAACTCAAGGGTGTAAGAGGGGTGTTATAATGCCCTTTTAACATGCTTATTAAGCCTCCTCAAGCCATAGCTGGCTGCTTATTACTTCTTTATTAAGCAATAACTAAGCATTTGTTTCAGAGCACTTTATTTGTCTGTAATACATGAAAACATTTTGGTGTCCACTATAATGCCATTAATAAGCCAATAGCTGTTTATCAACATATCAAGCCAATAATTACACTCAAAAATACAAAAAGGTAGAAAGTGCAGCAGAAGGGGTGCCATAGAAAAAAACCCTGTTAATTAACAGTAAAATCCTGTTTTTTTAATGATATTTAAAAACTGTAAAATGACAGTTATTTAATTGAATGGAGATATTGCCTTTTACTGTGACTCACTAGTTCAGCTAGTTATTCTGACATACTGTATTTTACCATAGTAATAACAACAGTAACAACCATCAAAGTGAAATGCAATTGTCTGTAAAATAAAGGTAAATTTAGTTTTTGTAAATGTATCTTGTGTTTCTGTAAATTAACAACAGCAGTGGTAAAATACAGTGTATGTATGGTCAGAACAGGCACTGACTATTATATTTTGCAATACTTGGACAGTGAAATACCTTTACAGTGTGCTAAGTAACTAGGTGCTCACTGCTACTTTATTAAGTAAACTAAGCATTTCCGGAACACTTTTACTTGCGTTACATATCATGACTTTTTTTTCTGATGTGCTTTTTTATCCCCATTAATACTTTAACACTTTATCAAAAATTGGCTCAAAATAAAGAGGTAAAATGATCCTTTTATTCTAAAAGTGAAGATTTCTATTTACAGATGCATAAGAGGGTGTTGACTTCTAATGGATTGGCTTTATCTGAACAGGAGATCTGTATACTGTGCTTATTATCAGAGCTTATACTTTATACCAAACCTGTTAGTTGGCAGCTCATCAGACTGTCTTAGCAAAGCACCGTCATCCTATCAATAAATGATGTCCAGCGATGATCTGCTGGTTAATTAGTAGTTATTGGATCAATATGTTAATCAGCCATTTTTGGCTTAATAAAGCTTCATCAGGACATTTTATTGGAAATGAAAAAGATTGTGGTGTATAATAGACAACAGTGCTGTGGAAATGCTTTATTCACTTTAGTTACAGCTTTATAAAGTAGTAATGAGCAGCCAGTTGGCTTGAAAAGGCTTTACAAAGGCATTTAAAAGCCTCTGTATGCTGAAGAGTCTCAGGTACATTTTTTTCATTTCATGACATCAAAACAAATGGAAGAAAATGTGCAGACTCAAAGTTTATGTATGAATGTAAAAGAAAATGTGGAACTTGCTATGTAATTATTATGTTATTACATACATATATTGAAGTAATAATAAATAGTAAAATTAATATAACTACACTTTTGAAAACGATGATTCTTCAAGGGTTCTTTTAGTCAAGAAAATGGTTCTATACAGAACCATGACCACTGTGTATGATTATGGGGTTCTTCAGTAAAGCAAATGGTTCTGTATAGAACCATGAACACTGTGTATGATTAAAGGGTTCTTTTAGTCAAGAAAATGGTTCTATATAGAACCATGAACACTGTGTATGATTAAAGGGTTCTTTTAGTCAAGAAAATGGTTCTATATAGAACCATGAACACTGTGTATAATTATAGGGTTCTTTAGTAAAGCAAATGGTTCTGTATAGAACCATGAACACTGTGTATAATTATAGGGTTCTTTAGTAAAGCAAATGGTTCTGTATAGAAGCATGAACACTGTGTATGACTATAGGGCTCTTTTAGTAAAGAAAATGGTTCTACATAGAACCATGTACAGCACATTGTCCTTCAGCCTAAAGAACCCTTTAATCATGCAAAAGCTTCTTTGAGAGTTCATGGTTCTATACAGTATCATCTTCTTTGCTAAAGAACGATGGAAGATATGCTAATAGATAGATGCGAGTTCTAGCTCTACTTGTAAGGGTCAGTGTGCACCTCCTGGCAGAGAAGCAGTCAGTAATGCACACTGCTGGCCTGCATAGTTCATGGACTATATAAAGCTTCATTCTACTGTTTGAACCCAAAATGAAGCCTGTTGTATTATTGATAGTGGCAGAGCCGCCCCAGAGCCGCAAAAGAGCTGTTTTTCCAGCCAGAAGAAGGTCTGAAGGGTTCTTCTGATCACACAAATGCATTGTAGATATTCTCTTTCTCCTCCCCTCTCCTTCCCTCTCTTCCTCTCTCGCTCGCCCTCTCTCTCCTATTAATCGAGATGTCTGTTTAATTTGTCTGTTCTTCATTGTGCTACAGTGACATGTTCAGCCTGGTTACAATCACTGTCACACTATAAAGGGGAAGCCGAGTGGAGGAGAGAGGAGAGGGAGTGTGGAGAGGTAGATGGAGAGAGAGACAAAAGAACTGAGCTCATTACTGTTCCACAAGAGCAGTACAGGCCTGAGCGTATTAGCTTGGTGCCCACAGCACTAGAAAGATAACAGATTACCGGCCAGTTTAATCGACCTACGCTCACTGGCCATTTTATCAGAAACACCTACCATGCACAGCACTGTGAAAAAGTCATGTATTTTATTTCCATTTGAAACAGCAATGAAGTTACACATTATTTTTTCTTTTAGCATCAGGAATGAAGCACAAAACATTTAAAAATCTGCAGTGATATTTTTCCACACCTCCAAAGTTCAATCTTAGAAGTTGGTTGCATTTTTTCTTGATCCAAGTAATCCCAGTCACATTCTGAGATGCTGGAGTGGTCAGTCCATTGTCTCCAGTTATTTCACTCATTTTCATTTGACTTTCTCTTTCTTTATACAAGATTATACAACAGTTATTTCCAGCCACGCAAGCTGATTGGTTGAGAGGCGTTCTAATTGTGCTGTTATTTCACCATAACATCACAGGCTTTTCACAAACACTATGAACCCAACACCATTTGCCAAACTAAATGGGCTGTAAGACGCTTCACAGACTGGCTGGAAGAAAACAACATTAATACTGATCTGGCAAAAACTGACAAAACTGTGCTAAACTTGACATTGCGGCAGTTTTCTGGTTCAGTCAGTACTTCAAAAGGCGAGGCTTGCAGCCTAATGTGTGGTGAGTGAGCGGAGTTCGTTACTCTGACAGAGCAGCGAGCTGCTTGTTAAGGAACTATAATTTGGCGGAAGGACCTGTGAACATTAAAAGATATTAAACGCTGCGTTCACAGCCCAGCTTATTCATTTCTTACTTTATTTATTTAATTGTTGTATAAAAGCAATAGAACACTCGAGGTCGTGTGTTATCGCCAATAACATCACGGCTGTGATGATCTATGGCAACCAAATCACAGTCATGATGTTATTTTGTGATAACACATTCCCTCTCGTGTTCTGTTATTCATCAATGGAAAGAGACCACCACATGATCACCTCTGAGCAGAAATATTATTTGGGTAGTGAACTATTTTCAGCAGTGAGACCAACATGGTAGTGACAAATGTGGTGCTGGTATGAGTGCATCAGGCACAGTAGTGTTGGGGTTTTCAAACACTGTATATACCTACTATCCACTTTATTAGAACCCCCTACCTTGTAGGTGTACAGTTGGGGACTGTAGCTCATTTCCATCTAAAATAGGCATCCTCTATAGCCCTACATTAGAGGTCAGCTTCTGACCACATGACCACTATAGATATTTTTCCCCCCCAAAAAATTATATCCACCGCCTAAACATACCTGGTCATGGTGGTCTCTTCCATTGATGGGCTGAATAGGGGGTGGTTGACAGTACCATCCAAGAACCATCATAGAACAAAGTGTGTAATAGAAAAGAACATCCCAGATATCATTAAACCACTGAGTTGAATGGTTTGGGATGGAGTCTCACCACAGCGCTCAGATGAGATTAACCACCACAAACCAGACTAAATGCTTCACAGAACTAAGCAGTGACCCTGAAACTCTGGCCTGCAGCACACTGACCTCAAACCAGCACCCATGGCAGTGGACAGCCCCCAGTTAATCCACACCACCACTGCATCCCAGAGGCTCAGGAGGTGCACTTGAGCTTCATCTCTATTCTGCAGCGGCCATGTAGAATGACCTCTCTGTGCTTGGAGCTTAAGCTACAGTTAAAATTTGATTGAGTTAGAGAAGCTGAAAGAGTTGAAAAATACAACTTTCCTCCTCTCACAGAAGCTAACCTTGGGGAGTAGCCTCAATGGGGAGGAGTGGCCTTGCTCTTTAGGAGAGAGAAAGAGCAAAAGAAAGAGAGACAGAGGCATTATGTTGGGATACAGTAAACAGCCTTTAGGGCACAGTGTATAGTGTAGGAATGTATGAGATAATGTTGGGATATAGTGAATAGATTTTAGGGCATAGTGTATAGCATAGGAACATAGGAGATAATGTTGAGATTTAGTGTAAAGCCTTAGAGGCATGGTGTATAGCATAGGAACATTGGAGATAATGTTGGTATATAGTGAAAAGCCTTAAGAGCATTGTGTATAGGGTAGGAACACATGAGATTACACTGGGATATAGTGAATAGCCTTTAGGGCATAGTGTATAGCATAGGAACATGTGAGATGTTGGGATATAGTGAAAAGCCTTAAGAGCATTGTGTATAGGGTAGGAACACATGAGATTACGCTGGGATATAGTGAATAGCCTTTAGGGCATAGTGTATAGCATAGGAACATGTGAGATAAGGTTGGGATATAGTGAAAAGCCTTAAGAGCATTGTGTATAGGGTAGGAACACATGAGATTACGCTGGGATATAGTGAATAGCCTTTAGGGCATAGTGTATAGCGTAGGAACATGTGAGATAATGTTGGTATATAGTGAAAAGCCTTAAGAGCATTGTGTATAGGGTAGGAACACATGAGATTACGCTGGGATATAGTGAATAGCCTTTAGGGCATAGTGTATAGCGTAGGAACATGTGAGATAATGTTGGGATATAGTGAAAAGCCTTAAGAGCATTGTGTATAGGGTAGGAACACATGAGATTACGCTGGGATATAGTGAATAGCCTTTAGGGCATAGTGTATAGCGTAGGAACATGTGAGATAATGTTGGGATATAGTGAAAAGCCTTAAGAGCATTGTGTATAGGGTAGGAACATAGGAGATAATGTTGATATATAGGGAAAAGCCTTAAGGGCATTGTGTATAGGGTGGGAACATATGAGATAACGTTCGCTATATAATGAATAGCCTTGAGGGCATAGTGTAAAGCATAGGAACAAAGGAGACAATGTTGGGATATAGCGAATAGTCTTTAGGGCAGAGCGTATAGTGTAGGAATATAGGACATAATGTTGGAATGTAGTGAATAGTCTATAGGGCATAGTGTATAGCGTTGGAATATAGGGCATAGAGCCTGAATTGAGACAGACAGAGTGTGAGTAAGAAAAAAAACGAGACAGCGAGACAGACAGGGGAGGGGGTGATGGGGGTGAAGGGGGGGATACTCAATTCCCTCCTCTATTTCATCATGTTTCTCCACAGATATGGCTAATTCTCCTTGGCTCACTTTCAATACAGAGCCATTTCATTATTCACACCCCCCCCCGCCTCACGCACACACACCCGGCTGTAATGTTTGACTCCCTCTCCTTGGTCGCTCTCCTGGGGACGGAAACAAAAGTTAATTGAAATAAATGAACTGGGGAGTGAATCAGAGTTGATTACATCTGCGAGGTGGGAAGCAATGTTGATTACAAGCGTAGAGAGACAGAAAGAAAGACCGTGTGAGAGAGAGTGAGAGAGATAGATGGAGAGAGGGAGAGAGAGGAAGGCAAAGTGGCAGTTAATGAAGGGACATGCTTGTCTGTTGCCTTTAGAGAAGACATCACAGCCTCTCTGATCCTCTCCATCCTCGGAACGACTGCGGATTTGACCACCACATGTACGATTCTGCTCTTTTAAAGATTCCTCTTTTTAATTTCGCTCATCGTTTTTTTTTTGTTTTTTTTTTATACAAATACATGTTTTTCCATCCAGGAAGTAGAGTATTATTTCTCATACCTTGGAATAACTGTACAGTATATAAAATTAGTACCACAGATACTATACATAAGAGAGGGCAGCAAAGGCCGGGGACGAGGAGGAGGGGGGTGTTTTGGAGCAAATGATTGAAATGTTGGAGAGCGTCCTCTCTAAATGATCCTGCTGTGCCATGATCGGCTATTAATGAATGGCTATTAAATAAGACATAGATTGTTAGCACCAGACAGGCCTTCTGACATCTGTGCATTCTAAACTATTATTTCCATGTCTGTGCTACATCGCTGAGCACCATTAAGCTCCTCCCCTTCCTCCGGCCTCTATCCTTATCTCTCGGTACACAGCAAGGTCAAAAATAATAACATACAAATACATAAACGGTTTCCGTAGCACCACAGCAGGACACAGAACAACACATTTTCATACACAGGACCAAAAATTAGACATGTGACACAAAATTAAAGCACTCAACATAAGAAAGCAGGTTTAGGATCAAGAACTAAAACTAATGTTTGAGGGTTTAATAATAAAAAAAAATCACCTGAACTTTGCTCTGCTGTCAATATAAGATTTTAAGAGAGTTCGAGAAGCACCAACAGTAAATTAACTCTCGTTAACTAGGGTTGAACTGGAGTTGGGGCTGCACAATGCATCACTTATTACTAGTTCTTTATTGGCCTCTGCAATACTGACATCACGAAAGGCTGCAACATGCAAATAAAGTTCAAGATTAAATGATAACTTTATACTGGAAAATAATAAATAAATAACAAAACTTGTATTCAGGCAGTGTCCCAAGACTACTTTCAGAACTGTAGTGCAACTGTGACACATTATCAGTTCAATAAAGTTTCTATATTTTATAAATCTGCATACATCGCCACTGGCAAACAGATATGTAGAGTAACTTGGGGGGAAGAAGTCCAGGATAAATTGTCTCAACCCTCAAATTCTGTGTTCTCACAAATCAGATGACAGGCCCAAATCTAATCTTGACACATTTACTGAATGGCTAAGGTCTAATTTATTCTATTCTAACGTCAGCTGGATGGCTGCATTCATGGATTTAAACGATTTTTAGGGGTAATTTTTCAAATTTTATTCTGTCATAAATAATAGATAATAGAGATCTATGCCTGTATATTAAGTCGTGCAAGAAAGTACATTACAATATGACTATGGGGGCTGTGAAAAAGCAGTACGTTAGTTTTTTAAGAGAAAAAACAAAATATGTCTCTGCTGTTGGAAGAAAGTCTCGTATCATATTTTTGTTGTTTTTTTTTAGTTTTGACATCATTTGAAAAAGCCAGCTGTCCTTTTTTTCCTGAATTTCATGCAGAATGGACCAAAAGAAACAGCCCAAAATGACTTGGAAAAAATGCCTGGTTCCATTCTCTTGCATTAAAAGCAAAGTAGGTTTTTTCCTTTTTCTGTAAAGTTACCATTTTGGAGATACAAGGTTTTCTTCTGACAACAGCTATATATCATTTTTTTTAAAACTAAGGCCTTTAGGTTAAGAAGACAGGTTAAGAAGTGATTTTCCATGAATCAACTTTCAAATCAGGCCTTTTTTATCACCATGAAGAGCAGCACAAACAGACTTTAACACTGAATGTAGCGCGCCAAACTGCCAGTCAACAAGTAACATCTGTGTTATAAGGGTAAATTTAGGACAAAGGACAGATGGAAAATCGCAGCTTATGTGATTTAAAAACTCCAGCGGTCTCCACTGCAAGATGTATTGCAATGTCAAAGTGCAGCAGTCTAATCACAACACTAGATACATGCGTATATTGTGTAGCAAAACAAAACCAGGGAAATATGGACCCATGAAAGGGTAACATGACTCAGCCTGTTAAAAAAATGACAAACAACCTAAGTGATGAGGCCACTTTACACATTAATGAGCCTCTGTTCTTCGTTTTGGTCGTGACTCGTCCTGTGCACAAACCTGCTCTGCTTGGCGAGAAGCGTAGGCAGCGTTTGACATCATTCATTTATGAGGACGTGCTGATTAAAGATGAGTAACACTGCAAGGCTGACGTGTGACAGAAAGCATCTACGAGAACAATTAACCAGATCCGGGCAGCATTTCCTTGTCAAAACTGTTTTGAGGTATAACTCTGGTGCGGCGCTGCAGTCGAGGCAAGGGAGAAGGAAAAAAAAAAAAAACGGAATATTTACTCTTCGACGCTGAAGGTGATGCCTCAAGTGGTGAATTAATTTAAAATCACATTACTAGCACATAAAACAAACAACAAGCAATCCACCCCACAGACAATAAAGTCCGCCGCTGCACCTTGGGCTAAGTGGTGTCTGCAACACGGATGACGGGCAGGCCCCGAATGGAAGATGATGCGTCTGCCTTTCAATGTCAGTTTCAAGTGTAGAGGGCCTATTAATTCTAGCCAGTCATGTCACATAATTCACACCATAGGTGAGCAGAGGAGAAAAAGGAATCAAATTAAACGTCTACACGGACGACTTCCCTTTGATAAATGTGCTTGGTTCTCCCAGGAGGGCTTCCTGGATGGTTTCTTTCTAGGACCACTAAACGTGGCATGTCCTAGTGGACGCTGCAGAGTCACTTTACAAAATAAAAAAATACATGCCCCAAGTCCACAGCATACACTTTACATATATAAATATCGGCGAGGCACAGTCTTGACTCTTAATCCGCAAAGCTAGCCGTTGAAACAAACGGGTCCGAGCTGAAAGCCAAACTTCTGGTTGTTACTCCCAAAGTCCGATGCGGAAACGTCTATGACAGGGAGCAGCTCTGATCTCGGCGAGTTGATCTCCAGCACTGTCCTCTCCTGGCCCTTGCGCGTCTGTGAAGAAAAACACATCGAGGACTAGATTAACAGAATTCTATAATGCCGTCTCAGTGCTGAAAGTAGATCACAGCCATGTAATATTGCGTATCTAATACTGGAACCACATTTTGTTGAATATAGATGTACACTTCAGCGCATGCAATGTCATAAAAGCAATACAATACAATGTTAGACTGCTGACTAGAGTTCAAAGTCAAAGTCAAAGTGAACTCAGACTATAAAACAAGGAGTCCACAGTGTTTCTCCAACTCCGATGTGCAAAACAGAACATAAATATAATATAAAAGCAAATGGACACACACAAACACATACACACACACACACTAACTGCAGAATATAGGAGGAGGAGGACAGTGAAGGACACAGCACCTCCACACTTTTATCCTCCGCAGGTTCAGCCCAACACCACACAAAGGTTAAGACAGAAGATATGAGTTCCAAAAGTGTTCAGACAGCCTGTGTGTATGCTCAGGAGCTCAAGGGTCCTGATAGGCCAGCATGTTGTGTGTATGTTCATATACAGTGACGCAGGACGATACTGGAGGAGACGTATGTAAGGATTTGGTCAAATGACATGTTGACATAAAACATAAAAAGTGCTCTGTGCAAAAGTTATAGCACATTTTATATTTTATTTTCCAAGACGTTAATGCAAATAAATAAAACCTCTGCAAAATCTCACATTTAGGTGTGTTCACCGTAGAGGATGTGTTAACCTACTGTTGCTCAGTAATTCAACAAACCGAAGGTGTTCAAAGTTTGGAAAAATATTAGGCCGATGTTTAGAACTCCAATCTTACAAACTGATGTTAGGTGATGCGTTTATTGTGCTCTGGAAGAGCTGAATGTTTAGCCGACGCTGGACTACTGCCATCATGTTATTCATTTTCCTGCATTTAAAATAATCCTTACATTTATCTGTAATGCTAATCTCAATTTCTAGATTTTATATTTGGTCATTGCCACAATTCACACACCAGGGAATCCCTACTTATATTCTCAAGTCAAGTCAAAGTTTATTTATATAGTGCTTTTTACAGCAGGTGTTGTCACAAAGCAGCTTTACAGAAAAATCCAGGTCCAAGCCCCCATGAGCGAGTATATCATCAGTATAAGATAACATCAGTATAAGACACAGAAAAGGGCAAAAGCAGGAGAAGCAATGTCTATGATTAAACAATGCGGCAGTATCATCGGGGGGTCAGTGCTGTACAGGTAAGGTTTTCACAGCGTTGTACAACATATACTAATTTTATTTAAGGTCCACTCACAGCATAAGCCATAATTCATTTTACATGACCAATTTCAATCTCTCTTTAACGCTTAGAATTAAACAGGCTGTTTTTGTCACTATGGCTTTAAGACGGATGTATGTAAATGACCTCTATTCTGATTGGCTGCCTTGTATTGTGCTTTATTTAAAGTTCAGGCTGAAACACTCCTTATAACCTTAATGTAAATGCTGCAGGCTGTGTGTAGGCCGACAGTGTGTTTGTGGGAAATGACTAGTACACACAGTGTTTATTTACTACATTCAACTCATTTTTAAAAAAATGGTCTTATGTTACTGCAGTAAAATCACTTCATTTGCTGTATATGCACAACGTAATATTCTCTGAATTGATATCTTTTGTCTTATTTGAGTGTATCAGCCTATTTTTTAATATGGACTTATAACCCAGTTTCATTAACTGAACTAATAATTATGGCTGCCAGTTACTTTGAAATGCTGCAGTAAACTCACTTTGATTCTGTTCTATGTACTGTGTCATTCTGTCTGAACTGATATTCTAATGTAAAATAGATTTATAGTCGCCTGAATAAGTTCCATTAATATTTCAGTTTGCTCTAACATGCAATAAGCAGCCTTTACCCTGTTCTCGGCTTTGACTGTTCTGCTGTGTAATAGCCAAGCACTCACAATTTACATGTGTTTAACTGCGTTTTGATAGAAGGAGGCTAGCTGAACTCCAGCACTGCAGGTATTACAATGTGCTGTTGAGCTGTTCCTTCACTTCCTTTCACTTTAAAACAGCGCTGCAGGCATTTAGGCTACACCATAATTATCAGGCTAAAGTGGCACAAATAATGTTTTGCCTGAAAGTGACATTCGATTTTGTCAGAACTTTTGGACACGCAAATCTTTTCAAAGCAATTCGGAGCTACTTTTGGCTGTGCTCACATTACAAGCCTTGCTGCTCAATTCAGATTCTTGGCCCAGACCCAATCTCTCTAAAGTGATTGCTCACATTTGTGTAGATAAGTGACTCAAATGTGCCACTCATGTGAACAAACCTGTGTCCTGAAATGATGATGCTGGCTCAGATCTGATCTTAAGGCAAAAAAATTGGATTTCTGCTACTTTGGCTTGACAATGTGAACACAGCCTTTCATATGTGGTCCTCGATCGGATGCATATGCGATCAGAGCAGAGACTCGCCAGAGACTCGTTCTGCTGGTTATTTTGTTGCTGTTCATGAAGCACGAGGTTAATTCATGTGACGTTATTGATCAGGATGTGTGCACGCAGGTCATTTCTGGATGCAGGTTTGCTCACAATAATGACAGATTTGAGCTACTTATCTACACAAATGTGGGCCATCAAGATCGGATGTGAGCAAAACAGTGGAATTGAGCAAACAGGCTTGCCATGAAGTTACATTCAGACTGCAGGTAAACCGGATTTTGTTGTTCACATTAGCTTTTTAAAGCCGCAGTAGAAGAAAGTGCTCCATCCCCACCTCCAAACCGTGCACGCTCAGGCTAGCAACAATGGCAAGTGAACAGGCCAGCTAAACAGCATGGAGCACACACTGGTAAGACTGCTAACTTGCTTTTTTGCTTTTCTCCATTTGTCTTCTTCCGTTTATTTTTATCTTTGTCTCCGTTTACTCAGGCTCACCACAAGTAATCTGATCCAGATAACCTGGATCACCCGTCCCACCGCCGTCTTTTACAGCTCAAATCACAAACTTTGTCTCCTCTGCAGACCAGTTTCCCGTCATGTTGAACATTCTAAACTTTCTCGATGATGAAACTTTCTGATTGGGAATGTAATCGGATACAAGCGTTTACATGCTTATTATTCTTCTATTTAATGGATTATTTACAGGACTACCCACCTCGTTCAATCAGATAATAATTGTATTCCGAATGGCCTCAATTGGACTAGTCTCATCTGATTGAGGTGTATACATGGATATCTTCTGTTGAGCTATTAGTTGAGCTAATCTTGAGCTATTAGTCTGATTATTAGGCTGCATGTAAATGTTCCCAAAGCAACTCACTGAAAATATTGAGCTTGACCAGTGAGAGCATGTGCAGGGGGGGAGGCTGCCCACAGCCTGTGCATACGCAGTGATTGACACTCCGTCAGACACTCCTCCTGGCTCTGATTGGTTGTTTTGATTTGGGCACAGTGGATTACTGTAGAAGCCCTCAGGAGCTCTAAGTAGAGCCAGAGGAGCCTGGTTTTTTCACAGATTATCTGTCTCATGTGCTACTGTCAGAACAAAAAGTAGTTTTTATATGGGTTACCTACTGCAGCTTTAACACGGCCTGTATGTGACATCAGTCCGAACAGATCATACTCCTGGAGTGACCCACATGCCAATCAATCCAGCCATCATGCTCATCTTACAAACACAGCTGTTCTCTACCTTTTCTATAAGATTAATAGACTCATTAATGTGACATGAGACGTTAACATGCTTTACACTTGGAGAAGAAAGAGTAGACACTAAAATGACCGAATGAAATTTACAGAAAAGAGTAAAAAGAAGAAAGGACGCTTACTTTATTTCATTTACCTGTCGAAACTAATGGCTACAAACTCAGCACCAAAATGTCAATACACAGTAGATGGAGACTTGATCGGTGTAAATCTTATTAGACTCTCTCTTCATTCCGTGCATGAAGTAAGGTTAATTATGAATAGCTGTTTGTACTCTTTGCAGACTTTGATTTCTTGCTGGAAAGCAGTTTATGCTGCCTGTGCTTGTCTCTCTCCTCCAAAACAAAAGATGTGAAGCGTAACCATAGTGACAGGTGTTTGCCATGAATTCTGATCCAACTGTTCAGACAGAGGTCGCACTGCTGCATATTGGATCCATATGAGATTTTAGTACCTCATAAGAAAGTGGCCCAAACTGGAATTGAGAACATCAGATTCTGTGTTTCTTGCTGTTCACACTGCCACACAAAAACAAATCTGTGTCACATATGAAGAAACAGATCAGATTTGAGCCACTTTAACCTGCAGTGTGATTACAGACTTGGGCCCAACCCCATTTCTTCTTTTTATCCCTACCCCTTGTTTTCGGGTGTCACTCTAACCCCTTTGAGCTGAGCTATCTTGCCCTATGAAATGGGACCACCCTCAAAAAAAATGACCCTTCATTAAAAGGGTACTGGTGGTGCTCTGTTGGCTAATTCACTGGTGATGCGAAGCTGAAGTCAGATATTCGCCAGCTTCTTGTGCGAATTTTCCCGTTCCACCTTAAATGGAGCAGCAGTTACATTTGCGTCAGGCATCAGAACAGCTTGACTATTTAAGGTGGATCTGGAAAGTAAGCTAGCTAGCTACCGAAACATTAATATGCTGCTTGCGATTTTTAATGCTTGTTACGAAGAAAACGAGCATAAAACATTGAAACGACATTAAACTAAGAGAATTTGAGTTATTGTCATTTTTTTACTGTGAAAATACTCACATTTGTTTCTTTGGTCGCTCGCGCAGCCATCTTGCCGGTTTTGTTTTATTCTCATAACACTGTTCGGAGCGTTACTCTGAAAAACCTCCATTTGGAGGGCCATGTAGCCCTAACACTTCGCCCTACTCCTCCATCTCAACAAAACTCGGGACACCAATACCCTAGATGTGAACGCGCAAAACAGAGGGCTAAGTGGTAGGGGCAAGACTTAGACTCTGTGACAGTACCAGGTACGGGACATTCCCAGCCCAAAGAGGTTTATGAGGCTGATGCGTGAGGTAACACTGCGCAGCCCTCCTGCTGCTATATGCTGATTTCATGCTATTCTTAGCACCAAAATCATCTGATTTGGTTTCTTCTAGCAGGGAATAATTGGATGTGTAGTTAAAAGTGGAGGATACTGTCTCTAACTTTCCCTCTGTCTTTCATTCACTCTCTCTCTCTCTCAAGATCTGGATACACAGAGCCGATTTTTCTTTGTATAAATATGCATTCATTTTGAGTTAAGGATCATCAGGAACAGTGGGAAGTCATTTGTTGCTTCGCTCTGTAATGCATTAGATGAACAAGAGATTTTAAATGAGACTTTGGTGTGGAATTTCTGCTCCCAATAAGCATTACAGGGATTCATTATGGAAAAAACAATGTAACAGAATGATATTAGAATAGATCAGAATCCCAAGTAGTCAACTGTCTGTGCCGTGTATCATGAGTCACTGTATTAACTGAATGAAATAGTACTGTATATATTTTCTTAAAATCATTATAAGGCTCAACAGACTGAATTCTTCAAATACTTAAATACCCAAGGAATACTTGATGGAAAAAAACTGAATTATTAATTCTAAATTAAAGCCATGAAGCTTGTTGGTGATCATGACATATAAACTTATAAGTATAAAAATAACTTTAAGAGTTGATCTTCTAATTGTGAGTTAACAGGATGATGTTAAATGTATTATTTTATGTTCAATTTTTAAGAAAGCCAAGATGTAAGGAAATATAAAATTACAGTACCTCCCCTGGTAAATGAATCCAGTTTAATTATACTTGAATAGACTAGTGACAGCTAGCATTTTGCTAATGAGACAGCCCTAATGGATCCTACCCAGCTATTTAGTGTTAGTATGTAAGCAGTTTTATAACAGTTTTCCTTTAACAGCACTCCTGGCTCACCTGGCAGCCGTCATACAGCGGCATGATGAAGGGTGTTTTGGCGTGCGTCATTTCCTCATCGTTGCTGGCGCGGAAGCGTAGGGCGTGCTGGTAACTGCGGCTTTCTGAGCTGTACCAACCGGCTGAGTTCTGGCAGGTGTAGGTGAACGTCTGCCTGCCTGTGGCACTCAGAAGCTTCAGGAAGGTCAGCTGCACCACTGGAACTGGGAGGCCATCAGCATCGATGTAGGAGAACTGCGGCCAGACGACGATGAAACCATGTGGTCAACATACACATGCAAGGCCAGTGTTCAAAAGTTTGGGATCAGTTTTAATGTTAACAGTTGTTGTTATTTCATTCAAATTATAACCAACACAGTAAAGATTCACATATTACAAACTGTAGGCTTAGATGTTTCTTCAATATTTTAAGTGTACTTTGGAAATGTGAGGCTAATATTTGTATTAGTTATATATTATTTATATATGCATTAGTTATAATTATACAGCTTCCTACAAATGATTTGAAAACTTAAGCTGTAAAGCACAAACAGCATATCAGAGTCATTTTATACTAGAGCTGTGAAAATTAACATTACACATTCCCTTTGAGAGGCTCCATCATAATAAGAATTCACAAGTGGTATGGATTAATGAGAGATGGGTCCAATCATGGAGGAATCACTGAGTGTGTATTTGGTATACAGCACTGTGCAAAAGTCAGAGACCAATTTCCATTATTTAATTTCTAGCCAAAACAGCCATTAAGTAAAAACTCTTTATTTTTCAGAAGATATTTATGAGATTAGATATAAGACAATCTACTTGCATATGGAAGGAGAAGTCAAAGTAAAATGAATGAAAATGAAACAAACGTTTCCAAAACTGGAGTTCACCGAAACAGAGAAAATGCAACATCTAACAACTAAGGAAGAGTCTAAAAGGACCTGCGGCTGCCAAGAAGCCCTTACTGAATAAAACTTGCCAATGAAACTAATTTTTGGGATTACTTCAATCATGAGCAGTGGAAAATGCAACCAACTTCCAAGACTGAACCTCAGAGGTGTGGAAAAATATCCCTGCAGATTTCTTTGAAAAGCTAGAGCAGTTTAAAAGCGGACATACTGAATCATTTCAATTAGTTGTTCAGGCTTCTGTGTCCTTTTCTGTTGCTATTTGCCCTTCATTTAATTTTCCCCACTGGTGACATCCTGTATAAGTAAAAATAATGCCCAGTCAATTTGGTATGGCATGGGTACGAGATAATGAGTCGTGGTTATGACCGATTAAGGCTTCATTATCTCATTCCAATACCTTGCTAAGTTGTGTCCATGATGTAATTATCTCAATGCCATGTCTTACTAGGTCACCACTTAATGATCTCGCTTCCATGCATTACTAAGTCAAGGCCATGACTTAATTATCTCACTCCCACGCCTTACGAAGTCATGGATTAGGATCATAGGTTCCTATGCGTTGTTATGCCGTAGCCACACATTATTTTTATTTATACGGGATCACCAGTGGGGCTCCATAGTTTTGACTGGAAATTAAGTCAATTCTTTTTGAACTGCACTGCAGCTGCTACCAAACTGTTGTGTATATTACTAAAAACACTGATTCAACTTTTGAACCATGACTCCAAACTTTCTTCACAGCAATGTGCAGCACACAATATTCACATTCCACTTGATCCATCACTGGTGTTTACAGGTATTCAAATTATACACGACAGCAGATTTCACTAATCATATTCCTTCTCAGTGAGGAAACACATGAAGTCATGTGGAGTGGAAGCAAACTCTGCAGAGCGTGCTGCTCTGTGCTGAGCAGTGGTGGGAACACACTGTTGCACAGCACACATATTCCTAATGCAAGCGGAGTGACATCTGACCGAGCCGATCTCTGTGACAAGGTCACATGTGTCAGACTGTATGAATGAAGCCGTGCTGAGCCGAGCCCCCGCTGCTGCTCTCAACTATTCTTTAATGAGCTGGGACTCATGAAGATCTTTCATACACACTCGTGAGAGTTTGGCCCGGGGCTCAGAAACACAGCCACATGCTAATTCCTCCTTTAAGACCACATTTATTATTTATTTCTTCTTTTTTTTCCCCCCATTTCCTTCGACGGGCAGCCGTGGAGTTAGTCAATTATTTCGCTACATAGTAATCCCAGAGTCTCTTTTCTTCCCTCAATTATGTATCACATATTTAACAGTTTTCTAATAAAGAGCTAATGATCTATTAATCTATAATTATGATAATAATAGAAGCGCATCATTTTGAACAATGCTTTCCTTTTTCTCCCCAGCACATTTGGCTATTTAGTTCATTCCTCCACACTGTTCTATTACAGTTCTTTCCTGTACATAAATGAAGAATATGAAAGATTTTGAAATGGAACAACAAACCCCATCCAAAAAAATAAAGTCACCCTACTTTTTTATTTATTACTCATTCTCTGTGCTCTCACATACACGTCATTCAATGTGCTAACGTCTGCGTTTTCACATGTTTTTGCACTGAGGAGTAAATATGTGTTTGTAATTACGTGTCTAATTATTATGTGTACACAATATTAACGCTTTTGCTGCTGTAGCATCCACAGAGGTGAATAAACGTCTACACACATGCTCAAAACAAGGGTCAAAAATGGAATGGAATTCATGGAATTATTCCCTTACACCAAAATGTAGTTAAGAAACATTGTCCACCTGCTCATCCAACATTTCCTCTGAAAATTAGAGTATTTATTCTTGATTAATTTGCTGTACTAACAGCCTAGGCTCCTCTGGAAAGGGTTTGCACTAGATGCTGCATGGATTTGATTGAGCATTAGCGAGGTCAGGTGCTGATGTTGGATGATCAGTTCTGGATCACTCAAACTCATGTTAAAGGTATTAGATGGAGCTCCATCACTCCAGAGCATGCAGCACCAATGCTCTAGAGCCCAAACTTTATATGGGGAGCTTTATACCCCTCCGGCTGACGCTTGGCTTTGGGCATGGTGACCTTCATGCTCATGTGCTCATGTGTAGCTGCTTCAGAGCATTCCATTCTATTGCCAATGCTTTTCTATGGAGATTTTACAAGCTATGTGAGCACCTGTGTCAGCAAATAGTACACTTTAAGGTAGCTGTATTCACTAATAAGATGTCTGGATACATACAGTGCACGTTTGGTGTCAGACGTTTTAGCAAACCGCAGGCCTAAATTATCACACATTTGCCTCAAACTGTGCCAGGTTGGTAAGTAATCTCTAATAAAGTAGTTTATGAGGTTTCAGACGCTGCATGACATACTTTTCACTAAAAATGGACAACAATATACAAAATGCAGGCTTCAAGATGGCTACTGCTACTAGACCTGCTATCCTAAACATATTCCTCCATTTTTACAGATAACAGCATGTCATGTAATGGGATTACTTTACTTATTACTTCCTGGAAAAAAGCAATCTCAACACTCCTTACTTTAATTCATGGTCTAAATCCTAATCCTAAATCCTAAATTACAAAGTATAACACACATTTTCAGAAATGTAACTGTAAAAATCACAGTAAACATCATTTAAAAGGCCTGATGCTATTCCTGCCTTTTAAGAAGACACAGACGCTTATTCTGATTAAAAATATAAACAGCCAGTGCTGTTTAAAAACTAGAAACTAATCAGTAAAAACAAACACTCAACAGACGTTCAGTAACATGTCAAAAACATATGAGGGTTAGGATTAGGGCCAGGGCTTGGGTAAGTTTGGGTAAGGTTAAGTTTGGCGTAATGGGTTAGGGTTAGATAAGTAACATATTAACAATACATCTACTTAATGTAAGTAATGTATCAACAGAACATCTACAAGACATTTACTTCAATGTATTCAAATGCTTCACTATTGCTAATTTACTACTATGTTATGGACATGTTACTGATACACTGTTCATCTACAGAGGACCACCCCAAATAAAGTGTTATCAAAAAGTAAGAAAAAGGAAATCACATCACTGTAATGTTTTCCTCTCTATGGCATTACCACTAACACTGGTCATTTAGTGTAAGAAGCCACATAAACAAGTCTGTTTGAGATTACAGAACAACTCTACACAGTTCCAGACCACTTCCTCTACAATACTGTACTGATCACTATGAGCTTCCATCACCTGTAAGCTACAAGAGACTCATAGCTCTAGTGCAACAAATGTCTTGGCTGATCAACTGCATTTAGAGTGACACCATACAAATCTGGCATTTTACTGACACCATCACTTTAATACAAACTAGGCTGTGTTCATTTACATTTAAAGGCCTTATTTAATACACTATAGACTGTCGCCTGCAGTTGACAGATGTCTGGCTATAGGATGAAAGGAGATCTGGTAGAGAACTGTACCTGTTTGCCCCTCCTGTAGTGGCTGTACCAATCGCCCGGCTTCTCTTTGTTCCAGGCTGCTAGCTTCACCTGGATTGAGTGGTAGAGAGACAGATCAGACATGTTTGCCTGCACACTGCGTGTGCGCTTCAAGGCTGGCTGCATCAAGGCTGGATGGAGATGTGTGCGTAGTACGTGTGCGTGCTTTTGAGACCCACCGTTTCGATTCGTTTATCAGGGTGCAGGCAGGTCTCCCCCTCTGCGGTGAAGTTGCAGAACACTTTGATAGAGTCTTTGTGGCAGCCCTGGTTCGGATCGATCCAGTATTCACCTGAAGAGGGGGTGAAGGGGTGTTGCAGTGGTGAGAATGTTAAATAAGCCATTTAGAGTGCAATGGTATTTAACTTATTTCTATTTGTAATGAATTATAAATGAAATTGTGATCATTAGATCAGAGCATGTTCAGTCTCTTTAGCAAACAACAGTCGACTGGCTTTATTAGCAAACAATGAATGCTTCATTTCTTACCCTGTGTCATGTGAATGTTTCTATGTATAATAAAGTGTTTGGTATTAGAAGACTGCGCTGTGGGTCCACTTAGACCCAGTTGTGGAAATCAATAAGTTATGTGAAATAACCTTCCTAAGTCCCTTGTGGTGTTTACACAGGCCTTGAAACAGATCTTTTTACATTTTGTTCCATTATTTCTCGATCGTAGCTCATTGAAAATAAACGGATTCATTCAGTTTTTCTGTTGGAATTTTGTCTGGATTGGGGGTCGGCTACAAGCGTCCCTGAGCAGCATCCTGGTGCAATAATAATTCGCTCTTTTACTGCCCTATTGTTGCTCTACAGCAGAATCAGATTTTTAGGTAAATACAAGACAATCCTCCTTTGCAGTAACAGTTTTAACAATAAATGGTCTTAGACGCTGGAGTTAATGTATATCTGCCAATTAACCCTTTAACCCTGAAGGTTGGTGTGCAGACTGCTGGTCACCATAGCAACGCAGACAAGTCTCACCTAGCTAGTAGCTAAAGAAACGGCAAAGAGATACTGATGTTTAATTTGCAATGAGACACTGTCAAACTCTAATAAGTTTCAAAGCCAAAGACAGCTTCTCGTTTGCCAGCTCATGACCCACTGGTGACCCACTTATAAATAATGATGTAAATCGAACTGCAAAAAGGCAATAATAGCTCTAGAAAATGAAGATGTTTTCCAGCAATGCAACTTTTACTGATAACCTGTATGAACCGTACCATCTTTATATTCAGGTTGACTCATCATCAGCTCTTTGCAGGTGCGTGCAGGGCTCTCGAAAGTGCCTAGTGGCTTCCTCATCAGCTCCACCTCCATCTTCATGGAGTTGAGGGAGGCGAACACCTCCTCCATTCCCTCAGCGTCCTCCAGTGGTGCGTCCGCCTGTAGGTAGTCCTCCATGTTCAGCTGCATTTCCTCTTCCTGCTCCTCCTCTGCTGCTGCTGCCCTGGCTCCCCCTCTCGCCCGGTCCGAGTTCCTCCTGCGTTTCCTGCGGCCCTCCCGGATGGGCAGAGGCTCGATCATGGTGGCTGGTGGGCCCTGGAGGGAAAAGAGGAGGGATAAGGATAAAGAAGGTAAGAGCTGAAATCAGAAGATACTGAATCTTCCTGCTGATACTGTAAAAACACATCTTACAGCAGTAGAATATGCATTTATCCAGCTAAAAATGTTTGTATACTTTAGACCAGAATATTATAAGATTGATGAACTTTTTCTAAGCGTCTTTTACTTGCTTCCCCCCCTTAAAATCCCAGGCTTATTATATACTAAGGCTTATTATTCAGTAACTACAGGGACTTCAATGAAAACTGTCTAAACTATTCTTAGGTTATAGAAACATGTAATAAAACATTGGGCCCTTAAGGAGTTAAATTATTATTCATTATTTATTTATTTATTGGTTGTATATTATCTAGTAAAATGTCTCATTTATGGGCAGATGTTTCTTGCTTCAAGCATTATTTCATGAAAAAGGCTGCTTAGCTTAGTCTGACTGTATGAGAAATGACAGTTTTGTTTGGTATCTAAAACCTGATGCTACGGTCTGTGGAAGTCCTAAAAGCTGCCTTTCTACAACAATCACATCATGTTAGGTACAATGAAGGTGGTATTAATGTAGAATATCACATCACTCAACATGTTTAAAAGTCAATTATGTTGACATGTGAAAATACTAGGGCTTTGCTTTAGTTTTTTATGAAATAATGACAATGAGCAACAACTTTTTAAATTTTTGAAATAAGGAAGTTAGTTAACCATCAGCGGGCACAGGCCTAAGCATAAGAATACTGATTTATTATTAAATATAGGTTAAATACAGTGTTTAATCATTGTTTTCTATGCAGGCTGTGTTAAAGTTTAGGATATCCTCAGCTCCATGTTGAGGCTGACACTTCATCCTTCTAAAATCAATGATAATAATGTTGTGAATTCAGCTTACAGGAGGTCCGGGTATGCCCATAGGTCCTGTATCTCCTCTGAGGCCGACCGCTCCCTGTGGTGATGAGAGAAAGGAGGAAAATTCTGTCTCATTTATGCCTTCACACTGAGAATCTCCCAACACCCAACATCCCCTACGTCCCTACCACCCCACACCCTGCCAAATCAGTGCTTCAGCCTGCGATTGGCTCCATGGGATTAGCCAGGGATGAGCAGCAAAACTGCTCTGAGGCTCTGGTGCTGCCTCTCAGACAGGTTTCATATCACCACCCAGCAGCTCCAAATACACACTACAACAACACAGCCCCCCCCTACAGTCACATATCATACAGCACTGCTACTGCGTGAATCAGAGGACAGAGATATAGAAAGAGGAGTACAGGCAGGGGATCTGGGGGGTGGGGGGTTTCAGAGGGGAGGCTGAGAGAAAGAATAAGTGAATAAGTGAATAAATGCATTGAAGAGGAAAGAAAGCAATAGAGAGAATGAGAGGGGGCGAGAGAGACAGATACACAGAGTGGAAGAGACAGAGAAAGAAATGTGAATAACAGCAAGTCATAGAAAAGGGAAAGGAAAAAAAGAGAAAAAGAGACAGAGAGAGATATATACAGAGAGATATATGAAGAAAGATATAGAGAGATATACAGAGAGAGAGAGAGAGAGAGAGAGACAGAGATGCATATATGGAGGAATATACAGAGAGAGAGATATGCATATATGGAGGAATATACAGAGAGAGAGAGAGAGAGAGACGCAGGAAGAGAGAGGAAAGAGATATACAGAGAGAGAGAGAGAGATAAGCATATACAGAGGATTATACAGAGAAGCGAGGGGAAAAAGATATACAGAGAGAGAGATAAGCATATATAGAGGAATATGCAGAGAGAGAAAGAGAGAAAGAGAGAGAGAGAGAGAGAGAGAGAGAGAGAGAGAGAGAGATGCAGGAAGAGAGGGGAGGGAGAGAGATATACATAGATAGATAAGCATATATAGAGGAATATATAGAGAGAGATATACAGAGAGAAAGATACAGAAAGAGAGGAGAAAGATATACAGAGAGAGAGAGATAAGCATAAATAGAGGAATATACAGAGAGAGAGAGAGAGAGAGAGATGCAGAAAGATAGAGGAAAGAGATACACAGAGAGAGATAAGCATATATAGAGGAATATACAGAGAGAGAGAGAGATGCAGGAAGAGAGGGAAGGGAGAGAGATATACAGAGAAAGAGAGATATGCAGGAAGAGAGGGGAGGGAGAGAGATATACAGAGAGAGAGAGAGAGAGAGAGAGAGAGAGAGAGAGAGAGAGAGATGCAGGAAGAGAGGGGAGGGAGAGAGGTATACAGAGATAGAAGAGAGATATGCAGGAAGAGAGGGGAGGGAGAGGGAGAGAGAGAGAGACATGCAGGAAGAGAGGGGAGGTAGAGGGAGAGAGAGAGAGAGAGATGCAGGAAGAGAGGGGAGGGAGAGAGGTATACAGAGATAGAAGAGAGATATGCAGGAAGAGAGGGGAGGGAGAGGGAGAGAGAGAGAGACATGCAGGAAGAGAGGGGAGGTAGAGGGAGAGAGAGAGAGAGAGAGAGAGAGAGAGACATGCAGGAAGAGAGGGGAGGTAGAGGGAGAGAGAGAGAGAGAGAGAGAGAGACATGCAGGAAGAGAGGGGAGGGAGAGAGGTATACAGAGATAGAAGAGAGATATGCAGGAAGCGAGGGGAGGGAGAGGGAGAGAGAGAGAGAGACATGCAGGAAGAGAGGGGAGGTAGAGGGAGAGAGAGAGAGAGAGAGAGAGAGACATGCAGGAAGAGAGGGGAGGAGAGAGGTATACAGAGATAGAAGAGAGATATGCAGGAAGCGAGGGGAGGGAGAGGGAGAGAGAGAGAGAGACATGCAGGAAGAGAGGGGAGGTAGAGGGAGAGAGAGAGAGAGAGAGAGAGAGAGAGACATGCAGGAAGAGAGGGGAGGGAGGTATACAGAGAGAGAGAGAGAAGAGAGAGATGCAGAAATAGGTATGAGAGATACAGAGAGAGAGGTGAAATAACAGCAACAGTCACAGAAAATGAGAATGGAAAAAAGTGGATGTGAGACAAAAAAGGGAGGGAGAGATAACAAAGAATAAGAGAGAGAGAGAAAGATAAAGACAGCAAGAGAGATACAGAGAGAGAGAGAGAGAAAGAGAGAGAGAGAAAGTAAGACATACTCAGAAAGAAAGACAAAGACAGAGTGAATGAGATGAGGGAGAAAGTGAGACAGCCACAGAAAAAGATGAACACTTTGTGTTGTGAATACTCTCAGGCTACGTTTACACAGCAGGTAAAAGTGGCCCAAATCTGATTTTCTGACCAAATCTGATTTATTTTTTTGGCTGTTCACATTATCTTTTAAATGTGAAATTAAAGCGCGAAATTATAACGAATGTGGAGTTGGACTGACGTAAAAGTCACATGAATTCCGACCTGGCTGTTCAGACTGAGTCGCGTTGCTGCAGATCAGATATGGAATTGATTTCAGTACCTCATATGAAAGCGTCTCAAATCGGAATTAAAAATATCAGATTCAATGCATTTTTTGCTGATCACTCTGCCATACAAATGACACATCGGTGTCATATATGAGGAAAAAGATGGAATTTGAGCCACTTTTACCTGCTGTGTAAATGTAGCCTAAGGAAGTGTTCATAAGGCTACATGATACCTATAAGTCCTTCATGACAGCTGACACAACCATTATTAAACACTTGTCATAAAGGTTACATTTGGCAACTTTGATGTCAAGCTGATTTTCATGTCAGAGGACTGATTTTTTCTGACTTTAGGTTGTCACAACACTTTCTAATGTGAAATGACGGACTTCATAGATGAGTGTGTGTCACAGTGACATAACGCTGATTAGTTGAATAGTTGAATGTGAGTATTTTTGTGGCCTGTAGGGAAAAGGGGGTTTAATTTGACCATTTACAAGCTTTCAGTTATGTCATATCAGCATTATGTAATTGTGACATAAACTAAGCTATAAAGTCAGGTGTTATAACACACTGTCATTTCATACCAGAAAAGTGTCATAATACAAAGACACAGCCAAGTATCACTGCGAAATAGATGCTACGTCAACCTGAGTGAGAAAGGGAGGGAGAGAGAGAGAGAGAGAGAGAGAGGGAGGGAGAGAGACAAAGAGAAAGAGACAGAGGGAGACTGGCGATAGTTGTGCTGTATGTGTATGAGGAGAGGAATGAGAATAAGGAGATCACAGAGAAAACAGTACAAACCTGGTCTCCCTTAGATCCCTTCTCACCCACTGCACCCTGTTGGGGGTGAAAAGAGCGAGAAAGAGTGAGCGTGTGAGTGATATAAAAAACAAGCCAGGCATAATACATCACAGAACACTAGAAGTGAGCACACACTGCAAATAAAACATTAGAAGACAGAAGCAGCTTTATATTATCTGAGCCAGTCACTGGAACTAATTACCAGTATACAGTCACTGTCATAAGAAAACCACATTACTTTTTCAGTTGTTTCATTTTTAAAGTGGAATTCCATCGAATTGAAAAATTTCTGCATAATTCAATTGTCGGGATCTACATGAATGCAGATGAAGTCAGAGAGATTTGATGTGAGATGGTTAATTGGAGAAAAACCAAGGGGGTCACAATGCCTTAAAACTTAAAAATAGCCCGATTATTTTATTGTTTATCCAAAATGACCAGCGAATCTACACATCTCTAAGTTTTTATATGTAAGGTTGATTTGGTGATACAGGGGAAAATTTAAAAACACAGGTTTCCTTTCACAGCCGTTTTGCTATACAACACTCAACAAAATATGTTTTATGCACTAACTTTGGCTGTAAAACAGTGCCGCAGGCAACATGTATTGTATTTGTAACCATTTTATATAATATCTTCCTGTGAGGGAGCTTTCAGAGGCATTAAACTCATCTGGTTTCTATTACCACCACTGTAAACAATTCTGGCTCAGTTCCTCAAGATCAGAGCAGCTCATATCATATCAAACCACCTGGAAAGACTTGATTTACATCCTAGCTACTTAATTATGCAAATTGGAGGAATTCCCCTTTAACACCTCCAACTGCCTTTCGGATGTTAAGAACATGTTTTGCCATCTTCTATTTTTACCATGTTCAAAGATATAAAGTTGACTTACAGTAACAATGATATGTAATGGGATGGAGACAAATCACATGATAGAGAGGGAGATCAGTACTCACTGACAGTCCAGGAGGTCCAGGGGGGCCAGTAGGACCAGGAACCCCACCAACACCCTGCACAGAAATTAATAAGTCACAATCACAAAAACTTAAAAACATATGCCAAAATCACAAAAACATATCTGTTGGAATAAAACCTCATATCTCCGGATTGGTAAGTTTACAGGAGAAGGAAAATATGTACTTTGCTTTTAATGTAAGTCAATGGAACCAGACGTTTTGTATTACAGAAGTACTTCTGGGCCATTTCTTTTGGCCCATTCATCATGGAATTTACACACAATGAGAAGGGCAACACGTATTTTCAAATTATGTCAAAAAAACTGAAAAACAAGAAAAATGGAGATAGAAGATTTTGTTCTAACAGCAGCGACATGCAGGACAAAATATACTAACAATGTGTCATGAATATGCAAAGTGCTTCATGAGCGCTGCATACACTGCTATTCAGTATTGCTAAGAGACGTATGACGTATATTAATGGACTTGCTTATGTGAATGGATTTGCTCCCAGTGCACTTGTTTATAATTCAGAACTGAATATGCACTAAAATGATGTCTTAGATCACCAAATGTACATTTATTCTCTGTTCCATGAAGAAAATGCAGAAGTTGTTAAGGCTTGTTTTAGCATTTATGCTCTAAAACTATTGACTATGACACACCAAGAGGAGTCCTCGGTTGGTCATTTTAAAAAGTACTTTAGCGTTTCCCTGGCTTTTATTTTTACATTATTATTTCAAATTGTTGTATAAGCACTGTATTATTATTTATTCATTTATTGATAGTTTTTCTTATATTTCATTATTGTCAGGCCTCTGTTAAATGACTTGCTCTATTTTCATCCTTGTTTTTAGTTTAAAAATACTATATAAATCTACAGTAATGTGCACAAACAAGAGACCGCCCTTTCGTGCCTAAACAGCCACAAACCCCTTACATGGCCATTGCCTGTCGGCAGGCCTAAAGTTTTATTACACACATCTATTACCTAAGAACAGCTCAACCAGTTTGCATTGAAGTTCCTACAGTTACAGAATAATAAGCCTTAGTATGTAATAAGCCTGGGGTGTTAAGGGGGTAAGTACCAGGTATTCATATGCCTGCAGATTTCTTTAAATTGAAAGCAAATCTACTGTAAAAGAAGCTGTAGGCTAATACAGGTGGAGAAAATGATTTTATACTTAGTTGCTGAGGCTTATGTGCAGTTTTCTGTTCAGTATTTGCTTTTTCCCAACTGAAAATTGAATAACTTGCACTTAATGGCAGTTTTTGACTGGAAGTTTTATGAAAAAGGGTCTCTGACTTTTGCACAGTAATGTATGCAAATAAATACATACATACATACACAAATAAATAAATAAATAAATATTTTTAGCATTATCAGTAATAGTATTATTACATACTATGTCGCCTTTGGGACCAGGTATCCCTTGATTTCCAGGCAAACCTCTGTCTCCCTTCTCCCCGATGTCTCCCGGTGGGCCAATGAGTCCGATCAGTCCTACATGACCCTAGAGGATGCACAGAGAGAGTGAGAGAGAGAGAGAGAGTACACAGTGATCCAGCAACTGAAGCACTACCAGCCACAGTTTCCACTCTGTATGCACTTTCTCTTCTCTTAGTCTTACAGACAAAGCGGGTGCAGTGCCACAAATTGATGGCATGAAAAGCAGCTCCAAAAGAACGCTGCACTGAGCATCTGCTGGAGAAGCTTTAGGGAAAAAAAGAAGCTGCTTGTGAAAGAAAAGAAAAAAAAAACACTTTCTGCTTGTGGTCATTGGAGATCTTCCGATTTGAGGCCAATACAGTCACAAGGTACACCTTATATACATTATACTATTACACTATTATAAGACATTCAGACCAATTGAATTAAGCTAAGGTACATGAAGCTGCCATTTGCTTTAAAATGCTGCTGTAAAATCACTTCATAGTTTTTTACTTCTTTTTTAAATTTGTGTTTCATTTTGATTCATTATTTGACTGGCTGATCAAACTCTGATCATTTTTGCCATATGCAGATCCACTAAAATGTTTGTGTTGTTTTGTTATAACAGTATATACTCCTCATAATTAAACAGGCTGTTTTTTGTTGCTGTGCCTTTAAGACTCATATATGATCTCTGTACTGGTTGACTGCTCTATATTGTGCCTTGTTCAAGATGCACTCCAGGCTAAAACACTCCTCATTACTTCAGTGTGAATGGGCAAGGCTTGCTGCAATAGACTGAGTAGACAGATTTATGTAAATGCATTGGTTTTTGTGACATCACAAAAATGATTAAATCAACAGCTGTTGCTGCAGCTTTGTTTCCATATATGGACTGTACAGACTGGGTTGTGAACAGTACAGCTACAATGTTTAAATGGGAAATGGGGAAAAAAAAAATCCTTTTCATGTTTAAAATGTTTGTATTCAAAATTGTCAATCAAATAATGAATCAAAATGAAAAACACTATAAAATTGTCATTTAAAAAATAAGTAAAAAATAACGAAGTGACTTCACAGCAGTATTTTAAAGCAACTGGCTTTAAGGTACTTCGCGTACCTTAGCTAAATTGGATTGGTCTGAATATCTTTAATGTATTCAAAGTTGGACTATTATGCACAGATACTGGACTGGAACTCGCACATGTCCTATATTAAAGGACTCAGATCGGAGGCAAAAGGACTTGATTGGGACACCCATAATGTCTTGAGCGCATAGACTATGCATAGACTATTTCACATTCTGAGACTCTCACCTTCTCTCCTTTTTGACCCGAATCCCCCTTCAGTCCTGGCAGCCCAGCAGGTCCCTACAAAGGCAAAAAGATGATTAAAGAGGAGGCGCAGTTCCACAGTGAGCCTGACTTTATCACAACCCACATCAATCAGGAGCTTCATTTGATACAGCAGTCGATCGATGAGAGAGCAAGGCTGGAACTCTTACCATTGGCCCAGGCGGTCCAGTCTGTCCGGGAGGTCCATTTAAGCCCTGTTCTCCCTACAGAGAGTGTGGGGGGATTGATTAACCAAAGACAGATTGAGTAGTGGGAAGATCTAGCCACAATGTTTGGGTTCTTCTGCATCTTGTTTGATAAGACTTGTGTTATTGAATACTGTGTGTGCTGTAGTGTGTGTAAGGTGACTCACTGCAGGGCCTGGGATGCCACGAAGACCCTCTGGACCAGGATTTCCAGGATGTCCTTGGGGTCCCACGGGTCCTGTCTTTCCAGGAAGACCTTCTCCTCCTGGGCCACCCTGGGGAAAATAAAATTGGGGCATTCAATACATGGTTTTGAGCCTATATAAGGCTGACTATGGTTCAAAATGTTCTGATTCTAATATCGATAGCAAAATTCCTAAAATATCAAACGATGACGCTAACTTTTTTCTTTTAAACAAAACACTGCATTAAAAGCTCATATTGCTTTAAAATAAATATTTCCCTTGTGAAGAATCCAGTTTTACAATACTAAAACTAGATGTTAAGTTTTGATTTTTGATGTTTAGTTTTATTTTTCTGTGTGAAGCCAAATGCTTCAGAGAATGCTGTTGGAAGAGCTGTTAGTCTTTAAATCAATTCCTTCTGCACAGGTACTACAGGCCAGATGTTCTTTTGAGCGCAGGTGCAATGCAAAATATGCCATGATGCGACCAGAACATACACCCACAATGCAAACTGCACACAGCCCCACCCACTGAGGCGCAGTGTTTAAAAGGTGAAATAATGAAGCTGTCAGCAAGCTTGAGAGAAAACAGGAAAAAAAGGTCAGTGAAGAAGAGACAACAGTGTTAATAAATTAAGCTCCTTCCCACCCAAACATCTTAAACAGTTGTTATTTTACTCCAGCTAAGAAAAGAGCTTGTTAACCAGTAGCACAGACTGCACATGCATGCTGCAGCCACATCACAGCGTATTTTGCACCACGTCTTCTCACATATGTACAATATATCTGGTCCTGAGAACATAAACAGTCATTCTAGTGGTAAATATTCTTTCAACACATGTTGAAGGCTCATTCAGCACATCTTATGAGAAAATAATGCAAATTTATGCCTAGCAGTATGCAACTTTTAGCCTAGGCAGAGAAAAATGAACACAAAACCAGCCACTGCAAGTTGTTCAAACTTCAGTGAATCGAGTGGAATATGTAATTCTATTCACTTCCAATAGCTCCAGGCACTTTTGCTCCATTCTTCCACATTTTGCATGATCTTTCCATGTTTTGTGTGCCCTCCTTCCAATGGAAGAGAAGCAAATTTAGCAGTTTACCATGCACATGAGAACTCACTTGACCAAGCTGATGCTTGGTATTGGACACAGTGACTTTAGGCCTCATGTGTGTCTGCTCTAGGAAATGGAAGCACCTTAAAATAGATTAAGGCGTGTCTGGGTCCTTTTGAATGTATAGTGCATGATATATGTACATAGCAATGTATGTTACTGTCATCAGATGTGCTGATGTGAACCATTTAAGATATCTTTTGTGGTATTTGAGACATGCGGCCCAGCTCTAGGAGTCAAGTCAGTGTAGCAATCTACTGTAATAATAATAATAAATTACATTTATATAGCACCTTTCACAAACCCAAGGTTGCTTCACATAGCATGGGCAGGACAATTATGTTATTATGTTTATAACATCATTTTTACAGCCAATCACCAGTCCAGATTTGAAACTAGTGTGCTCATTTACTCACTGATACTGTTTGGGTTGACTTTGTCAATGCAATTCATTCAATATTATTAATTACGAGACTGTTTAATAACACGAGTGGCAAAGGACATGTTAAAAAACCCACCTTTGACCCCTTCTTTCCCTGTTTCCCTTCCTTTCCTGTAGGACCCACATGGCCCTGTTACAACGAAAGAAAACAGAGATGATGACCACCACTTTTACACATGTATAAGTAGAACGGTTGGGTAGTTGGGTAGTAATGAATAAATTAAAAAATAAACATACCCTCCTTCCTGGTGGCCCTGGAGGACCAGGTTCCCCAGATGCCCCTGGTGGTCCCTGTGAAAACAACAGGAATATATTTATGAAGAATCTACCATGTTTACTTCATTCTTTATAAAAAATGGCATTGGAATAGTGTGTTGAATACTTACAGCTTTCCCAGCCTCTCCACTATCTCCCTTTGGTCCTGGTCCACCATCAATACCCTTTATGTGACAGTTATAGAAGCATATAATAAATTGATGTTACACTAGAAATGGTATCATTAATCAGTGACAGTAGCTGGCATTTGGGGTACTCACATTTGCACCGGGCTCTCCAGGGGGTCCTGAGTCCCCAGGGAATCCAATGGGGCCCTACAGAGGATAGAATACAGATGTCTGTTAACAAACGCAGAGCTGAAAACTGATGCACCATTGATCGCTTCACATTTGGCTCTCTTGAAAGTTGAGCTGACATCAGAAACATGGGCTTACTCCACAAAAGTTCAGAAGATGCATGGCCTTTAGCCAAGCAGAGTACTAAAACGTACAGTGCTGTTAAAGGTTTTCAAACATCTTACCTTCTTTTGAAAATTTGCAAGATTTTATGTTTTTTAAAATCTGATCAACCCCTTAGATCCCAGGCTTATTACATCCTAAGGCTTACTATGTACTAACTGTAGGAACTTCAATGTAAACTGTTTGAGCTTCATATATATATATATATATGTAGTCACGACTGGCATCCTCCCAGTCTCCTCATGGGCTTTTGCTTACCTTTTAGTTCTGTCATGTGCTTTTGTTTTGATTTCTTCACAGTCCGGCCCCCTTGTTTTCTGACTCCGCCCCTGATTGTTACCACCTGTTTCCCACCTGTCCCTCGTCTTCCCTTGTTAGCCCTGTTTGTATTTAAGCCCAGTGTTTGCCCCTTGTTTTCGCTGGTCTTTGTATGTGCTGTATGTATGCTTGCTTGACGTGCTTTGATTGTTCTGTTTGTAGTGTAGTATCTGTATTCTGTGTTTATTTCGTCATGTCTGCCTATCGTTCTATGCATGTTGGCCATCTGACCTTGGACTGTTCCCACTACGACCCTGGATTTGCCCAAAATAAAACTCGCTTGTCTCTGCACATGCGTCCGCCTCCTTATTGCTCCCATCATATATATATGTATACAGTATACAGTATATAATGTATACAGTATACAGTATACAGTATATAATGAGCTTCATGTTCATCATAGTGTAAGAAGAGCAGGTTTAGCCTAAATGACCTCATTGCTCTCTAGCAGCTCAACACAGATTTCACACACAGAGATTCAATGGGGGTCCTAGTTAATCTGATAACAGAGTTATGGGAAAAATCACATGGTTATATTAATCCACAATATTGATTCCCATTTCCAGGTTTGAGTGCTGATGAGTGATAAATACTGTCATTAATATTTAAACCTGTGTTACCTGTGTTTTCATCAAAATAAACATGCTTGGTCTTTAATTCAGCACAACATTTTGTACACAGAAAACATTTGTTTGTATTAAAAAACATTTTCTGTCCCTAAAACTATGGATCTCAAACTGGTCCTCAGGGTCTCCCATTTTGCTCCAAAAGATAAAAAGATAAAAAAGGGGAATGTCCGAGCCCTGTGGGACGGTTTGAGAACCACTGCCCTGAACATTTTAAAGGATCAAAGGAAATCCCAAGACTGCTGTAGAAAAAAAAGAAGCTCATCATAGATACGGTGAATGGGTAACTGTGACACTCACTGGGTGTCCTTTTGACCCGTCCTCTCCTGGTTGGCCTCGAATTCCTGGGGGTCCAGAAGCCCCTGGGGGTCCAGTGTCCCCCTTTTCCCCCACATCTCCTTTATCCCCCTGTGAAGCAATGCCAGTTTAGTGTTTCGCCACTGAAACATGAAATAAATAACATGAATTTCAGAGTTTCAGAATTTACTATTTGGAATCTCTCTTTAATAATGTCAGCATGCCCTTGAGCTGGCATGGTCTCTGCAAGTTTGTGTGAAGGCCTCTTATAAAAAAATCCACCTCAGGGTCGTCTGAACACAAACTTCAATGGAAAGGATAACATTCCAAAAATATCTGACCTTTTGCAAACCTTTTTTAAAATATTCTGATGGTTATTTTCAGGTTTAAATAAAAAAAAAATCCCAGATTTTCAATGTAGTCTCAGACTTTTGTTTATATGTAGAATTGATGTATGGAATGTAGAATGTTCTCTCTGTCTAGATCGAGAGTGAAGTGCTGTTTTTAAATTCCTACAGTCAAAAACTTGTCAGAAGATACATACATTTTAATGTATTTCACTCTTTGTGACCATTTTTTAATAAACATTTTTCTACATATTAAGGATTTTTTAAATAACTACAGGAGGCCTCATTCATCACAGTTCAAAGTCCATCCATGAAATTTGGCAATTAAAAGCTTAAAGAAGGAGTTTAACTCACAGGGGATCCAGATTCACCCACGTTTCCTGGATTTCCTGCTTCTCCATCTTCACCCTTGATTCAGGAAATAGGACAGAAAAAGAGAGAGAGAGAGTGACGTGAGAGGGAGGCACATACACAAGCACACAAACGCATATCATGCTTAGTCACTTCACATTTGAGAGAACATGAACACAAGCACATTTACACACAACGTCCATTAGGCACTCGTAAGCAAGCCACATGTACGTGCACTTTCAACGCCTACCTTTTCTCCTACTACACCAGGCTGACCAACTCCACCAGCTAATCCCTGAGCACCCTGCAGACACAAGACGACAGAGTCACTCTCACGGACACTGCATATACGCACACATATGTACATGCTATGACATTAGACCATACCACCTCTCTATATGGGTCAGTGACGACACTCTTTTTTTGATGTCCATTATTTTCTTATGAAATAATTGAATAAATACAGTACATATATCACATTATTGCACAATACCTGCATTATGTGTTTGAACATTTTCAGTGCAACAAAATGAAATTCATTCGTTTTTATTTTTACATTTTTTATCACAAAGATAAAAGCCACCTATGTACGCGTATCAAGTAAACTTAAAAAAGTCCATTTGTGACATTTAAAATAAAATTCCAATAAAATACTTTAGATAGATTAGATTATCAGATATAGATTATATCTGAAAAATATGGCAGATTTAAAAGTACTCAATTCTTGAAAAACCTCCGTCCGTAAATTTCCTCAAATAAGATAAGATACTTCACTGTCATGGCACAAAGTACGACGAAACTGGGCAGCAGTCCTAACAATGCATTGCAATAAATAAATAAATAAATAAAACAAACATTAAACTAGGAATCACATATATATAAAGGAAAAGACTATGTAATTTAATTTATATTTAAATTATATCATTTTAAATGATTTAATCATCACCAAATGTCATGTGGCACAACCGACAGCAATATTACTTAAGAAGAAGTGGTCTGAGCATTGCATCCTACTGAAGACCCCATGTGACTTTCATGGTGTAAAGGCAAGATCAGTAAGTAGTCCTTTCGGCAAAAATCTGGTTTGTGGTTAGACTTTTTCTGCTTATCAAGTCAAGTGGTGTGACCAAAAAATTACTAACATATGTTATCAGTACAATAATGGTTATTTGTTTCAATTTTAAAAGGTATGTATAACCTTGATTTCAAGGACAAAATCTATATGGGTGTCTAAGTACAAGGACTAGATTATACAGGTTTTCAATAGTACGTAATGTTAAGATATACAGTAGTAACGGCAGTATACAGATTTAAATGACTTTACACCTTTATGAAATTTCTAATACTAATATTACCACATTGAGTGCATTCATGTAGCATTCAATGCACATCTTTGATAATCATTTTTAAATAGTATCAAAATATTTTACTTGTCATTGACCCAAATGTTTGAAATCATGTTAAGTCAATGTTCCACATCAGTTGTATTGTCTGGATTTCGTCGATTTTTGTAGCCAACAGTATGTCAAAGACTCATAAACCACATATGCAAGTCTGTTTGAGACTGTTTAATATTGCTACATGGTTTAAAGCAAGTGTGATAATTTAGAAGAGCAAAATTAAAGAAATAACTTCAGACACCAAACATTTCTTGGTTGAGGTGAAAATGATGTAAATTAGATTTTTTGGTGAACCATCCAGGCCAGTGTTTTATATTGACTGTGCTGTTTTATAGAGCAGCAGCAGGTGCTTTTGTGGATTGTTATGCTGGGCCTTGCTTTGACTGGAAGCTAAATGGAGGTGAGAGCTCATGCAGCCCCTATCTCTGGAGTCTGTGAGCAGAGTGCCTCTAACTACAGAGCATACGTGTCTCTGTCTGAACGGATGATCAGCCTATGGATATCTGCCACTGTTCCCAACACTCCTACTCACTCGCTCTCTTACTCAGACAGCTCATTTCTACAGTACAGTACAGATAACCTTCTTAGGTAGGTAGAAAGGCACTATAGAAGTAGTTAACACACACACACACACACACACACACACACACATACATATATATTACTCCTGTACCAGTCACAACACTTTAGCAAAACATGATTTGTATCAGAGTATTTAATTTTTCATCCTAATAAGTTGAAATGAATACTGTAATGGGCACTGTAAAAAAAAAATCAAGCTGCCATTAAAGTACCGCAGACATGCACTGACCAGCCACTTCATTAAGTACGCCTCCTTGTTTCTACACTGATTACTCACTGTCCATTTTATCAGGTCCATTTAATTGATACCAGACAGAAGTCCACTTTCACCCTGTTCTTCAATAGGCAGGACCCCAGAGGACCACCATAGAGCAGGTATTAAGATGGTGAATCATTCTCAGCAATGCAGTGACACTGATGTGGGGATGGTTGGTGTATACAGTATTGCCCCTTTTATGGTAATTTTACTGTAATGGTACCATTTTTTTTTTTTTAATTCTTCAGAATTTCCAACTTGCTGTTGCTTTTGTTAGTTTGCTGCTCACTGATTTATCCATCTGCCATGAGCACAGTACTCTGTACTCTGACTTCTGTAGACATTTCAGAGAATTCTGGCAAGCTTTATTTTCACAGGAAAGTACTGTAATTATATAGTACACAGAAAAGAATGGACATCAGCACCCAGAATTCATAGCAAAATACAACTATGTTATTTGAATGGTATTGTAAGTCGCTGTAAAATTAGAGCAAGTTTTACAGTGTACGTTTAATACAGCTGTGAAACAGAGGGACACCACTTGGGGGGGCTCTCTCTAAAAATGTATTTTAAACGACTAACCCAGTTGCTCAGTGCTTTTTAAACAGAAAACAAATGTCCACAATATGATCAAAAAAGCTTTTACTGATGTAAGTTATCATGATATCAACATCGTGATATCGTCATATCGCTGACTGCTATTCCACACTAGGATCAAGCCATCTTGTCTCCTCTCGCCACTGCATGTTTGAATTATTAACACATGGGGGGTGTTGAGAGGCAGCTATTAATAGAGGTAAATATAACTCTCTCTCAGGGATGATAATCTAATACTCCTTAATCATTCACAGCGAATGTAAATATAACTCATGGCCAGGGATCACAGTCTACTACTAGTTAATAATTAAACACTCCAAATCAGCTGAGGGTCGGCCGGAGAGGGGGAGCGGAGAGGAAAGGATGGGAGGAAAAGGCAGAGGAGGAGAAGACTGTGTCACAAGGGAGGAAGAGATGGGAAGAGAGGTGTGGATGGGGGATATGGGTGTTCTGGATGGCTCTTGCTATCTTCCAAAAGTTTGGAAAAGTCACATTCATTGTTTTGTAGTTTTGTTTTTTTTGTTACTGTAACCAATAACAACACTTACAATGTAGATTTCAATATTATAACCAGACACCAAAAGGTATTTTAAGATGTTTTGTCCAGTATTTCCTATTTGCAATCCTTTCTTGTCAGGTTATCCACCTCGAGATTTGATCATTACTTATGAGGCGTTCTGGAATTTCATTTTATTATAATTTAATTATTTGTGTCGTACAGCTTTGTTAATCATTTAATCAACATCTACTACTCTTTCCAGCCTTAATTTTAAAATATATTTAAAAGTTCAGCATTTTTGTATAATCCTATTGCTTGAGACGTAAATAAAGTAATTTATGGTTTGATGCAAAATGCTTTACTTCAAAGAAACTCGAGTCAGAATGGAGGCAATCTGGCTCCCAGCGTTTGCCTTCCAAAGCTCATCCCTGGAAGTGAGCTGCTTAGGCACCAGAAGACCATTGAAGAGAAGCTCTCCATTCACGTCCATTCATTTCAGGCTGATTTCAGTCATACCTGAGCTGTTTTAGATTGTCTCATGGCCCTGCCTTCTCCTAGAGAGACTGGCCAGTCTGTCATTTGATCCACAGACCTGTGAATCACTTCATAGATTCAAAATAAACGTTTGTCCGAGACAGCACAAAAAAGTATGTGATGAAGCTGTGACTTAAAACCTTGAACTGTAATGTTTGATGTAGAAGTTGCTCAATAATAAGAAGCAAGAATCTTGTTCAATGTATAGTAATACTACTACTACTATGACTAATAATAATAATAATAATAATAATAATACTTTTTCATTATTTGCAACAATAGTGGATAAGCGGGTTAGAAGATGAATGAATTAATGAATTAATGAATTTTAATTATAATTATTGTTATTATTTTAGAACTGCTGTTATTTTATGAACAGTATTATAATACGTTTAGTTCAGGCAGTTTGCACTGTGTCGTCATTCTCTTGTTGCTCTCATCTCTCATTCTGCAATACATTTTACACAAACAACGAATGGTCCCCACTAAAACGAATTGGATACCTGGGTCCAGTTAACATATACTGTCAATGGCGATGATAGAAACATATGACTGAAGTGTTTAATGCCTCTTAAAGCACCCTCACAGAACGACGCCACAGGACAAGGTTATGAGTATGCTGCCTGAAGCGTGACCCACCATTTAATGATAGTTATAAGAAACATTTTTGGATAAAAATGTTGCATAATAGTTGCTATTGAGACAAATGATTGTCAGAATGATTATCAGATTATCTACCTATCTGTGGAAATTCAGTACAACATCAGCATTACAGAGCATTTCCCCTGAAAACACAGAGTGCATGCACTCAATAATCTGATCGTAATTGAATTTCTGCAGTTATCTGATTATTTAAAAGGTCATATAAACAGCACACGCCAATTTCTTAGATCGGAGTAAGGTCTAGAAACCCGACTAAAAGATGTGATAAAGAGATCTGGATTTTATCTCAGTTATCAGATTTCTCAGTGGACGTAAACTCTTACTCAGTCTGACTTCTCAGTCTGCACGTGTGTGAAAACTGACTGTGGTATTGGAAATAAGCAAGCAGCATTGCTGTGAGACACAGCAAAACACTGAAATCAACTTCAAGGTAAAGAGATGTGATGTTTTTTTAAAAAAAGGCTGTAGCATATAGTTTGAGCGCTCACGTCACATCTTCTTCTGTGAGTTTATCTGCCGGTTGCATAGCAGAGATCTGATTACTGCCTGACTAATGTAGACCTGGAGTTTCCCCATTATCTGATTACTCAAATGCATTTACAGGTGCTGATCAGATGACTGATAAAATCTGATTTTCTGCACTTATTGGATTATTCAGTGAATGTAAACATGCTCATTTGTGAAGAGATTACCATATCATTGCTTTCAAGGCCTCTATCTAATATTCCTTAATAATTGATAACATTTTGTTATATTTTGATTTCCAACCAGACTCGATGTTCGCAGTGTTACACATCGCTTGTGCAGAAAACGTTGTTAGCAAGAGTGGTGAGGTTGCCAGTCTGCAGCACAACTAAGAGAACCACTTTAAAACCTGTAACACTGATAACATCTCTTGCCATCCTAAAGAACCTGCCTATAGCTGTATCTGTATGTTTATGGCACACTAATCTCAAGTTTCCCCGGCAGGCAGGCTGGGCTATCTAATCTGCAGTAGATGTATGGCAGCCAGAGGGGCCAGTAAGAGAGGCCATTAGAGCTGAGGATCTGGCACCTGTGCTGAATCAGAGACCGCTGAGCTCATATATCTCATTATGAGTCAGCTGAGACTGGAGAGTGGTATTATTATTATTATTCCGGCTCCGAACACTCATCAGAACTATTTTAATGGCCCATGGGTGACCTCCACTGCACTGCAGGAGAGCATGGTGGACATGGTGACCCTATGATGCTTATTATAATTTGAAATATTTGTCCCTACCTGATGGGACATGTCTTTTTACTTAGGGTTCAGTCAGGATCAAATATTTATCAGATTTGGGTTGTGTTCAAATCTTTTGTTCAGTTTTCTCATAGCCCCTCTCTTACCTCTAGTGGTTTTGGGATTTTCGTATTTACCCCTGCTTTAGTTTATCGCTCTAATTTATCTGGCACGCTATGTAAGACATAATAGACTAGTAGGATGAAATAGGTAACATCTTAATTCAACATATGCTGTCTGAGATGTGGTTTAAAGGCAGTGATACATGAATAAATGATTAGAGGAATTCATTAAAGTCTGGCAAAAAAGCCAAATTTACTCAATTTTCCACTTACACCAAATGTGGTCGATCAATCAAGACATCTTTGATGTGCTTCTGCATGTGGCTTGCTTCTTTAGTTTAGTGCTGGAGTTTTGAGGCTGACATTGCTAAAAAAAATACTGAAATCTTTTCTGTAAATACACCACCCAAAACTTCTCTCAACCCTCTCAAACCTATTCAGGGCTTCATTAAGGCGATACAGGCTTGCTGATGCGGTTTAAGATACAATATGACTTACTGTGAGTTATAACGGTGAACTAAACAGAACACAGCAGACCGACACTTTAGACAACAGGTTTTGTGCTGAAGTTTAAATCCTCTTCACATCCACCCATTTCACACAGCAAATCTTACATTAGCAATTTATATAGATTAAATATACAATACTGTTCAGATGTTTAAGGCACATTTAAAAGCTTGGATTTAAGAAGTGAGCATTTTTTTGCCTAATTAACAATAAGCAGTGTTTTCATATACAGTATCTCACAAAAGTGAGTACACCCTCACAATGCTGCAAATATTGTATTATATCTTTTCATGGGACAACACTATAGAAATAAACTTGGACATAACTTAAAGTAGTCAGTGTACAGCCTGTATAGCAGTGTAGATTTACTATCCTCTGAAAAGAACTCAACACACAGCCATTAATGTCTAAAAGCTGGCAACACAAGTGAATACACCTCACAGTGAACATTTCCAAATTGTGCTCAAAGGGTCAATATTTTGTGTGACCACCAATATTATCTAGTCCTGTCTTAACCCTCTTGGGCATGGAATTCACCAGAGCTGCACAGGTTACTACTGGAATCCTCTTCCACTCATCCATGATGACATCATGGAGCTGGTGGATGTTAGACTCCTTGTGCTCCTCCTCCTTCCTCTTGAGGATGCCTTTAGGTCTGGAGACATACTTTGCCAGTCCATCACCTTTACCTTCAGCAAGGCAGCTGTCATCTTGAAGGTGTGTTTGGGGTCGTTATTGTGTTGGAAAACTGCCATGCGGCGCAGTTTCCGAAGGGAGGGGATCATGCTCTGCTTCAGAATGTCACATTACATGTTGGAATTAATGTTTCCCTTAATCAACCCCAGCTCCCCAGTGCCAGCAGCACTCCAGACCATGATGCTACCACCATCATGCTTGACTGTAGGCAAGAGACTCACCAGGGCACCACCACACATGCTGGACACCATCTGAGCCAAACACGTTTATCTTGGTCTCATCAGACCACAGAACATGGTTCCAGTAATCTATGCTCTTAGACCACTGGTCTTCAGCAAACTGTTTGCAGGCTTTCTTGTGCGTCAGCTTCAGAAGAGGCTTCCTTCTGGGACAACAGCCACGCAGACCGAGTTGATGCATTGCGTGGCATACGGTCTGAGCACTGACAGGCTGACCTCCCACTTCTTCGACCTCTGCAGCAATGCTGGCAGCTCTCATATGTCTATTTTTTTAATCCAACCTCTGGACATGACGCTGAACACGTGGACTCAACTTCTTTGGTCGACCCTGGCGAGGCCTGTGGAACATGTCCTGGAAAACTGCTGTATGACCTTGGCCACCCTCTATAGTTCAGTTTCAGGGTGTTAGCAATCTTCTTATAGCCTAGGCCATCTTTGGGAAGAGCAACAATTCCATTTCTTATATCCTCAGAGTTCTTTGCCATGAGGTGCCATGTTGAATATCCAGTGGCCAGTATGAACGAATTGTACCCAAAACACCAAATTTAACAGCCCTGAGTAACAAGTCACATGACACTGGGGAGGGACAACAACACAATCGGGCACAATTTGGACCTGTTCACTGTGAGGTGTGTTCACTTTTCTTGCCAGCTATTCAGACACTAATGGCCGTGTGTTGGGTTATTTTCAGAGGACAGTAAATCTATACTGCTATACAAGCTGTACACTGACTACTTTAAGGTATATCCAAGTTTCATTTCTATAGTGTTGTCCAATAAAAAGATATAGTAAAATATTTGCAGAACTGTGAAGGGTGTACTCACTTTTGTGAGATACTGTATATCAATGTGCTAATTTAACCATTTCCAAAACTCTCCATACAGCCCAATATTAATTGTAGTTTATCATCTGGCTAATCATTGCTTCACTATGTTAAATAAAGTGTGATGGTGGTAGATTTGATAGTATGTGATGTGTGGTACCAAAGATTGTTCCTCAAACCAGCTCACAACATACGACATTAAAAAAAAAATCCTACTTTTTTTACTACATTTATGCTGACTTTCATTAATTTTAATGTTATATGGTGATCTTCACAAGCAACCACTTGCTTAATGACCAGATAAATGGTTCTATGGTTTTAAATAATGTGCTTAGGTGCTTAAGACTTCAGCACTGTATCTTCAGGCCAAAAGTTCAAGATTAAGAGTTATTCATAAATAGATACAACAAAATTCATGAACGTAATCTGTGCAACACCTGCTGTCGGTCAGCTGTGTTTGGCTACACTGTAACGTTTTTTATAGCTTACATTAAGTCATTATGTATCCTAAACTACATCGACAAGTGAAAACCTGGTGAATTGAGCAGGTTCTTCTTCTTCTTCTTTCGGCTGCTCCCTTTACGGGTCGCCACAGCAGATCATCTGCCTCCATCTTGCCCTATCCATTGCCTCCTCTACTTTCACACCAACCATCTCCATGTCCACCTTCACTACATCCATAAACCTTCTCTGAGGTCTACCTCTTCTCCTTCTGCCCGGCAGCTCCATCTCTAACATTCTTTGCCCAATATATCCACTATTCTTCCTCAACACATGTCCAAACCATCTCAACCTGGCCTCTCTGGCTTTATCTCCAAACTGCTCCACCTTCACTGTCCCTCTGATCTGCTCGTTTCTAATCTTGTCCAGCCTTGTCACTCCCAACGAAAATCTCAGCATCTTCATCTCCGCCACCTCCAGCTCAGCCTCCTGTCTTTTAGACAGAGCCACAGTCTCCAAACCATACATCATAGCAGGACGCACTACTGTCTTGTAAACCTTCCCTTTCACTCTTGCTGCTATCCTTCTGTCACACATCAGCCCTGACACCCGTCTCCACCCACTCCATCCTGCCTGCACCCTCTTCCTCACATCTTGGAGAATTGAGCAGGTTGTGAAGATTTATTTATGGAAAAGAGTTGGGTGACTATTGACTTGTAGTGTTTGTTAGCAATGTTAGCCTCATAGCCCTACTGCTAAACTAAAGAAGCAAAATTTGGATATCAAACATGTCTTGGCTGCTTAACTACTTCAAGGGTAAGAGTAAAACTGTATAAGTTTCATTTTTCTCCAAAATATTCCTTTAAAGTGGAATTAATCTATTATAATCTCAGACTTAATAAATCCTAAAGATAACTTTTTAGCAACTACACAGGCTACAATGAAAGTTATGAAGTCATTTTTCAAATTACATAAACATGTTAAATGCTTAGACCCTCAGGGAGAACCAAGATCGCTGCTTAAATATAAGGCATTCTGGATATTAAATGAATTATGAATGATAAGTAGGTTAATTTATTTTTGTTTAGTGACAATCACCAGTGCCACAAGGCATGTTTTATTAAGTCTACAATTTGTGGATGTCAGGTTTGAACAGAATTCTATCGAGCTACAAAGTTTCAGGCATGAAAGCTCTAATGCTTACCTCTCCGCCGATAGGTCCTTGGGGGCCACGAGGACCAGGCTGTCCAGGAGGTCCCTGATGAAAACAAACAGAACACAACTATTTATTATTGGGCTATTTCATTACAACACATATACAAACACATTTTTCTCATTTTCTCTCTCTCTACTGACAGCCTCCCTCTATCTTTCTGTACAATCAGCACTTCTCTCGGTGCGTGTCATTAAAGTGGTTTTCTGTACAGCTCATCACAGTGCGCTGACACGGTGGTGACAGGCCGTCATGGACATCTCAATCCTCTCTCTTTATTCTTTTCTCTTTCTCCTGGTGAGTTTTAATGAGGACCATCTCGCCCTCACACTCTCAAAGTGAATGCTGAAGTCTCCACTGCTCCACCCTGGATGGCCAGCACGTCATTAATCAAACCCCATGCCAGCAGAGTTGGCGCGCTATGTGCACACAGGCAGCCACCACATCCTCTGGTACTTAAGCAGAGTAGGGTTGTGTGATAGGCCCAGGATTCGCATCACATATCAGTGAGGGCTGACAAATAACCTGATAGCCATGTTGAGAAAGACAACTGTCCTAAGAACTGACAGAAGCAGAGACTAATTTCATCTTATGTAGCTTGAAAAGTAGTGTGTTTATGGTGAGTAACATGATGCCTAATGTCTCACAAGTTGCAGATTATAGATCGTCAAAGCCTTAATGTGATTTCCAGTAACATCCAACCTTGAATACTGTATTTGCTTTACACAACTGCTTTGTAAAGTAAAGAAAAAATAAAGCAGAAGTTCTGAACATCTTCCTTGTTTCCCTAAGCTGTAGCTGAATTCCAGAGAGCCATTTTTTAGACACCTCATGGACCTATCTTGAAACTCAATCACTCACATTCAGCAGGCTGATAGCTGTCCACAAGGGGAGCTATTAGTCCTAAAGTAGCTTTTGTGGGCATCATCAAAAGGGATGCCCACAAAAGGAATATCTTGAAAATTACTCTATTGATATTTTTAATATATATGAAAATAGTTATTATTGCCTTTTTTAAAAATTACATATATATATATATATATATATATATATATATATATATATATATATATATATATATTTATATTGCAGATTTCTTAATAAGAATGGGATTATCAATTCCTTAACAAGAAAATACATTTATATATGGTTTTAAAATATTGTTTAATATATTTTTTTAACAAGAAAGCAGAGGTGGGGAATATGTTAATATATTATCGTTATAGTGATGAATTTGGTTATCATAATTAAACATGCTGTTCAGAACATATTGTGCATATCATCACTACATAAACACAGTTTTTTCATTACAAAGAAAACAAAGCATAATTAGTCCTGTTTAACTGGATGTTGTTGGTCATTGTACTAAACATTTTTGATAGCAGTTTTTCATTGACATATGCAAATAGCAGGATGTGTATCATTTATTGTGAAAATGGGTTTAAGTATCATTATTTAATATTTTTGCCATATTGCCCACCTATGGCCCATATATGGAAGGAACTAGTTTTTTTTCATTGTGGTATATTCTTTACACTTTATACATTGTTGATATTTTAAAGAATATGAAATTAAAGATTTAAAGGTTTAGCAACATGACATGTTTTTAGAAAATATTATAATATATAATGTTCAAACATCACTGGTTGTTTAACAAGAATGGGACGGCAGGTTTTAAAACCAGATAATATTGTGCCAATGACTTTTTAGGTATCAAGAGGTAGGCTCCAGGAAGAGCATCACCTCTGAAGCAGTGCTGAGCACCATCGAACATGTAGCGTCTCCCTCCAGAGACAACACTTGCGAAAACCGACACACTCCATATTAGGATCTGGAAATCCCGTGATCGTTAGCATTCACTTTCCCAGTGAGGTCCCGTGGCTTTGCTTTTGCGTTCTGTTCTGATGCACTCCATCTAATCTGAGCATGGAGTAGAGCCATTGAGAATGTGCTTTTGCATTTCTTCATGCCTGATAGGGCTGTGAGAAGCCTGTCACAAAGCAGGCCGCTCATTAGGCCTGGGCTCCAACTAATCTGATTAGCAGCTGTCACGCTGCCTTCCTCCTCACCTCGCTCCAACAATTTCCTCCCTCTCCCTCGCTCTCTCTCTTACTCTTTCCTCTATTCCTCCCGCTCTCAGCTGTCACTTGCCCCTCAAAAACACCATCATACACTCACAACATTCACTCTAATGCTCCACCCCACATCCCACTGAGCCACTATCATCCCCACTGTCACTGTCGTCTTTTAGGGATGTGAATGAACGGCCGACTAACCGCCAACCAACAAATCAATATTTGTTTGATAGATGCTGTCAGTGAAAAAAAGTTATATTTAATCTCTTTTCCAAGTAACAATAGTTCAAATAAAGGGTTTATCATTCAAGTTCTTGAATTCTATACATGACAGCACAACTGATTCCAGATAGGCATACTGAAAAAACAATCTTACACCTTAAACATCCTCAAGTCATGTCGCACTACATTGCATGGGCATGCAAAATGACTGACCCTGCTTCAGTTCTCTTATTCACACGCCCTCACCCATTTATAAGTTACCAGAAGCAGTAAAGGGAATGTTGCGGACCCTGTAATGCACCTGGGGTTAGCCGTGAGTGAGGACTGAACTCACAACCCTTATGTTAGCAATGGGTAGCGCTACAGGAAAACCACCGGGCAAACACAAGAGGGTAGTCTCAAGTGCAGAGCAACTCCAGAGTCGGGAGAAAGGTGCAACTTAAAGAGAAACAAAAGGGATGAAGAACTGGGGAAATAAACTAGACAAAGAATGAACTTCTCTAAGCAGCGTGCCACCAAAGAGAATAACAGCCATGCTAACTAAAGACTTAGGATGACGCAAACTAAGAGCTCCCTAAAACTGAAACCAAAAAAACTCTTCTGTAATCAAACCCTTGCTTCTCCCTAAACTTGGAGAGTGAGAAACACTCAAGAGATTTATTTAATATACACTTATGCTGGAGCACAACTTGAGATAAGACTCAAAACCAACCTGACTGTTACAGAGGTTACCGGCTGAGTCAGAGCAACATGCATGTGCAGTGTGAACTCAAGACTGAGCGCCAAGTAGCGTGTGAGCACCATTTAAGTATTGTGCCCACATCTGCTACCTCTCAGCCCTAATTACTCACTCCTGACCCTCCTTGTGGACCAGCAGGCTGTCTGGATGTAAAAATTTACTTCGGCTAGCAATGTTTTGTTTTAGTTTTTTTTACAGAAGTTTGAGCATAATGTACATAGCAGTTGTGAGTAACTGCTTTGTCTGGCAGTAAACTTAGACTAGAATTGCGGTGAAATGCGTTTCCTTTTGTTGTCATTAGCCATGTAGCCTTTAGCATGCTAACTAGCCATCTAGCAAAGTGATGAAGTTGTATCGGCAGTCAACTATAGGAGATAGTTTGAAACCTAAAGCCTAGCCAATGGAATGTCATGGTGTTGCAACGTTAAGTATGCTAAAATAGTTTCTTCGTATGGCTTGTTCATCATTATTCTGGAGTTTGAAAAGAGAAATTTATCAGGTTGCAGTGGTGTCTGGACAAGTTCTGCTGCTGGAGTAGTGGTGGTGTTTGCTCAATCCCTCACCTCTCTGAGGGCTCATCTAACACCCTTCATTTGAGTTAATAAAGTAATATAACGGCCTATAAGATGGTGCCAGGGATTCCCTTCAGGGGAAATGATGAAGCCAAGTGGATGAGGGCTTGTTAAAATCAGTACTGAAGCCGGAAAATACAGAAAGACATGGTGGATGGCAAGTTCTTGAGAGCTACTGAGGTACACTGAGGCAAAGCGGACCCTGTCATTGCATTTATATTTGTTTTAACTTGAGCTAAATATAACTTATATTCAATACAGTCCCTGACCTTTTACTTCATATACACACCAAATCCCAAACTCACATATCAGTTCTGCATATCACAGTCCATACAAGGAACATTTTTTAGTATATTGGTGCATCAAAAAAGAACACAGTTGGTGTTTGTGCTCATAGTGTGTGTATGTCAAGTATTTTAGGATGGTTTTGAATGGGTCACATTTTTTATTTTAGGCTAAATGATTTATCACTGACTAATGATGGTCACTTATCAGACAGAAGAATTTGCCACAAACTGCTTCTCTATTACACATGCATGTGATCCACTACGACTATCACGGCAAAGTGAACTAACATTGGTTAGTTCATATACATTTAACATTACAATGTACACCGGTGACCTAGCTGTCCCTCTAATTACACTGTATACAGAATCAATACAATTGGAATGTGAGGAGAATTGAACTGAGAATTGGATGGCCACAATCACTAAGACACATCTACCTTGCCATAGTGATTTTGTTGGATTTTTAAAGGTTTCCTTTGTTTATTTCTTTGTTTATAACACCCTTCATGTACCTCTTCACCTACCTGGCTCTCATAAAACATGTTTTATGCCAAAATGTTATCTTAAAATGTAAAAAAGGCAGAATATTCATAGTCAATTCATGTTATAACTTTCAGTGAGGGAGCGTTTAGAGACAATAAACGTTAACATGGACATCTGGTGCCAATCACTAACATGAGAAAACGGTTTCAATACATTTCACATCAAACCACTCTGAACGACCTTGACCTGTCACTACATAACTTACACAAGTTTTACAGCACTAAATCACTTATAGTAGTTCCTGAAATTAATTCTAAATATATAAATTCACAATTATTATTATAATTCAGAAGTATGAGGATGTATAGCAGTTTAAAGGGTTAAGCAAATATTATTTCCATTCCATTCCAATAACAAACACTCTTGAACACAAACATGTCTGATAGGTTCTCTCTTTTGACTGAAGCCAAGGTTCTGTAACAGTTAAAGGCTATATATCCAAACTAATGGTCATTTAGGAACTTCTATTTTTAGAGCATCAGCATGACAGGATTTATTGAGTGGAGGACAATAGAACAGAGTGTTGTTACCAGTGGTCCAACATGTCCGCTCTCTCCCTTCTCTCCCGGGGGTCCTGGCATACCCTTTCCACACACAAAGCCAGAGAGAGAGTCATTAGAGACACTGCATTAGTGCTGAAGTACATTAGCTGCAGGCAAAGTTGAAACTCAGATGGATTTCTTTACCTGAAGGCCTGTTGGCCCTGTGGCCCCCACAAATCCTCGAAGTCCTTCATCACCCTTCTGTCCATACATTCCCTGCTGGCCCCGTGGCCCTGGCTCACCATCCGCTCCCTGCAAGTGGAGAATAGTGTTTAAAAGCCCTACTCTGATTAAAATTTCATAAACGTACATGTGTGTGTGTGTGTGTGTGTGTGTGAGAGAGACTATATAGTTCCAAAATGGAGGGGTTTATGACTGTTTTTTGTGGTATGCATGGTAGTTAGTTACAGTGCTCTACATACTGGTAAGCCAGGATGCCCAATAGGTCCTTGGGGTCCTGTTGGTCCTGGAGGTCCCTTAGAAGCAAAGCAAAATAATAAGAGGTTAAGCAAACTTAAAAAAACTTGAATCTTGAACTCATTCCGTACTAATGATGTGGATAATTACCGGATCACCCTTGTCTCCTTTGCTACCTTTCTGTCCCGGACCTCCTGTCTCCCCCTTTAGGAACACAAACAAATCAATCAAAGTCAATCATAATAGAGCCTTATATGAATAACAAAATATCCAAATACAAAACACACTTTATTAAAAAATGTCATTTAAATGTCATGGCAGTACAATTTGTGTTAGAGACAAATGTGAAATTACTAAGAACCCAAGGTATTTATAGACGTTTAGTAAAACACTCATGCATTTTTAATGTAAAAACTAGACTCTTTAAAACCCTGTTGCTGGAGATATTTCATGAAATGTCATGTTTAAACTTAAAAAAAACTGTGAAAGAGATCAATAAACTCAATTTCTCAATGTATTCCCAGCCTTAATGTACACTACAGCTACAGAGTCACCTGCATTGCCCACTCATTAGATTTCAGTGTATACTGATTAGTGTTCATCAGCCATTTTTTGCATTTTTTTATGTTGTCGTCTGCACTCAGTAGCCAATCAGGGGATTACATATTGCTGTTGTTGGAACAAAAGGTCCAAACTTTACTGGAGTAGGAAAAAACCTTTTGCATTTTAATGCAAGTCAGTGGAACCAGACTTTTTTCCATGTCATTTTGAAGCATTTGTTTTGGTCCATTCATCATGAACACACCATGTAAAACTCACCACGTATTCTCAAATTATGTAAAAAACTAAAAAATGACAAAAACGGAGATACAAAGTTATGTTCCAACAGCAGCGATGTGCATCCGGCAGATCCAGTCAAAGCATGGATTTATCTTTAGAGACCCTCCCACAGCGCTGTGGTTTCATTTTGAACATGTGACTGCCAGCATAGCGCGACTAACAAATTCCAGCACGACTTTTGAAAACTTCAAAAGTTCAGACTTCAGAAAAGTGACTTACTTCAAGACGGGTGCTGGAAAACTACAGATGCTTTTTGAGGAAAATGATAACGAGGCCAGAGAAATGTCAGGACTGTGATGTGGCTCTATATATCTACATCACAATACAATCACCAGTAAGAGCATAAACTAAAAATACCTACTGACAGAGCTGAGAAAAACGGCCACAGATCTGTACATACACACAACAGAAGCTGCATGCTTTTGTTTTAGAGAGATAGATAGATAGAACTTTATTGATCCAAAAGGGAAATTGCAGTATTGCAGTAGCAAGACATATCATTTCACATAAACTTGCATATACTATACATAAAAACTTGAAATAAAAATAGACATAAGTTAAGTATAAGAGTAGAAAGAAAGTATATCTATTTGCATATTTACATAGCATGAGACAGATTTCTCAGTAAAAATGCAAAAATATGTATTTCCAGGTTTGATTGTTTTAATGTTTTTCCATTAAATATTGAACATTAGTCTTAGTAACAAGTATTGATAAGCTATTTTATTGTTTGTGCTAAATCAAAGTGTATATACTATACACTATATCACTCAATAATAACATATCACCATGTTACAGTCAAAAAATAATTATATGCCTAGCCAGCCACTTTCAGGCTTCAGTTCTTAAAGAACACAGATCTGACAGTTTATAACCCACCTTATCACCATCCTCTCCAGGTGGACCAGGTGGTCCAGCAGCCCCAGGTAAACCCACGAGCCCTTGCTCCCCGTCTTTCCCAGCAGGGCCTATCGGACCTTTTTCTCCCTGCAGAACAGAATGGGTAGGATATGAGAGTCTTTTAATATCTTCCAGGCTAGTTTCAATTTATCATACAGTGATACATGGAAAGACCTGCTCACCGGTTCGCCCTTCTCCCCAGCTGGTCCAGCAGGGCCTACTGCTCCTGCACGACCATGCTGACCAATCCCACCAGCCGGTCCAGAAGGCCCTCTCTCTCCAGTGGCTCCCTGTGCAAAGATGCTGCTCATGTTAGTGAGTGTGGGGGAAAGGTCTTCAGACCAATCCTCACGGTCCCCTACATAGTCCTTATGCATTGTGAGTTAGTTAAGAGCAAAAATATGGAGCGTTTAAGGAGCCTTGAGGCACGATTTTAACACCACTATGTTGGAGAGTGGGTGTTTACACTGAGCTGAGAGTTTATTAGGAACACCCGCTTTCTAGCTACAATAATTGGACATTTTGTCATAACACAAACCTTATGCTATTGACATTGTAGATTTACATTTCCAAACTGTAGCCTTTCTGTTGCTGCCACCCACTACCCTATCAATCAGTGGCGGTCCTGGTTAAGGTAATATGTGTGGTGCAGCTCTAAAAAAGTGTCCAGTTAGCACAGTTGACAGCAAGTCTTGCCATCACAAAGTCTACTTACAATTGCTCCTGCAGCTCCCGGAGGTCCTTCTTCACCTTTCAGACCAGCAGCACCCTAAGAAGACCCACCATAACAACACAAACAACAATTTAAGGCACAATGTTGATTTTTCCAACTGCCTACAGCACTCCTACTTTGCATGCTTATCTCAAGAGTGTTCTCTACACAGCGCGTGCTGCTGATCCTCCAGACAAACCAGGTAGGAGGGATATCAAACAGGCATCCCATCCAGAGTCTCTGTATATCACAGACAATCACAAGATGCTCTCTAAAGACAAGATCAGATGAGCAGAGGTGCGTTACCATGGCGCCAGGAATGCCTCGGTCTCCTCTGAATCCGTGGCGCCCAGCAGGGCCGCTCTTGCCGGGAATCCCCGCAGGGCCTGGATCACCCTGGAAATGGAGGAACAGAGAAAGAGACACAAAGTTCAGTTTCACCTTTGAGCTGACAGCTCATTCGCTCATTCGCTCGCCGGGAGTCATCATTCACTCCTCTTACACCCATAACCTGACTAAAGGCTCTGCCTATACCGACCTATACCGATTTAAATGGGGAATCCATTTAGAATTCTTAAACTCTAGTCATATTATTCAGGTATTGATTTTAATTATAACTCAGGTATTCATTTTTAGGGTTATTAATCAGTTATTAATGCTATGGTTGATTATCCGGAAACTGCGACGAATGACACAGTAACTACTACGGAACTAATAAGGAAGAAGAGTTAGTTGAGCTGCACAATACACTGTTAGTCTTTAACATGATTTTGGCCAGCTGAAGCTCAAGCAACCAAGTTAATAAATCTTGTGGAGAACAATAGAACATGTTTATAGATACAGATTCATAGATAGAACTTTATTGCGGTGCTTCAGTAGCAAGACATATAATTGCACATAAACTTACATAAACAATGCAGAAAAATGCATAATAGAAATAAATCTAGACATAAGTTCAAGTACAAGAGAAATAAAATAAAGTATATCTATTTATATATTTACATGGCATATGAGACAATGTATAGTGAAAGTGTCATTACAGTAATTGTTGTGATATATTGCAGTGTGTATTAATCGAAGAGGAGATACAGTGATGTGGTTCAGCACAGTTCAGCTAGCAGGAGATCAGTACCGTATATTGCATAAACCTTGCATTCACAATTAACACGAACATGCTTCAGTACCACAAATGTGTTTACATGGACTTAATAATATGAACATAATCGGATTTCTTCAGTTGTCTGATTATTCAAATGATCATGTAAACAGCACACTCCGATTTCTTAGATCGGAGTAAGGTCAATTAAGAAATCTGATTATTAAGAATTAAGAAATCTGAATAAGAAATCCGATAAAGAGAGCTGGATTTTAGCTCAGTAATCAGATTTCTCAGTGTATGCAAACTCTTACTCTGATTTCTTTCGGATTTCTCAGTCAGTGCACGCACACAACAGACCTTCACACAACAGATATTCTTCATCTTCTAGATGACGTGTGTTCATATTTTCAGATAAAGTCTCACAATGTTTTAAAAAAAAAAAAATGGCATGAAGTTTGAGTTTTACATTACGTTTACCTCACGTCTACTTCTGTGAGTTTATTGGCTGGTTGTAAAGCAGAAATCCAACTACTGCCTGATTCATGTAGACTTGGAGTTTCCCATTATCTGATTACCCAAATGCATTAAAACACAAACAGTTTACTGACAAAATGTAGTTTTCAGCAAGTATTGGATTATTATGTGCATGTAAATGCATTCAGTGATTACACAAAAGATGCAACATCAGGGTTCATACCCTTTTAAACAATTATATGACTTTTCCATGACATAAAATTAAATTTCCATGCCAAACATGGAATCATCTATTTATCATCTATACTAGTACACCGTGAAACTGACATACTACTTTTTAATGAAACATTTAATAGACAAAGGCCATTTCATTTTGCGCACTTTACTCATGGCATCCTTGATGGTTTGCATTTAATTCATTTGCTTAAAATCCATAAAATAAGGCAACTCAGGAAGCATGCACTGATTAATGTTAAACTTTAATATCACCTGATAGCATGACGAATTTTAGCAGTAACTGTGCAGCACTAATTTAACATACACATGGCTGTTCCAAGAGAAAGAACCTAAATTATCTAAATATTAATTGAAAATGTAAATATTATTAGCTAAAATTATTATTAGTCAAAACGCAGTTTAAATGGAATGACTGTGTGAAATTAATATCTGACACTCGTACGGATATCTGCACCAACTTATCCTCATTGAACAGATCTGTTCTTTCCTCAATACATTAACATTCCATAATTTCAGAGCCTATACATTTAGACTCTTCCTTCATCCCATTCTCACGTTAAAACATGTCTATCGGTTTAGCGTCTTGTCATAACACACATGCGTTGTGCAAGTACGCTCATTGTGATTAGATGGATATGGCTCTCCATTTCTTTTCATTTAGCGCAAATCAAATGAGCTACCAAGAACAAAGACATTTCTTTAGCCCGGCAAATGAGTCATCATGAAGTTCAGTCTGGGAGGGATTAGATTTACATGTGTGGGGGGCAATGTATTTATTAGGCTTCTGAAGTTTCTCACTGATTTTAGGCCTGTTCTGTAACAAGGGTCAGTTCAAAGACTGTATAAAAACAAAGACTGTATAAAATCAAATGAATGAGAGTAACTCAGCAGGTAGCTTGTCATTTCTTAATGTAGCTACAGCATGTGATGTTTGTTTAGCCACCGCGGAGCAGACTGAGCGCTGTGAAGGCTGAAGGCTGAGTTACATTCACAGCAGACTGTCTGCACAGACAGCATGTGAAACCTGAAGCGAACACATTTGTATTTATAGTAGTGCTTCCGTCGTTGCAGTTTTCTATGTAATATGGTAGGATACAATTGCCTGTAGAGGGGACCCTGCTCAGCAAATCTCCCTTCAAATTCATTCATTTTGAATGAAGGGTGGAGAGCACAAAGTTTTAAAACTTTGGAGGTGCATGACCACAGCCAGTGCGCGGGGTCGGAGGTACCATCTGTGTTGTGCATGCACCCTCGCGCCACTGACAATGCGCTAAGTACAAACCAAGCTTGATTCATAGTGCTAGTCATGCAGGTCTTGGTGTGAGAAGCAGCAGCGATGTGTTTTTCCTCTTACATTTGGCTTGTTAATTCGTCTTCTCCAGTGTTCAAATGTCAAAACACTTTCCACAAAACACGTCTGAATGTTACACATTAACTATCTGAGATTCATATTAACAACCTGTAAGTAAAGCTGGTCCACATGCAGATACGGTAGTCTCGACGCTTTTCGTCATCTAGACTCCTCACTGCTCCAAGTGTGATGATCTGATGAACCACAATGGGGAAAAGTCAAGGAAATTCCTGGAAAACTTGGAAATCAAATCCCTTGGAATACAGAATTCCATGACTTTTCCAGGATTTTCATGACTGTACAAACCCTGAATATGCAAATAACCAATCAATGATTTGCACTGTGTGTTGTGAGCATCCTGACCAATCTATACGGTTCAAGCTTTCACCATGTCAAATGATCATATAGCTTTTCTTGAGTGATTCTCTGCTGGGCTTATCATAGCTGCAATAAGAAGTAATACAACTGCAGTACCGATATTTTGTCTATTGTGCAGCACTAATATTTATAGGAGTGAGGAATAAAAGTCTGGACCTGCCACCAGTTATTTATGATAGAGATGATAACGATTATCATGACCATTTTGATTACAGAGGTAATACTAGTGGTGGTCACCAACCTTGGCACCTTCTTTCCCTGCAGTTCCAGGAAGACCTTGCTCGCCGGGAGGTCCTGGTGACCCAGGGTGGCCTCTGTCACCTGTTGGTCCAGTTTCCCCAGTTTTGCCCTAAGAAAAGGCCATAGCACATCACTCTCAGTGTTTCAGGTCCAAGTCATCCAATTACAAGCAAGTGCTACTGTCTTCGCTGTAAAGTCCACTGAAAACTCACCTGTGGTCCGACCACTCCAGCAGGTCCTGGTGGACCTGTCTTTCCTTGGAACCCCTGTGTGAAGAAACATGACAGTCAGCTCTACATTGTCACCTCATTTACAAAGCAAATATTAGCAGATGCAGGCACTTTGTGTTTGACTTGTGCAAATCTAACTGCCTCCAGTAACTTTACACAACAGTTTATCACAATCGACGCTGAATGCACCCAGCTGTGGCAGACTGGTAGCACTAAGCACAGTGCGAAAAAAACTGCTCCTAATTATGCTCCCTCTTTTCTGAAACTACTAATATGTCATATCTGACTCACTGGCTCCCCTCGCTGGCCTGGATGACCTGGCAATCCATCCTTTCCTGGTGGGCCCTAAAAAAAAGGCAGGTAGAGCTTAGAGTAGAAAACACACACTATTCATTTATACCCTCACAGAACAACAACATCCCCCCCACCCCCACCCCCCTAACTGATTAATGTGTGTTGCTTACATTTGGTCCCTTGTGTCCTGGCTCTCCATTCTGTCCCTGCAGTCCTTGAGGGCCCTGTGAGAGCAGAGCAGCGGGAAAATAATGTATTTTTAGTTTATCAGGTCATTTCACAGCCTTGGTACGCTGGCCAGATTCATTAGTGGAAGAGTCTGTAGATGCATTTTGCTTACTGTACGTTTAACACATCATCTGTAAGTTTAACATATCATCACTGTCATATCAAAACCCAGCTGTCCTTTACATTCATCACCTGCTCATTGGCTTCTATTATCTAAATTAGTGGGTTTTCTGTTTTTTTCTGTTGTTCTTTGCATTCATTTAGACAGAACGCTGCAAAAGTCAGAGACCACATTTTAATTTATATCATTTCCAGTTAAAACTGCCATTAAAAAATATAAGATATTCATTTTTCAGCAGCAGAAAAACAAACAATTAACAGAAAATTACATGAAGCCTTCAGCAACTAAACACAATATCATGTTTTTAAACATTACTGTTCCCACCCTTTAACTTTCTTACAGTTTCTATTCTTTTCAGAACACTTGCTTTCAGTTTTTAAATAAAGCCTGCATGTATCAAAGTTCGGTCTTAGAAGTTGGTTGTATTTTATGGCGATCAAGACCAGTTTTGGTGTTTAAGTGCACATTTTTGTCTGTTTCCTTCTGTCTCAGCTGCTTCCTAGCTGTCTTCTTGACAGTTACACATCCTTTTAGACTTCTAGTGTTGGGTTGTCTTCTCACAGTGGAAGGATGGACAGAAACACCTGTAGATTGTTTTTAGATCTGAAGCAGCTTGATTTTCTCCCCTCTTTAAGATAAAAGCTTCATTTCCTGTTTATCTGATGGGGGCAGTTTTGGTGGTCTACCAAGAGAAACCTGTTTTTTCACTCATACCTTTCACCTTTTCCTTCCATATGTAAGTGGATTACATGATATCTCTTCATAATTATCTCCTTCACCCATTTTGAACATTTTTAAGTAATCTGAAGGCGGCTGAGGTGAGTTTGTGTAGCTGCCTGTGTGAATGTTAGTGTGTTTTTGAAGGGGAACATAATGTTAGTGAAGTCTTTGGGGACAGCTTTATGAAGGCACAGCTGGAAAGACGGAAGACTTAAAGTGGCAGTCTGGTGGACAAAAGTAGACACTGGACAAATTAAATATTGATAGTTTTGATATTATATTTAGTGTTGGATTCTTTGGCGTCATTGTCTGCTTAATATATCGCTGCTGTCAGAACTAAACCTCATATCTCCATTTTTTGTCGTTTTTTGGTTTTTTGGCATAATTTGAAAATACCTGTTGTTCTTTACATTGCGTGTAAATTTCATGATGAATGGGCCAAAAGAAACAGTCCAAATTACTTGAAAAAAAATTGGGTTCCATTCACTTACATTAACAGTAAAGTAGGTTTTTTGCTTCTCCTGTAAAGTTACCATTTTGGAGATACGAGGTTTCGTTCCGACAACAGCGATACATTCCCTGTTTTTTTTTCTGAATGACTTGGACAAGTATGACCGGAAATTAAACAAAAAGAGGGGTCTCCTGACTTTTTCACAGCACTGAGCAGTTAGAACATTTCCTTCTCTGATTAACTCAGCATTTCAGAGACAGTGTTTTGTTATCACTGTGACTAAATGGTCCCATATTTTGCGGCTAACCGAAGGGCGAGAGGAAAAATATTCCTGTGGTGTCTTGAGTTTCAGGCTATTAATATAACGGAAGAGTGAAACCGCAGCCTAAACCTATTCAACTCTCATTATAGGACAAAAAGAGTCAGCATGGTAAAAACTCTGGAGGTGAATGACCTTGGTCGATTACAGACTTGGTGTTATAACATGTTTGTGACATTGAGAAAAAACCCTTCCTTAAATGGATGAGACATACCCTGTCCCCCATGGGACCCGGTGGGCCGTCGTGGCCGGCGGAGCCCTGGTAAGACAAAGGGAAGGAAGTGCAGTGTGAATTTTAAATGCAAGGAGCACATCATGTATTCGGAAGATTTCCTTTTATTGGAACATCAGTCTACAGTATTTCAGGCCCACTTTACACAGTGCCTTTTAATAGCACTCTCATTTTTATAGAGCTGCAGAGTGCACTGTACGAACTGTTAAAGCCCATAATTGGCAGAGGATGGATGCCTCACCTTGGCCCCAGGTGCTCCTGTAGCTCCTCTGGCACCTCTGCCTCCACGTGCCCCCTGCGGCCAAAAAACATCATCATATAAAGTCATCCAGTAACAAAAAAAATATTTGCTGTACAATAAACAGTTTTCATGCAGTATAGATATTGCTTTTGTGTGGAATATGCAAATGAGTCTCTAATCAATCACATCCTTATCAATCACAGTTCAATATGGGTGTGGATGTTGAGGAATCAAGGAGTTCTTGTTATGAAATAATGCAGGCCCATCATTAATCATCTCATAGTACTGATGCACCAGTGCATTTTTGAAGTACTCCGGGGCCTTTTCCAATTACAATTTGAAGCAATATCACCACAATACTAAATTATTTTTTAAATTAAATTTAAAGAAGAGGCAGAGACTGGCACTCGAGTCAGTGATTTGGACTCAAGTCACAATTCAGAAATATGAATTGCAACTTGCTGTAACGGGGGGCGAGGAGGCAGACACATATGCGGAGATAAGCGACGTTTAATATGGGCTAATCCAGGGTCATAGTCTAAACAGTCCAGGGTCATAGAGCCAACACGGATTGATCAGGGGGCAGACATGACAGAAGCTAGAATCAAACAGTACAAACAGAACAAACAGTACATAGACCAGTACAAAGACCAGCCAACACAAAGGGCAAACACGGGGCTTAAATACACAGGGTAAACGAGGGACAGGTGGGAAACAGGTGGAAGCAATCAGGGTGGAGTCACGAAATGAGGGGGCTGGACTAAAAAACCAAAACAAAGAACACACGGGCTAAACCAAAACACAACACGAACATATGGACAGGACTGGGAGGGGCCAATCGTGACACTTGCCTCAGCCAAATTTGACACTCTAAATAAAAAGTTTTCAGTCAGTTTGTGACTGTTTGGGGCAATCATGCACTTTGATGCCATCTGCTCACAGTCGAGACTGCAGACCCGACTCGGACTCACATCTCAAAGAATTAAGACTCAATTTGGACTTGAATCTCAGAGATTGGAGGCTCAATTCAGAATCACACACTTAAGACTTGAAACTTGATACAGACTCGCAACTCAGAGACTTAAGACTCGACTTGGACTCACACCTCAGAGACTTGAGACTTGACTCGGACTCACACCCTTAAGACTTGAAACTTGTTTCGGACTTGCATCTCGGAGACTGAAGATATGACTGAGGCATCTGCGTCAGAGACTAGAGACTTGACTTGGACTTGCACCTTGGAGAATCAAAGCTTGCATGGACTCGCAGCTCTGAGACTCTACTCGGACCTAAGAGACTTGACACTTGGATTCGTACATCAGAGACTCGAGACTCAATCTGGACTCACAACTCAGAGAATCAAAGCTTGACTCAGACTCCCACTTCAGAAAACTGAGGCTTGACTCGGACTTCGACCTCAGAGACTAGGGATTTGATTCAGACTCATGCATTGGATGCTTGAGAATCAACTCAGACGAACACCTCAGAGACTGAAGACTCGATTTGGACTCATACCTCAGAGACTGGATACTCGACTTAGATTCGCACTTCAAAGACTGGAGACTTGAGTCGGATTCACACCTCAGAAAAGTGAGGTTTCACTCGGACTTGCACCTCTGAGACTAGAGACTTGACTTAAACTCACACCTCAGAGACTTGAGACTTGACTCAGCCTTGAGTCTCAGAGAATCAAAGCTTGACCTGGACTTGCACCTCAGAGACTGAAGGCTCAACTTGGACTCAAACGTTAGAGACTCGAGACTAGGCTCAGACCCAGATGTCAGAGACTTGAGACTAGGCTCAGACCCAGATGTCAGAGACTCAATACTCAACTCTGACTCGTCCCTAGACCCAAGGCCTGACTCGTATTAGTATAAGGTGAATTATGAAGATCTCTGGACAGGGATAAACATTTGCAGGCTTCACATGTATTTCAAATGCTCAGATTAGCTATATATTTCAGGTCGGGTATGTAAAGCGAACGTCAGGGAAGTTTCCATAGTACTAACAAGATCAGTATGAAAGTGTACAGGATTTTTACTCTTACATTTGATCCCCTTTCACCTGCTTCTCCAGACTGACCAGCGGAACCCTGCAAAACAAGACCAGACAAAAAAAGACGAGGAATGAGCACGCTAGCATGCATGTGCAAACAAACCATATGGAGAAGAGCATGTATACCTTATCTAAAACACCACTGTCTTACCCTCTTCCCTTTCTCTCCGTTCGCTCCTGCCACTCCGGGAAAGCCAACCGATCCCTGTAGGCCAGTGTAGAGGCTAATCAATTAGTGTATTTCGCTCATTAATCAACCTCCACATTTAATTAACCACGAATTAACCTCTGGAATCACATTACCATAAATAAACCTAACATTAATTGTTGTCTCTGATAAGCTATTAATAAAACAAGGCCTTTAATGGCCATTAATTGCCCTTATTTAAATGTAATATTGAAATATTAATGTGCCAAGAGATTCAGTCACTGCTAATGTTATTAGCTTGTTTTGTACATCACACATAGGTTAGCATGACCACTCACTCACCTTAGAGCCTTGTCTTCCCGGATATCCAGGTAATCCTGGAACACCAAGTTTGCCCTAAGACATAAAAAGGAGAGTCATTAGTATGTGTTTAAAACTATCCTCAACAACACAACCATCTGTAGCCTGGAGTCCAAGACACTATAATAGGCCTCATTCTGGTTGGACAGGATGTTCCTCTATTTCCCCCCATTACTCAACACAATGCTAGCAGCTGTCCGTTAGCTGACATAACAGAAATTGTGGTTATTTTTGTCCTCCAAGTGCACTGAGATAAATGAAAAATAAAATTGTGCAACTAGCTGTGTAATATCTATGTAATTACATGTGAATGACAATGCAATGTAGGTAAAATACATAGTAAAACAGTAGTAATGACAATAATAACTCTAGACTTCTAACGTTTGACTTCCAGAGGATAAAACACTTCCAAAGTTCCACTTCCTAAAAAATGCACCTGAGCATGACATCTTACAAAAGAATGGCCACTTTCTTCACCTTTTCTCCAGCAATCCCTAGAGGTCCAGCCTCTCCAAGAGGTCCTGACTGACCTTTCGGCCCCTCTGGTCCGTCCTCACCGCGGGGTCCAGCAGGCCCAATGTCACCCTGTATCACCACAGACATACGCTTACTTCCACTGTCCTACAGTACACAATCCACTGGCAGCTGAATAGAACGGATGATGTTTGAAGTAGAACTTATAAGTGGTTCTTACTCTGTCTCCATCAGTTCCCATATCACCTTTGGCCCCCGGGAAGCCGTCTTCGCCCTGCCGCAAACGGAGGAGAATCACTCATCTATCACTAACAGAACTCCTCACTATATTACACACTGAAGCTTTTTTCTATGACTGAGGAGAAAATATGAATTTCGGGGGCGAGAGTTATAGAAAACAATTTATCTCGCGTTGCCGCTATCGGCACGCAACACCACTACCACTTATATCTGCCACGATAAGCAAAGAGAGTAACCTCTATTCTCCTGGGGTTTTTTTTTTAGTTTTATACACACACACACACACACACACACACACACACACATATATGTATATATATATAGAGAGAGAGAGAGAGGACAGAGAGAGAGAGAGAGAGAGAGCGAGAGAGAGCGAGAGAAAGAGAGAGAGAGAGCGAGAGAAAGAGAGAGAAAGAGAGAGAGAGAGAAAGAGAGAGAGAGAGAGAAACAGAGAGAGCAATTTTGCTTCGTACCTTTTCTCCTTTGCTTCCTTTCAAACCTCTCACCCCATCAGCGCCCTGTTAAAAAAGAACAAAAGGCATCAGCGAAGGCCAGAGGCCAGACTCAGCATGCAGTGTCTGCTCTGATAGGTCGGAAAACATTGACCTCCAAACAAAAAGTCTTACATACTGATGTCTCCAACAGAACATTAAACCGGCCAAACAGACCAAACACAGCCGTCATCACACGATACAAACCAGGTTCCAACAGGCAGCCAAGATTGCAAGCACTGAAAAAATGCTACACTGAATTTACTTGTTTCAAATTTGCACAGCATCAGACATTAAAACTGACCTTGAAAAAAAGTGGTCAATTAAAAATGAAAACTTACACTAACAGGTTCTAGCTATTACGCTGATAAAGTACATACTAAAACAGGTTATAAATACTTGGAGCATCAAGGTGATCAGAACAAACACTACATATCACTGTGATGTCACACATGTGACCTGCAAACTGGAATCACCTTCATGTACCACAGTGAGTCATATGCTGTAGAATGACAAGATTTGCTGACATAAAGAATAAGAGCCCAGTAAAACTCCTGCGAGAATCACTGCTTTCTTTTTAAGGCCATACTCATATTTTCCTGGCTCATACCTAAGACTTGAATATAAGCGTAACTGCTGTGGATTTCAACTATGCAACTGACTTATCTGTTCAAAAAATGCCTCCTCTGTCTGTTTCCTTTCTCCTGAAGAGTCACTTGAGTCCATGGACTGTCTAGAGGACTCCCATGAGTTAGCGGGAGATCACATGACTCTCCACCCATCACCAGCTACCAATCAACATTCATTCCAGTGCTCCTTCTCTCTGGAAATCTAAACGTCACCCCAGTTTGATATTTCATTTACATTATTTAGTTAGTATACAAGCCTGAGTTTTAATTTAGTTCATTGCAAAGTATTGCCAAACCTTTTTGTTCCATACTGAGTGTTCTTTTGTCTGAAAAGTCTTTACTGTGTATGGCCTGTTTTCTGACTTGCCCTTTCATGTTTTGCCCTTTTTGGTTGAATTGCTGTGTATTATTCGCTTTCTTGGTTTTTGATCCAGGACTGTTTTTCGCTTTCTCTCAATGTCCCTCTTCTTTTCGTTATCCTGCTCTCTGGTATTGACCCAAGCCTGTTATAACTGCTCTCTCTGTAACAATCCCAGTCAAGTAAGAGCAAGTATGAGTAAATGTGTAAAACAATTGCTAGATACTGTCTTTTGGGACACCACATTTATTATAAATAGAGATGTACTACTGGCTTCAAAGCCCTGCGATGGACTGGTGTCCTGTCCAGAGTGTATCATGCCTTCTACACAATGACTACTGGGATGGGCTTCATGTCTGCCCATGACCCAGAAAGACAAGCGGTTTAGAAGATGCGTGTGTGTGTACTGCCTTCAAAATGGTGCATAGTGCTTGGACCCCAATGATTGCTGTTTGTATAGACGGTCCTTAAATTCTCATAGTGGTTACAACATCCCATTGAAGTCAATGAAATCAATGTCAGACAAAAACGAAGTGGTAGCCAACTGTCTTATTACTTTCAATGAACATAGCTCTCTTTTCACACTGTGATGTCAGCGCTCATCAGCAGTGTTTAATAATAGCTTAACAATAACTTTTTCTAAAAGAAACTTTAAACATGAAGCCAAGCCCTGAAGCTAAATGTACCTAAACTATTAGCCCAAAGCTGCTTCGTGTTAATAAAACCTTTGCTTGTTTTTTTCTCAACTGTGAAAAATCACAGTGAAAATCAATTATCGTTGAAAAATATCAACAGAAGGCAGTGTGTCCCAAACTTTTGACAGGCAGTGTATAAGGACAACGTTTACTGACATGCAGACATGGACATCACTCTGTGCTGCTATTTCTTCTGTCCATTAGCAGTTCTTGGGCTGCCACATTGTTTCCCTGGGAGACGAAAGCACTCTACCTGAGCCTGTCAGCTGCCAATCAGTTTCAGGCTTAGCGCCAACGAGAAGTCCTCTAAACTCCATGCCTTGGATGTCTCCGGCAGTGTTTTGGAACAGACAGTGCAAAGCTATTATCTCAAAGCCAATCTCACCTTCACTCCGCGGGGTCCTGGGTATCCAATTGGTCCCTGTGCTCCAACTAATCCCTGAAAAAATGAAAAAAAAACTTCAGTGGTGTTTACAGTATGAGAAAGTATATTGAGCTAGCAGAAGAGGTGAATGATACACTCTATACACATATATATACCTATACACTATATATTGTGGCGGTGGAGAGATGGAGACACTGTGACCACTCTGCGCCTGGGGTTTGTGTATGTGTCTTGTTGGGTTTCCCGGTCAGTGTGTGTCGGCCCCTCCCCCCGGCCGAGCCACTATAAATATATATATATATATATATATATATATATATATATATGAATCCACAACTCCAATTCCAATAAAGTTGTGATGTTGTGTAAAACATAAATAAAAACAGAATACAATGATTTGCAAATCCCCTTCAACCTATATTCAGTTGCATACATACAGTTGCAACTTCTTTGGAGCATGTTGCAGGCATCAAATTCAAAATGAGTGAATATTTGCAAAAAACAATAAAGTTTGAACATTAAATATCTTGTCTTTGTAGTGTATTCAATATAGGTTGAAAAGGATTTGCAAATCATCGTATTCTGTTTTTATTCACGTTTTACACAACGTCCCAACTTCATCGGAATATACATACACAATATGGTTCCTGTCTTAACAAAATCTTGTATTTCCAAAGGGTAACTTCCCAGTTAGTGTACCTGTTATTTTAACACTGTTATAATCTTCCAAATAATTCTGGACCATTTCTGTTGGTCCAATCATCATGAAATATTAACAAAAACAGTAAAAGATGACAAAAAGGGAGAGAATGGGGGCAGTTGTGGGTTGGAAATTAGGGAACCAGCCTTGCAACCGAAAGGCCGCCAGTTTGATCCGCTGAACCAATAGCACATGACTGGGGTGCCCCTGAGCAAGGCGTCCAACCCCCAACTGCTCCCCGGGTGCTGCAAATAGGGCTGCCCACCGCTCCGGGCAAGTGTGCTCACTGCCCCTAGTGTGTGTCTTCACTAGTGTTTATGTTGGTGTTTCTCTGCACAGATGGGTTAAATGCGGAGGTGAAATTTCCCCGTTGTGGGACTAATAAGGGTCTCTTAATCTTAATATAAGGTTCTGCTCTGACAGTAACAATATATAACACACAAATATTAAATGTGATATTATTAAGTATTATTATTATTGTTATTGCCAACAGGGATCGGAGGTTCACTCTTTCTGGTACAGATTACTGATTACTTGTTAAAACCTGTAATCTGTAACCTAATCCAAAGGATTGCTATATTAAAATTACTTGTCTTTTTAAAGTCATACAATTAAATAAAGACAAAAATAAAAACAATTTTATCTTAACACAAGGCAACCGCACTGTTGAGGTATGGAATAAAGCAAGCTTCATTTGGAGTAAATATGAAATACTGGAATATTGTGCCCCCTCAGTTTTACATTCCCATTTTGCCCAGCACATTTACTTTCCCTTGAAACTGCACTAATGGAATTTAGATGGATTTTCTAACTGAGCACGCCATTTAGAAGCCTTACTCAACATTATGAGCTGCGTGTTCACAGCCTGGTTCATTTTCTGTGATGTATGGAAAGATTTCCATCCCAACTCAGTGTTAAATATCTGACTAACAATGTTCCCAAGAAAATTATAAGACTCCATCACTCCCAATGAACGAATGTAGTGAAAGAAACGGTGGAGGAATAGAGGAATTTACCACTTAGATCCAGAAGTGAAATACTTAGTTTTATCAGTTACACGTTAACATTATTGTTAAACAAAGTAAACACTTGTTGGGAGACGTCTTGGTATTTTTTGGTAAGCAATGAACTCTCAAAAGGAAAATTAATTAAACTTAATTATTTGCTTAATTATTTATTTATATCGACCAGGGTCCTTTCTGTGTGCATGTTCTCCCTGTGTCTGTGTGGGTTCCTCTCACAGTCCAAAGACATGCAATCAAGTTAATTGGACATACTAAATTGCTCCTAGGTGTGAGTGTATATGTCTGTTTATCTGCCCTGCAATGGACTGGTGACCTGTCCAGGATGTATCCTGCCTTCCACCCAATGACTGCTCCCCCCACAACCCATAGGATAAGCGGTTCAGAAGATTTGTGTGTGTGTGTGTGTGTTTATTTATATAATAAAACACCATATTGTTATTGTTCAGTAAAAAATATCATGATATAAATGTGACTTCATATCGCTCACCCCAGCTAGTACTACTGCTCATTGTCTGTGAGTGAGCAATTATGGTGAAAGTGTGCCAAGTGACAAAGTGCTGATATGAATATACAGAGCACTCCTGGGGACGAGACAATGTGGACGTGTCGAGTTGATGGCTCGATTCTTTAGAGTGCATAATTACGCGCCATAGCATGAGTGCAGACAAAAGCTAAAGCTTAGCAAGCGATCATAATGCAGGCAGGCCAGCTGCAGCTGCAGCACAATGCTGGGCGGTGAGGCCTGGATGGTGTGGTGTGCTTATTCTCTTGGCTCTGTGTTTCCTCTGCGATGGACCGCTGTGTCTCCAGGTGAGTGGCGCAGCTGTGTGAGTGTGACGGTGTGAGTGTGTACATGTGCGAACACGCATGAAGGGTATGAATGAGCGTGAGTGAGCTTGTATTTGCGTGTTTTTGTGTGTGTGTGCGCATGCATGTACAGTTATTCATTTTTCAGCATCATGAAGGAAGCAGAACACATACTTAACAGAAAAATACACAGAAGCCCCAGTAGCTAAATATAATATCACATTTTTGAGTATTTAGTGTGTCCATTCTTTATCTTCACTAGAGCATCCATTCTTTTCAGCAGACTCGTTTTCATTCTTTTAAAGAAATCTGCAGGGATGTTTTTCCATACCTCCAAAGTTCAGTCTTAGTAGTTGGCTGTACTTTTTACTTCTCATGATTCAAAACACATGATGGTGAGGTCTGGACTGAGGGGTGGTCAATCCCCTGGACATCCTGATGTTCTCCACTTTCTCAAAGACGAAAGCTGCTGTTTATCTGATGGGGACAGTTTTGGCGGTCTACCAAGTCCCACTTTCACTGCGTCTTAATCAGTTTTTGAACTCCGGTTTTGGAAACATTATTATTTCATTTTATTTATTTTATGTCTAATCTCCTCAAATGTCTAAAAATGAATGATTTGTGACTGGAAATTCAAAAAATGAAGGGTAGTCTCTGACTTTTTGTGTGTGTGTGTGTGTGTGTGTGTGTGTGTTTGCGTGTGCATGTGCATGTGCATGCATGACACCCACCTGGAGCCCCTTCTCTCCTGAGGGCCCCTCTCTTCCTGGATGACCCTGTGAGTAGAGCAGAATGACCAGGTGTTACTATGACAGTCAGCTGATTAATATGCATTCTGTTTCTCTAGAAAAGCTAATGAGCTAACACAAAAGGCCCAGCCTTGTCCAACAAATACACTCCTTTCAGCAATCTGTGCCGCTTTGGTGCTAACGACAAGGCTCGGAAGTGCTGTAAACATAAGGCTGTAATAAAACTGTCTGTTCGGATCAGTAGACGCTGCTCCACGTCGCTCCCTGCTGGAGGAAAGAAGTAAATCGCTCTACTGCAACAAAGGATGACTCTCTGGATGTACTTACTGGAGGACCATCTATCCCAGGAAGCCCCTGCATTCCACTCTTCCCCTGAGGACCCTGTTTAAGGAGAGAAAATCAGAGATATTTGAAGCATTTGCTGAGAAATCTGCACAAGAGAATACAAATATGTCAATGTTAGATGGAAGTGCACAGTTACGGTTTGTGTACAAACTAGAGATGAGTTCTATTTTTCAAACTTCAATAGAGAAAGTAAAATGGCTTCTCTCTGACGTTATATATTCTCATTTATCCCACTGCGAGATGTCTGAACTCCATAGAAAAGCTACTGCAGCTGTCTAAAGGCTACTGCAGGCTACTGCACAACACAGTACAAAGGTACAAAGCACAGTTAAAAGAAGCGTAGAAAGAAATGCAAATAAACATCAAGCACAAACTAATTTTACACTCTACGCATACAGATTTTAAATATGTAAATATCAGCTAACAGCAGTTTCAAGCTAGAAGAAGGCTGGTTACAGTAGTTAAGGTGAAAACAGACGCTAAGCGTTGATCAATTTTTCTTCATGACTTTAGATTGACTGCCTTTCTCAGTGTAAATTTCATTTATCAGTGCCTTTCAAAACAAGAAAAAAAAGGACTTTTGACTGACATCCCCATCGCTAGTACAAACTGTTTGTTTTGACTAATAAGCCTAAGATATTTGCTGGGTTTAATGGGGCTGCCTCCACTTAGATGTTTCCAGTCAGAGTGGATACTAATCTGCTTTGGCTAAGCTAATTATTTTGCCCTTTCCTTTTCGTTTAAACAATCCTGATGAATGCAACCCACGCAGTCTCAGCCTTTGTATGTGAACAAATCTTTCAAAGACAAATGGCAATTACAAACATTTATACTGTATTTCAACAGCTTTGGCTACATTTTCCATTATTAAGCCACTGATCTTTTTCATAATTTACATCCATGAATAACTTCATTCTGCTCGTTTCTGTTCTCAATTGTACCAACAACACTGGAATCCTTGTGGTTTAATTATCACAAGTACATTAAGCAGGGTGCAGCTTTCACTCCTGTGTTTGCGAATTCTAAAACTTGATGATCTGTGCTGCTCAACATTCATTAAACTCACAATGCAAATATACTTGGCTGTATAAGGAAACATGTAAATTATAACCACTGAATTTCTGGGAAACATTCATTTGTAAGTGATACTGTCTGCATTATGGTAGAAATTGAGTTACGCTTTGTTAGAATGCCACAAATCATTAACCTGCAAGCTAAACAACGAAGCAGCTACTGATTTAAATAATAAGCTAAAAGCATAAAATAACAGTTATTACTGGCAGAACCAGCTGCAGTCTTTCTGTTCTAACAACTGAGGCATCATGGCAAAATATTGTTTCTATGATAAATTACAGCAGGGAGGTCGAATCCCGTTGGTGTGAGTCGAGTCTTTAGTAGAGAATTTTAGTGTAGTCATGTTATTAGCTGCACTTTAGACAAGTAAATACAGACTAAATACCCATCAGGTTGAACACGACTTCAACACCTGTTGCTTTAGTATTTTAAGACAAGGCTGAAGAGAAAAGCTTAACCATAAAACTATTAAATTTATTGCCTTGGATGATCTGTAATAATTTTGTTCATTTTGTTTTACATCATTTTTTTAATTTACTGTCAGCTCAGTTTTGTCCTGTTTAAAGCAGATTTTATCAATAATGAAAAACGTATTTGTTACCTTGCGATTGTATGTTTAGTATGTTTATACAAAGACATAAATACAACAGCAAAAAATAATACATTTTTTTGGGGGTTTTTGGTTTTGGTTTTAGGTCAGACCTTATTTTAAATTAACTTTTAATTTAACCAGTCATTAAGAACCTATTCTTATTTACAGTGGTGGCTAGACAACAGAGGAAACAAAGAAAAAAACTCTTAAATTCAGGTTTTTCATTTATCACTAATAATGTATTTACAAAAGTACAATGTGATGTTATTATTTTTGCCTAATTGCCCACCAGGGCTGTGCATCCTGACTAATGCTGACATTCGAGTATCTGTAAGATTTCACATGATAAACTGCAGGCAAAGGAAAAAATAATAAATGAACTTTTTTAGGTAGCATCTGTTTTTTACAAAAATACTGAAGCAAGCAGAGAAGCATATTTTATTATTCAAAAAACAGCTGAAGGAAACTGGCAGGTTCTCTTGTTGGATGAGTAATGGGGGCTGCCTCTTCAGATGAGCTAATGAGCTAAGAAAGCTTAACAGTGTCCTGTTGGAAGCTGATAAAGACTCGTCGTGTATACAAGGTATTTTCTCCTCAGTGGACGATGTTCCAACATGTTATTTGTTGGATAAATATAATTTCAGTCATGGTCATAACAATGCATGCTTGGCAACGTGTTCACGTTCAGGCACTGCCGTTTCAGAATAACAAAGTAACAACATACTTCCTCACAAATCTGTCACGTTTGCTAAATCGTTAGTCTCATTATTTTCTTTGTCTTCCTGAAATGAAACGTAATGGTGATTTCAGTATCTGAATACTAGCACCTCAAATGATTAACCGAGAGCTGGAGTACCTGTGCACATCCCTACTGACAAACAGAATGCATTAGGTGAACACTTGCTCTGAACAGGGTTCAGGAGTGGCTGGCAGTGCTGCAGACTGTGTGGCTCTGGCTTTAAGCGTGTACTCTCACTATTGACTATCTGTCAGGACTCTGCGGGAAGTCTGGGAGTACACACTCTCCTCTCAGAGCTGGTCTCCTGGGGCCATGCTGACACAGGTCTAAGGTCAAGTCTTTTGCATTCAGATGAACACAGAGAAACGTACAGCTTTTCCTAGCTTACCTTTTCTCCAGGCAGGCCGATAGGACCCTGTGGACCTGGGAATCCCTGGAGGGAAAGTTAAATGTTGACAGGTTGAGGAGCAGTGGGTAATGAGTGTTTTCATGTCTTCTTAATACTTGTGTGGATTTATAAGGTCTGTATGGTGGTGGAGACGGACTTACCTGTAAGCCTGGATTTCCTTGTTGTCCTGGAGGACCAGCTTCGCCTGGTGGTCCCTATGAAAAAGGGAAATTCAGGAGTTATTGTTAATTTCTTACAGATTGATGCAATAATATTTCAACTGAGCTTACTTTAATCTATTAAACCCAAAGGGTCCATACATGGGGCTTCACTTCATTTCCTTCAAACCTTACATATTAGTTTCCCTCTATACTGTACAACAAATAGTAGTGGCTAAACAATAAGGCCCAAGATTAGTAACTGATTCCTAAGACTTAAGATTAGGGGGTTAATGTGCTCTCCATTCAGTACAACATAGCCTCAATAATGTTTCAAAAGATCTCAGTGGCAATGCATGACATGTTTTAGAAAAGACCCTTTCAGCCGCGCTCTATTGTGATCATTAAACTGGAATTCCTGACTTTCCTCATTTCTGCATAATTTAATCATTTAGATGTAAAGAAATGTGGTCTGATGTGAAACGGTTCATTGTAGAGAAACCTAACGCTCAGATTTCTCTACAGTGGTGGTGACAGGAAGGAGGGGTTGTGATATCTACAACTACTATATTTAATATCCAAAACCATCAGTGAACCTACACACATCCTCTCAGGTGTTATGTTGATAAAAAAAAATTAATGGTGGAAAGTCTGGAAAAATAAGTCGCCTTACACTAAAAAAAGTTTTAGGCCAAAAATTTATTTTTATTTTTATCATTCATTTTTATGTCAAGACTATTGTAATGCTAATGTTTAATCACCAGACTGCATATTCATAAGCATTTCACGTAATACCTTCCTTTTGGGAAGTATTTAAGAGCGTTTAGAGCCATTAAGCTCTTCAGACGGCTGGTTCCTATCACCATCACTGTGAACAATTCTGCCTCTGTCAGTTTCTCTGGACCTGAGCTTTTCACGTCAAACCCCTCTGAATGGCTTTGTTTATATTTTAACTGTTTAATTACGCAGACGTCTTGAAAAATCAGTGGAATCCCTCTTTACAGAAAGTGCATTTGGTTTATCATGCGTTGAGCATTCACACGGAAACCCACCTGGTTGCCTTTTAATCCTTGAACTCCATCCACACCTTGAACGCCCTACGAGTAAATGACAATGAGAAAGAGTCACATGCTTAGCAGTGAACTGCATATATCCTGGCAAGAAAACAAAACTGGGCATCTTCAAAGCAGCCTATCAGAAGGTTTGCCTATCAGGGGACGAATAAAAGGACCCCCTGAACACTGTCATTAGCGAGTGCTTGCGTAGAGAATGGCTTCACCCCCTGCTGCTTGCTGAGCTTTTGAAAAATGCGAGTTTGACTGGCTCTGAGCTGTGGCTGCTCATGAGCGCCACCTATTGGACAAAACTCAGCAGGTCTCTTACAAAAAAGTGAGAGCTACACTGAGGGGATTTTACTAACAATTATACTAACAGGAATGTTTAAGGTCATTGCTATGGCTTTGTAGCATCTTAAAATCACAGGCTTATTACAGACTAAGGCCTAGTATTCAGTAACGACAGGAACTTCAAAGCAAACTGCCTATTCTAATCTATTCTATGGTTCCAGAAAGGTGTAATGAAACACTGGGCCTGCCGGTGGGCCCTGCTCATTTAATGGGTTAATAATCTTGTAGATGAGAACTTTAGAAAGCTTCTTCACCTTCATTATGTGTAATACTTGCCCTATGAAATCTGCCCAGCCAAGGGTAATGCCTTTCATAATGCAACCTGGAAATATTTTTGCTGCGTAAATATCCAGAACTTGATTTAGTTTCATGCAACTTCACATATTATATCTTATTATAATGTCTGAATACTTTTTTCCCTAAAAAATTTTCCAATTTACACTTTGGAATATCTACTTTTTTGTTCATATTTCATAGTGCAAAGTCAAAAGATATTATGTCTGTAAATCTGAAGTGGATTTATGCACTGGAAGTATATAAAATAACAAAAGCAAAAGTGTCTGAACTCCCCTCATTGTATCTACTATACAGGGGATATAATCATAGGGGATATAATAAATTAACTGATGGGTTAATAACAATGAATCAATTTGTATCTTTCCTATTGGATACTGTGGTCGACCATCTGCTTCTTGTGTTGACATATCTTTCGTTGCAGTATGATCTACGGTGTGTCTGAATCGATCTGCGCAAAAATCAATGGCTTCTTGACTTACAGGCTGTCCGGGTGGTCCGGCTGGTCCTCTCGGCCCCACAAGTCCCCTGGGCCCCTGTAAATAACAATCGTGACAGACAGAAAGCACAGATGAAGATTAATGAATGTCTGCATGCTCAGAGGTGTCAGTATTTGACAACACTGCTACAGCAACATGCTGAGCCAAGTACTTGTACGTACAGTAACACTTTCTATGAATACGATGTCGATAAGAGTCAATGAGCACATACATAACATGTTATAATGCATGCATAAGGCTTTGTAAGTATCGCTTTCAATGTTTATAAAATACATTACATATTATGGCTATGTTGATTACACATTACGAACTGCTAATGCAATTATAAGTAGTATTCATAACATTATGTTGTTATGTCAGTTTCATAGAAATAATCCTGCTTAGTCATAAACTTGTGCTGAGCTCAGCTGGGATTTCTTCTAATGACATATAAACTGTAGTGAAATAATAGATTATGGTCATTTTATGTATCGTAGCATGTCTTTGTAAGCTTCAAGTAAACTGCCTTTAGATTATTGTTGATAGACATATGATATTAAAACCCCATTATAAGAACTTGTACGTTGTATTTGTGAGCAATACATAAAGTGAGATATAATTTAATTTAATCATGTTTTTTTATTTTATGTGTTTTTATGTTTCACTATAAAAGCTGGGGCCAAGTTTCTTGGCCACTAATAACAAAACACACACTATACGGCCAAAAGCATAATAAAACATAACACACTCTATATGGTCATAAAGAACCATAAACACTTAAAGAACCCTTTGCATGATTAAACTGTACTTTCATCATGAAACGGTTCTCGAGACTGATGGAGAATGTGCTGTAGAAGACGCTACATAGAACCTTTTTGAAAAGGGTTCTATATAGCACCAAAAAGAGTTCTCCTATTGTGACAGTAGCAAGACCACTTTGGTGCTACATTTAGCCATTTTTATAAAAAAGGTTCTATATAGAACCATATACAATACATTCTCCAACAATTTGAAGAACCATTTCATGATACAAAGAACCCTTTAATCATGCAGATGGTTCTTCGAGTGCTCATGGTTCTATAGATATCATTTTCTTCACCTAAAAACCTTTGAAGAACCATCTTTTCTCAGAGTGTATATTAGCTTGTTGGTCTTCCTTTTCCATATCCATGTGCTTTAATATGGAGCTGCTCCCCCACTTTGCTTCTACAACAGCCTCCAGTCTGATCAGGTCTGGTCAGACTACACGTTTGGTGAATGATATTCAGTTCATTTCTGGCTGATTCCAGGTTGTTTAGGTTCTTCTGTGACAGCTGCTGACTGAAAAGCTGCTCAGTGGTGATGACAGTTTGGGAATTGAGTGTAAGGAGCTGGAGAACGAACTGCCGGCTGTGCAGCGAGTGGGCGGAGCTCGTTACTCTGACGTAGCACCAAGCTGCTTGTTAAGGAGGAATTTGGTGGAAGGAACTGAACATTAAAACATATTAAATGCCACGTTCACGGGCCAGTAGAGCTGGGCAATATGGCCAAAAATGTTATCACTATAAACAAAATTCATATTGATCGATGCCGATACATATTGCTTTAACATGCTTTACGTGCTGTTTTAAACTATTCTTTATGGTCAGAACATGACAAACACTCGCCAAGCAGTGGGACATTTCACAAATCTGCCATGGGAGAGTGGGAGAAAGTGTCTGGTGAGCTGGTTTTATCAGCTAGAAAAGCATGCAGTTTTTGTAATAGTCATAATTTAAGAAAGAAAAGATTATTTTTATCTGTCTGTCCCGTTACAAATGCTAAAAAAGTGGCCAACAATACTGCACTCTAACAGTGCTTTAGTTGTGAGTATCAGACGTGATTTAACGCTGCTTAAGCTTGTTACAGAAAGAGGTGAGTTCACTGTAGGTCAGTACAGTTACGCCACTTATCTCGTCACTCACACTTCGTCACAGGAGAACAGGTCGCCGGTCACTCCACTCAAACGGGGAATGTACAACTCCACGTTTCAGATGTTACTAAAGTATATTTGACGACTCATTTTTCGCCCCTTCCCTCTCTAATCATGTCGAAAAACTTGGAAGTGCACCCTCTACTGGCGACAGCAGAGTAGCGTCGCTTTCCTTGCAGTAGAAAACGCCACCAGGGCTTTCGCTAGAACATGAAAGTGTGAGAATGGCGTATTATATTGAAAATGTATCAAACATTTCTTGTTGTTCTATCGAGGAAAGTTATATTGCAATAATTATCATTATCATTTTATTGCCCAGCCGTACAGCCCAGTTTATCGCTATAACATCCCAGCTGTGATTTGGTCGCAGGCACGAGCCGAAGGTGATGACACACTCTCTCTCGTGTTCTATTGCTTTACTGTAAAGTGCAATCAATTTCAGTTATGTTTAAATATTTACACTCATGTTTCTTACAGATATGATAATGTCTTTTATGTTTGCATGTATGTACTACTTATGTCATGCGTGTCATTTGATATATGTATATCATTATATGTACACGTTTAATTGCATTTGTGTGCTCATGTGAGCATCTCTACGTGTGTATTGATGTATGTGTGTCACACAGGGCTGCATGTGTGTATGCGTGTTTTGTTTTTGTCACTCTCTGACTTTGTACGGCGGCCAAGCCACCTGTTCCAGAGCCACATCTGTGATCTCCGGGGAGGTGATTGATATGGAAATATAATCATACAGGCCAGGATTTCATCTCCCCCCTTTGCCAATCTCCTGGCCCATCTATCTCTATCCCCTCATTTATCTCTGCTGCATCTCTCTCTCTCTCTCTCTCTCTCTCGTGGCCCAGCGCTGCACACTGCCTGTCCCGACTCTCTCTAATAGAGCTCGCTTCCTGCTAGCTTCCAGAGCGCCGCGCTCTCTTTCACTCTGACTTGGGGTGATGCACTTAAAGAGGCAGTGCCCCCTGCTGAGCCCCGGCTCACCTGCAGAGTCACAAATCGAGCCGGAGTCCCAGCTAATCAGCCTCTGGGCCAGGAGGCGAGAGAGGAGAGCGATGGCAGCAGGGTAAAGGGGCGCTCACAAAATGCATCAATCTGGCATTCAACTGCATCCGTTTTTAAATTCAAACTCAAAAACTCACCGCTAAGCGCCACGGACTGTTCGCAAAATTCTGATAAGTCTCAGAATTTACTGCCACTGTTTAGTTACTGTCCTTCAGATCAGAGTATCCGTAGCACTTGTGTTAAACTGAATGCAAAAGCAGCAGGAGGAGGTTAGATGAGCTCTAACATGAGCTAATGCTAAAGCTAACACTGGAGTGAAGAAAACTCACAATGTCATTTACTTTTTTTAATGTTTTTTTTTTTTTTTTTTTATAATTAGAAATTAACCTAGATCAGGTTTAGCTACATTAACCTAGATAAAGTTAGCTCACCTTATAGCAGAGGTCGCGACCCTATATTACCTAAGGACCTCCAGCCAAGTGGTCTTTTGCAAAGAGGTGGTTGGGGCACAGGAAAAAAGTGCCCCCTATTTTGTTAAGTATTCATTTTAACAGTGTACATTTTACCTAATAAAAAACCTTGTAAAAAAAATATTTTAAGAAGTGTATTGTATTGATTCCAATAATAATAATAATAATAATAATAATAACAATTATTATAAACAGTAGCAGTATTTAATAAAGATTTTAACATTTAATTGAATGAAATACATTTAACAGTACAATAATAGGGGACTCTGAGGAGATTGTGATGGTTATCGTGTTTAAATGCACTTATCACGATTGCATTTTGGCGGTTTTCGGATTATTTAACTGGCCATGTAACTGGCACGTATTTCTTATATGGAGCGGTGACCTGCATTTTATCTCAGTAATCAGCTTTTCAGCACAGATGTACCCTTACTCTGATATCTTTCATTTTTCCTCCGTCTGGGCATGTGTGAAAACTGTCCCAGAAACAGCAAGCAGGGTTTAACACAGCACCCATGAAATGGGGACAAAAACATTTGGAGTGATGCTGAAACCAACTATGTTTCTGACAAAGGAATTAGATCTTAGAGACAGTTGGGATTGGGTGAGGTTGCATTATTTGGCCCACATCTATTTGTTTTAGGGCAAGAATACATTACCAAACATACAGTGACATTAAATGTCTTGAAAAAATGTACAATGTTATAATCAATATTAATAATATTCAGTAATGTATGCAATTGTTTTCTGGCCATAACATTTTCAAACAAACAAAAGAAAAAAAAGAATATGGTTTGTTGTTTTTATTGCCTGTAATCTGCTACTATGCGAGGACAATGTATGTATTCAGTGCATACATTCAGTGCAAAGACACCCCTGATATAAAAAGTGTATGTGTGCATGTTTTGGTATGTGTTTGACTCACAGGTTCACCTGGTTGCCCTCTTGGTCCAACAGGTCCATCTGCACCCTAAAATAGAGCACATAGCACATTCAGCATTTACTGTCTTCAGCATAGCTACACCTACACTCACTGACCTAGAATCAAACCAAGCTTTAAACAACTCTGTCAAATGACATGTTTGGCACATCCTCTACAGGGATCACACATAAACAGGACAGTTTTCTGGCAATTCTATTTATTTGCAGAATTGGGAAAAATAAAACATAATATATAAATATGGCATATTTTCTACAGGCCATAATTATGTTTCATTTTTCCCCCCTATATGTTGAATTCAGCAAATAAAAAGTAATTGTGCATTAAAATGTACAGATGTGAATAAGGAAGTGTTCACTTATTTTCACTTCAAAAAGCATCAAAACGTCATTTTTCCAGGGGCGGCAAAACCCATGAATACATCTGTACAGCATACACTAAAAAAATAGTGCATTAAATTTATACAATTTAAATGTAAATGAGTTACATTAACACAAACGCTGTTTTGCAGTTTGCTTATTCTGGCAAGAACTGTGTTGACGTCTCATCTTTCATTCATATACATACCGACTGAATCATTTATGAATCTGAATCATTTAAAAGTAAAGCACTATTTATTTCAGTGTTGTTTACAACTGTGACCATCTCAGTGTAACACAGACACTCTACTGGTTAACAGTCTGTGTACCCATACCTTAGTGCCTCTCTATTTACATGCTATGCCATTCTGCTCATGATCTCATCCAGAACAATGCATACATTTATATTATACTGTACTTTTTTAAGCCATTAAACCCTGTAAAATAGCTGAATAAAAAGACATTGTAGGACATAAAATCTCTTAAACAGCTCTGTTACTTTATATTTTACACAGTATTGAGCAAAAATACTGTACAATATAATTTCATTTCAAGTCAAAATTGCTAATAAGAACAAGGTATTCATTTTTATCACGTCTCCCCCTCTGAGGAGACCGACTTGGGCTCTCTCTAGCTCCGTCCACTCTCCTCCTCTCCCACCTGCAGCTCATTCTATGGACATCAAGACAGCTACAAATTCTCCTGTGTTTTCACTGTGTCTGTGTTGTTATCTGTGTTTGTCACCAGAGCCTGTTTACTATGCTTGTTTTGTCCTGGTTTTGACCCCTGCTGCTCTCTGTGATGTTTCAAGTATGGATCTGCATCTTATCCTGCCTGCCTGTTTGTTGACCCTTGCTTGCTAAGACCAGCTGTGTCCCAATTCAGGGGCTGCATCCTTCGGAGGCTGCATTAAAAGGCCAACTGCATCACAGCGGCACGACTAGGCTGTACCATTTCGAAGGCTCCTTCATTTGTGGCCGAGAAACGGGTCCTTCTTTTACATGGCAACGGGTGGATCCTTATTCCAAGGATCACTGCATGCCAGCAAGGATTCAAGAACATGCCGCTATCAGCAGAGGAGAGAACGACAGCTTTTATATGGGTTTAAGCTGCGTTGAGCAGCTAATGATACAAAGCCAATGTGGTCGGAAGCAGAACTTGCGCTAACGTTTCATTTTATTTTAGGAAGCAAGGAGCAGACATAGAGATGTATCTCCAGCTCCAATAAAAAAAAGTTTCTGTCTCCATCCTTTACACAACTTTAAAAGTACTTGACAGGAGTGACCCTGAATTAGGAGACAGCGCACAAGTATCTCAATGCCCCTAATAAAGTCACTTCATGCTTGCAACCTACCTCAGCCCCTATGCTACAATTTTTCAGGGGATATTTCTGGGAAAATTAGATACGATACTCCACTTTAAGAAGCAGGTTAAAGCTGAAAATGATCGGATCATGGGAAGCAGAAAAATGCAAACAACTTCTAAGGCTGAACTTTGGTGGTGTGGAAAAACTTCAACAGCAGATTTGAAAAACTAAAAGTGGGTCTCCTGAAAAGAATGGAAGCTGTGATGAAGGTAATCACAACAAACACTGAAAAAATTAGCTGTAGCTGTTGAGGCCTCTGCTTTATCCTGACATTAAATGAGTGAATAACATTTTCTTAATGGCTGTTTTGACTCGAAATGAACTAACCTGACATATCTATTTACGAACAGAACTATATAGTTACCTCTAAGCTCATGCATTGTTTAAGTCTCTTGTAAGACTTGTTAAAATGAACGTGCCTACATTTTATAGCTCCTCCTAATATATACACATATACATAAATACCGGTGCTGTGAATTGACTTGATTTAAAATGTATGCATCCAAAAATGTATAATACTTAGAAAATTTTGCCTCCCAGTTTTCTTCCTTTAGGCAATAACTGCCTTGATGTACCACATTTTACTCACGTGTAAATGTCACAATTAAATCAGGTAAGTTCAGTGCAGTGTGTGTAATCTGCACAGTTATTTTGTTAGAGTTCTAGTGTTATTTCCTCTCTCCATCTATCACAGTTAAGTAAGGCCCATCATTTTTAGGTTGTAGCTTTGTGAGTCACAGCTACAACAAGGATGACAGTGAAGAGTTATTTATGCAAAGATATTCTTATTCGGTCTCACTCGTGAAAGCTTTGATCAGCACGAATCGCTACAGAATACATTTCTCAACTTTGCATAATGAGATCCAGGGTGCTCGCTGTTAATCGTGCTCTCTTTCATACGATTCCCAGCACACCTGGGACAGCATCCTTCAAGAGCTTGTTAGCCGGAAGACTAAATGCTCGATTAGGCTTTTGTGCGGTGGTCTTTAACCCTTTCCTATATGTCGGTGGGCCATTCAGAGTCCTTTGGTGTTTGCCCACCACAAATCCGAAATCTAGTAATGACCCAAACAGATACCAACAGATCTGACGGTTCTACTTCTAGCTCATTTTCCTGATCCTAAGCGCCGTTGATGATTTAGCTGTCGTTTTGGACGTTTCATGTGTACAGCAATTTGGCTAATTAGCTATCTTGCTCTCTAGTAATCTTAGCTTAAAACTACTCAAACTGACATGAAATACATTTTTCTGCACTCATGCTATCACATAAATGTCTTCAGCTACAGAGACATATGATTGGATTAATAAAAAAAACACATTATATTTTCTTCTATCATAAAAGTATGAGTTAAGACAAGTTCTCTGGATGCTAACATTAATTCGAATAGCATTTGCTTCATAACTACAGGGCGTAAAGCTTTACACAGCACTTAAATGAGCAGTATTGATTGCAATATATTGCACTGCACTTATATATTGTATTTTATTGTATTGCACCGTGTATTGTAGGTTATTGTAGTGTAGTGTATTGCAGTGTTTTGTATTGTATTGCATGGTTCTCTATTCAACTCTGCTCCTTTTCTCTCGGTATCAACAGTGACTTTTTGTCTCTAGCAGTATCTGAGCTCAGGACTGTCTTTCTCTCTAACCTATTGGTAAACAGCAAAGATACTTTCTCTTGATAGACAAAGCACTTACTGTAAGTTGCTCTGGATAACAGTGTCTGCTAAATGCTGTAAATGTAAATGTAAAGCAAGGAAAATGTGCCTGAAATGTCTTTGAGGATTAGGAGAAAGAATGGGGGTGTGTGTGGGGAGGAAGGGGAGTGTGTGTGTGTGGTAATGAATTGAATAGGAACATTAGCAAATTAGCAAAACTGAAACAAATAAACAGCAACACAATAGTTCACTAACAAGTTGTGCAAAACGAATAATTGCAAGTCCAAGCACAACTTTCTAAGCCGTAAAGAATGTCCAAGACGCCTGTACTTCAAACCCATCGCTGCTCGTTCCTGGTCTCTAAACAGCGCGTGCGGCACACTTTTGTCAAACGATTGCTAAATTAGTCCAAAAGATTGTGCCGCTTATTTGAGAAAAGTAAGTCTACAAATTGCAGCACTTTTTCAAAGTAGCGCAGGCACATTTATTATTGGGCTTACATTTAACTGAGCCACGGTGTATCTCAGAAGGTTCATAAGGAACCCTATATTTCCTATTAATAAAGATGGACCTACTTTGTTAATACAAAATGAAGTTCTTTATGACTGTATACATACAAATACAGCCATACTCTTACTACAGGACAATTTAGAAAAATACACAAGAATATTTTCCATAATCATATAATTGAGCAATAAACCACAAGAAGCTGCTGTTTTTACAAATTCTTATAACACTGCATTACTGCGATTAACTCTGTGAAGCGAATTATTTTTCCCTTATAATAATTAACATACAAACAGCACTATGTAATGCAAAAGCCTTCATTTTAAATGTACGTTTTGGTCACTAATTTACCACCTAGTCTTGTTTAGCACCAAGCTAACACCCCTTTTCCCAAGCTGGGGGTGAATCTCAAATGGCTCCCTGTTCGCTACATAGTGCACTACAAATGAATTTAAATACTGGCTCCTGCATCCCGAAATTCAGCCACATCCATACTCGACTAGTGCACTATTTGGCTGTAGAAGCTCGAATTTTAAAACCTCCATAGCCTTTTGAGATTTTGACGCTACTTATGGCAGATCTGACTAAAACACGCACATTTGATATTCTTTAGCTTTTAAGATTGCTGTTTTACAGTAACTCATGCCGTAACTACATTAATTCAAGCCTGTGACATTAATAATGGAATTGTTTAGCTAGCATGTTTGCTGTCATTTTGGCCTCTTGGCCCACTGACCAGCTCACTACACTCAGCGGTCCATGCGAGCAGCATTAGAGTCAAAGTTTACTCCATCAACAGCACAAGGACTTTTTGTGATGTGGTGACGAATGATTCACAGAACTGTGCTTATATTGAGCATTTTACAACAACTCTGAATGCAATTTAACCTCTCAGATTTCAGGACCCTACCGGATTGTGAACATTCCATTTTGGTCTTTTCTATGTTTTCATTTAAAACAGCCCAGCTGCGTTGGCATAGTGCCTGAAAACCTTAAGCCATGTAATTAGCTTAGGTCACCTTAGTGAACTTAGTGAAGACAGAGGAGAACAATGTTCAAATACCAAAGACAAAAAAACGGGACCCTTCAGTGTTGAACTGATGGCCAATGGTTTTAGTTTTCAGTTAGTTTGGGGCTGGAATGGGGATGAAAACACAGGCCTACGTCATTTGTTGGATGCATTAAAATCATTTTAAATATCCATTCATTTCACTATCGGGAAAAATATGATAACAGATAAATGTCACTCATAACTGGGACTATTTTAAATGATAGAAGCACAAATAGAAAAACAATATAGCAGCAGATTATTTTGCTAAGCTAAATGACTCTGAAGACTAAATACAAATGAACGACAAACCCCCTGTATCTGTAGCAGCACTGGTTTGTGGGATGTGTGATAATGACATCGTTCAATATACAGTCTTTGGAGTCCATTCTGGGGAAATGTTTAGAAAAAGTGTATTTGAGTCTTCAGTCATTATAATATAATCATTAAGAATGATATGCTGTAGCTGTAATGTGCATCACCTCCAACTGATTATGAACCTATATACTGTAACAACAGCAGACTTGGGTCCCAGGCAAGCACCCAGGGCTGTCTCAGTCCTTGGGAAAGACTCTTAATGTCACATTTTATTACAGTCAATTTTAAGCTCCTCAGGATCCACAAATGTAGTTTTCTGGTGCCAAACGCTCCAGAACTTTGTTAACTAGCAGGCCAAAGTTGTTTGGCCACTGTTAATCATAGTAAGATGGATCAGCATGTGGAACTGGAGCTTCCAGTGTGCTACCATGTCTTTTCACTATATAAAAGATGTTCCATGCTGCCCTGACATGCTAGATCATTTCATATCATAATTAATCTAAAAAAAAAAACCTCCCTGAAAAATCACATGAAATGTAATGATTAAAAGGCAGAATAAGTGAGAATATAAAATTTCTGTCACCTTCTCACCAGGCTCTCCAACGGGTCCCAGCGGGCCTGGTTTTCCTCTATCCCCCTAAACACAGAGTGAATGAAATAAATGAATCCCACACAAACAGATCATCAAATGAGAAAAATCACTCTCAGTATATATGGCGAATAAGATCAAAGATAGCAGGGAAGCGGGCTGTGTGCACAGGGCTGTGCAGGCATCTTGCCGCTAAACAGATGTGCTTGGCTGAGCTGGGGTTGTGGGATTTGATTAAGCAGCCTCTGTGTTCTCCACTCACTCTGTGTCCTTTGTTCCCTGGAAGCCCTGGTAGTCCATCAAAGCCTCTGTCACCCTGCATGAAAGATTGAGATGCATGAGCAAAGATATATTATAATATAGTATGTTCAGGACATCAGCACACGCACTCAAATGCATACACACACACACACACACACACACACACACACACACGATCTCATGATCTACATAATCCCAATTACATATTTATGTACATCAGTCCAAAAAAACCCAACAACTGTATCACTCTATTTCATTACCTATTTTCCCTCTTTTTTCACTTACATCTAAACTATATCAATTAAAAAAAAAAACAATTAGCCATTTTGCTGCCCTGCGATGGACTGGCGACCTGTCCAGGGTGTATCCTGCCTTCCGCCCGAAGACTGCTGGGATAGGCTCCAGCACCCCCCCGCGACCCTGACGGAGAAGCGGCTTAGAATATGGATGGATGGATTAGCCATTTTAGCTGGTATTTAGCATACTTTTTAATAATAATAATGTGTTGGGGGGCAGCCATGGGCTTGAGGTTAGGGAACCAGCCTCGTGACCAGAAAGTCGCCGGTTCAATCCCCAGACTTGAGCAAAACACCTAACCCCCAACTGCTCCCCGGGCACTGCGGATTGGGCTGCCCACTGCTCCGGAAAGGGTGCTCACTGCCCCTAGAGTGTGTGCTCACTAGAGTGTGTGTGGTGTTTCACTTCACGGATGGGCTAAATGCGGAGGTGAAATTTCCTTGATCGGATTACTGACAAAATCTGATTTTCTGCAGGTATCAGATTAATAAGCGCATGTAAACACACTTCAAGCTCTTCAATTTTGAAGCAAACAAGAAAAAATGGCATGAGTCCTTTAACTAACTCCTTTCTCAGTGTCACTTGCTTTTCATTAATACTCAAAGAATGCACACACAGAGCGAGAGAGAGAGGGCTGATTGGTGGTCTCTGTGGATCGCCTCCATCTGTTGTGGGTGTGTGGGTGGAAGGCAGCATTTGGAGTTCAGATTCTCCTGACAGACCTGCCACCGACGCCCTCGACCGCTCCATCAGGGGATGGCGCTTTATTTACTGATGCTGTGCTGCAGCTGGACTGGCCTGAATACTCTCCATTCTCAGCTCCCTCACCAGAGCACGGCTCTGGATAGCCAGAGGCTCGTTCGACAAGCAAAAAGCATTTGGTTCGACTAAAGCTTTTCCAAACCACAGGCCACAGACCATTAGTGGTCACAGGACATGAACACAGGATAACGTGTTTAGCCTCACCACACAGAGACTAACACAGGCATGAAGGTGACAGTGATTAAACAGAAAAAGGACAATCAATACATGTAGGCTGAACAGCTATTAATGTGGACTGATCTTCAAGGTCACGTTATTCAATAGTCTCTCCTCATTTGGCAGAGCAAACTACATTCATGTCTACTGTGAGCTTTAAAACACTGCTGAGATTAGCAGAAGAGAAATGAATTTCCTGTCAGTACAGCTGAAGCAACTTCTCTTATTTTTCTCCTCTGTTTAAAGGCAGCAATTCATGGAATAAATGTTAAAGAAATGGTTGCTTTCAATTTTCTTTTCACCCCCGCAGCACTAACCATCTCATCCCTGGGAGCATGAGCTAAACAGCCCTACAGCAGAGGAGTTTTTGGGGGAGAGCCTGTCCAGGATATCATGCTGCTCCATAAATTCTAGATACAGGTTGATCCAGTTTAAGGCGACTTTACTATTTCAAAATTAAAGAAAAATCTACAGCTCTGTGTCACCAGCCAACAAGAAACGTAAAACAGCCGACAAATCTTTAGCCCACTTGTTCAGATTGAACGTCCATTCTCGCATATTTCCAACATCAAGCCTTAATGGCTGGCAGGGTTGCGGCTAAAAAGGTTATTCTTTTGAATTGGAAATCAGCTTCTCCACCATGTTTTTAAACATTGGTTATCAGAGATGCTTCGTTTTATTACAATGGAGAGGCTGCATAGCTGTGACCTGGGAGTACCCAGGAGACGTTTTAACCTGATTTGGGGTTCATTTTTGGACCATCTAAAGTAACTCTGAGGGTCATTTTTGCATCCTTTCTTATCTTCTCTCTCATTTTTTTCTTTTATTTCATAATTAATAGGTGCTTGGGGTTTGGTAGGGAGTTGTTGGCTTTGTGCTTTGTATGTCTGCTATTGTATTGTTTCCATAAGTGATTTAAAACTGAAAATAAAGCATTTAAAACAGAAATGGTTTGTTGAAAAATCTTACAGACCTGTCCATTTGCCCCACACTGTTGGAAACTAAGGTACTGCACAGGTATATTTTTCATGCATAAACGTACAAACAATATAAATGTTCCCCCAAAGGTACAATAGTGGTTTTAAGGTCCAACTGTGAACCTTAAATAAGGTTTTTTCCAGGTGAAAAGTACATATTTGTATCTTTTCATATCCTAATGTTTTAAAACAGAACACTACGATTAAAAAGCCTGAGACGAGACGGAGTGTGAGGAGTCAATACAACTTAAAAAATATCATTTCAGCAAACTGTGGTTCAGTTATGTTCCCTGACTAAAGGTACCGAGATGTGTCCTTGAGGGTCCCGTCCCAGTGACAAGAGGCGTCCTGCCCCAGTGAAAGTTTAGAACCTTTATTTCTGAGAGTGCAGATTCAGTCACTCAGCCAAGATATGTGTGGTGTACAAATTTTGCTTTTTTAGTTTAGAGCTGGAGCTATGAGGCTAACGTTGCTAACAAACACTAGAAGTCAATAGTCACCCAAATCTTTTCCATAAATAAATCCCCCAAAACCCCTCTAAAATCCCTCTCAACCTGAACAAACTACATCCAGGACTTTATTAAAGTGGTGCAGACTTGCCGATGCGGTTTAGGACACTGTGTGTAAAACTTCACAGCGTAGCAAAACCGAGACCAGACTTCTTAGACAACAGGTGTTGGGCCAAATTATAACTACCCGTCAGAATCCAGCTCCCCTTTGCATGCACGCACATCACACAGACATATAGATGCTAGACGACTTTTGTGATTTCTGTTGTTTTTGTTTATAAACACATTTTCAGTAGTGCCCATAGGCCTGCCCAACATGCAGAGGATGTATTGGAGGAGGGGGAAGCAGAAATTGGCACAACATAATTTTCACTTTTATAGTTCACAGCGAGTCACACTGTGTCCTAAACCGCAATGATAGCTTTGTGTGACCTTGATGAAGACCTAGATGCAGTTTAAGAGATGTTTTGGTGGTGTATTTATGGAAAAGATTTGGGTTAGCCTTGCAGCTGCATTAACTGATGAGTGCAAAATTGGACAGCAAACATGTCTTGGCTGATTGACTACATCTGGGGTAAGTGGAAAATGATGTCATTTTGTTTTTTCACTGAAACATTCCTTTAAACACACAACAAAAGGAATGAATAGTTAAAGGTGTGCATCATTATTATCTTATTTGAACAAAAGGAATTCGGTCAATTGGTATGTTTTTTTTGTAGGTAGCCTTTTTTAAATGTTTTCAGAATTAGACTGAGTGAAATCAGTCATGCGACTGGAGAGCAAACAAGGGAAATCAAAGCTATTAAACTGTCAGCAGACTGAGAAATGCTACTGTATGACAGCCACCTTTGCGCCTGTCTCTCCTGGAGCTCCTCGACCTCCATCTGTCCCTGAACGACCCTGAGGGGAAACATACAGCTTTGCATTACCAGGTTGCTCCATGTACTAGTGCTTTATTTATGTAATATTCATTACAAATAAGTTTAAGGATGTGCATCTCTATCCCCTTAAGTCCTAAGAGCCCACATGTGGGCCTACATATAGGCTCTAACCTACAACTGTTATAGCTATATGACTTACATATCAATATCAAGTGCACTGAATTTTTTACAGATACTGAATAAGCTGAAGATAAATAGCTGAACAATAAACCTGGAATTTGTCACTGTGTTGACAGTTTTACTATGTCTTGCAAAAAAAAAGACATTTTTAAGGTAGTAATGCAGAATAAAGCTCCTACCCTTTTGCCTGGTTTCCCAATTAGACCTGGAGGGCCTGGCAACCCACGTGGACCCTTTGAGACAGAGGTGGAACATGGACTCCATTGTTAACTACGTCAGCATGCATATTTTTGAAGTATTCCTTTAAGGATTTACTTAATTTAAAGAAGATAAATACATTAAAAGCCAATGTCACACTTTAAAAGCATTACTCACCTGAGGTCCAGAATCACCTGCGTCTCCTTTAAGACCACTAGGACCCGGCAGACCCTGGAACCCACATATACCTCACATATCACTGGATTTGAACAGAGTATGCTTTGAAAAATTAACTGAAGCCATTGTTTGCCTTATAAATAGAAAATATTTGACTGAGAACATCATATTTTTGTATTAAACAGTGGCACTTCTTCGTGCTAGCATGTCAAAAATGTACAATAAAATGGTAACACTTTCCTGTAGGGCAGTGTTGATAAGGCTATATGACACCTACATAAGCTTATCATGACAACAGACATAAACCTACATAAACCTTCTATTCTCAATGGCTAATTTTGCCAGCCTTGAATTTTTCACTGAAATGACACAGCATGTTATAACAACTGTCTTTGTAGCTTAGTGTACACCAATGAGCTGAACCTTAAGGTCACACTCAGATGCAGATGCAGTGTTGATCATCTCATAACAATGGCGCATGTCAAGGTCTGGGATATATTAGCAAACAGTCAGCTCTTGTAGTCAACATGTTGGATGTAAGAGAGATGAGCAGGCATGAGGACCAGAGCTACTTTAACAAGGGCCAAAATGTTATGGACAGACACCTGTGTCAGAGCCCGTCTGAAACAACAAGGTTAGGTGAGTACCTACAGACATTTTGCAGAGGAGTCACAAACCACAAACTGATGATATGGTGTTGGGCACCCAAGGCTCACTGATGAGCAACAAAGGCTATCTCTTATGGTCCGAAACCAGGTTACTGTAGTACAAGCCATATAAATCTTTAATGATGGTTAAGGGAGGAGTGTGTCACAACTTATCATCACACCTGGCTGCGTATGAGGCTGCGAAGCCACAGACCGGATAGAGGGTTCGCGCTAACCCCTGTCCACCGTCAAATGCACCTACAATGGGCATGTAAGCATCGGAACTGGACCTCAAAGCATTGAAGGAAGATGGCCTGGACCAACGAGCCCTGTTTTATTTGTGGAAAGAGGCCAATCTGATGAAGGGAGTGTGATGCTCTGCGCAATGTTCTGCTGGGAAACCACGGGTCCAAGCATTCATATGGACACCAGTTTTGCCACCTAATTGAACATTGTTGTAGACCAGGTACACCCCTTCATGGCAAAGCTATTCCCTGATGGCAGTGACCTCTTTTAGCAGGATAATGCGCTTTGCCACACTGTACACATTATTCGGGAATGGTTTGAGGAGCATGATGAAAAGTTCAAGGTGTTGCCAGGCTTCCAATTTCCCGACTTCAATCTGATGTGCTGGAACAACAGGGCTTAAAGAACTGCTAACGTCTTGGTTCCAGATACCACAAGGCACCTTCAGAGGGCTTATAAAGTCTATGCGTCAGCAAGTCAGAGCTGTTTTGGTGGCATGTGGAGGACTGTGATTTAGCTACAGCTGCGTAGATCAGCCTGATTAGCTTGGTGCTAACGTAACAATGGGCAACCCTAGAGCTACGCTAAACAAAGTTAGCATTATGCTAGCACTGTTAATTAAATAAAGAAAGGTGTAATTGCGGTAAACATTGATATCACGTACATATGACTGTTATCTGTTTCTCAATGTAGACAAAATGAAAACGGTCATGAAGTGACTAGAATCCACAACATGGATAAGCACAATATGATGGATGAGCTTCCCAGTTGATGTTGTTGATGCTGTATCATTGCATACTGCCTCTGCATTCGTACCACACGTAATTGAGTCACCACTGTCCCAATGTTTCTGCTAGTAGGGACCCAGCCAGTGCCTGAATTCACATTCACTATCTACTGATTTACTACACATGTAAATAGTGTGCAAGATGAGACAGCCTATGTCATTTCACCCCGGAAAGCATCACACCCCAAACATGGATATTATGTCAACTTGACATAAAAGCTGGGAAATGCAACCTTTACAACAGACGGCAAATCTTGAAATAAGTTTAGGAACACTTGGGATTATGTCAGCTGTCAAAAGGGCTTACATACCATGTAGCCTTATTAACACAACCCTAGAGTAAAGTGTTACCAAAAAAATGTAGCAATATGATCTCATTATAACATTTTGTTAATCTTATACCAGCTTTGTGTTAAATAAAATAAAAATAAAATAAAATCAACATATGTTTCACCATGCCATAAAGGCGCAATTACAAATTAGCCTTGAATCCTGTTGAAAGCTTGCCAGAGGCCCCTCATATCTCAAGCATTCTGCAAGCAAATGCATTGCTAGTCTATATTTAGGGCTTTTAGAAATAATTTTATGGGCATGAAGAGCAACACAGATGCAAATGCTATGCAGAATGGCTCTTACCAATGGTCCCGGTCTGCCTGTGAGGCCTAAAGGTCCTGGGGGTCCCTTCAGGGAGAGCTGAGAGAGGAAACATGCTACAGTCAAACATTTAAGAGTTCACAGCAGCTCCACTTGTGTTTGTACATGTTCATCAAGCTCAAGCCAAGAGTGAGTCACAGCATTGCATTCATTAAGCCTCTAAACTGCGGACTAGATTCGCTGAATACATTACGCGTGATTATGCAGAGGTGGCTGGAAGGAGCGCAGCCAGGTTAACTTTGATGAAGTGCTAGTCTTACTTTGGCTTGCTGTAAGATGGCTTGAGCCTGGGCTTCTTGAGCCGACACCACAGGGCCCTTCTGAGAATCACCACCATACTGAAACTGAGAAGGCAAAAGAGACAGAGAGAGAGAGAGAAAGAGAGAGAGAGAGAGAGAAGAAATTAGTGCATTATTAGTTTCCTTTGCTAGTGTTCACAACAGCAGGGCCAGCAAATTAATCATCAACTAAATAACACATAAAACAACAAACAAGCCCTTAATGTATTTCAAGGAAAACAAGCTAGTACACTGAAGTGACTTATGCTGATATCACAGCTCCACCCTGTGGACAAAATATGCTACCGACACAAATGCATGCAACTGCACTTTTGTATGCAGGTGATGTTCTCCTCCAGTCGTAGGGGTCTCAGTGGTGAGTACAGCATATGTGGTCGAATATGAAGTGTTTTAGTACATACTGGTAACATCAGCAGCGTGCCTGGAGGTCCTGGTATCCCATCAGCACCTGCAAGGCCTGGCCGCCCCTCAGGTCCCTTAAAGAGGAGAAAAAAGGGTAAAATCCATGAATATGTGAGCGCATACAGCACGCGTTTGTATGTGCATGTATTAAAACATGTCACTCTGCGCAAATCGGCTGCTGTAAAAACAACCCACGCTCCATTTCCAGAGGGCTCATCTGTCAACATCAGCTCCCTATCAATTAGCCCGTCTCCAGAGTCCACATGATCCACGCTCATATAAAAGCCTAATGCTCCTATAAGCCCCAGCCAAAACATTAAAGAGCCCTGCTAATAAAAGCTGTCAATTAGAGGTAGCGCTCCTAAGGGCAGGCAACGTTCTCTAAGAGTACGTAACTCCTTGCTAGGAATTCTGAGCGTACCTGTCAAGAGCAGGAGTGTTGTGAGTAACATACACGTATGCAGACCGAAAGATAAGTTGTGCCTCAGGCTGTGAAGCCCGATGTTTGAAGTGAAACACTTCCCCCCTAAGCTTTGCTTATTCTCTTTAAGTCTCAGCATGCCTACTGAGCTGAAACAGAAGATCTGATTCCAAAGATTGAAATTTAACAGAAATTAAAGGTCTGCTGCATGGAAATTAGAGGCTGTGCACAGTTTTAATCAAGGCATGCAGATCCAATGTGTCTAAAGCAAATGATCGGTTTCTGCCAAGAACAAAGCACATTAACCCTTAGCAGTCTAGAGCTTTTACTGTGTTTAGTATACAAACATTACATAACCATTAAAGGGCCCATATTCATTATTATTCGTATTTATTTTCCACTTATGATGTTTGTGTGGTGTTGTGTAGCAAAAACACCAAGGATTCATTTTTACGTGGCCAATTTTCAGCCTCTTTTTGTAACTGTCGCTGACATATGTGAACGATCTCTGTTCTGACTGGCTGCCTTGTATTGCGATTCATTCAAAAAGTAGTCTTTTTAGCTTCAGTGTGAATGAGGGGGGTTTAAACTTCTGTAAGCTCAAGTGGCAGATATATGTGCTTTTTGTGACATCACCAAAATAATTCATTTAAACTGAACCTGCTGTTGTAGCTTAGTTTCCATACATGAACTGTACAGACTGAGGAACAAACATGGTACGACTTAAAACTATAATGGTGTTATACAGTACTACACCAGACTCCTTTATTTAAATGTTTTTTTTTCTAAATATCCCACCAAAATTCTGTATCAGCATGGCAAAATCTGCATACATGACTTGTCGCCAGGGGTGCGTATTTATATCAGAGTCATATTGGTATCGGTAAATAATTGCTTGAAAAGCACCAGACAGATGTTTATATTTGACTGATATTTCACACTGATATTTGATTATCCATCAAGCCTTTTGATTTCATAAATGTCTTTATTCATTTACTTCATTTGTAGCCCTAAAATATATTTCTATATTTCTATATTTATGTATCAGCATCAGAATCAGCAGATATATACATGAAAAAATATCTGTATTCTGCATTTTCACTCTCAAACAGTGACAAAAACATGGCAAATTGTGTAAAATGAAAATGTAATTTTTACTTTCTTCAAAATAAGACTACACAACTGGCAGTGTGAACTTCTGGTTGGGTCTGGTGGGGGGTATGATTAGAATGAGTAACTGAGCAGAGACAATCACACAAACACACACATTCAGCCCAGAGAAATTCAGGTCAGAGTGTAATATGAGTCATGGCTCCCCGATGCCTGAGGTCCAGTGCCAGGTCAGCAGGTCCCTCAGAGCCTTCATGCTCAGCAGCATCTGTACAGACTTCCTCTATTTACATTGTTGGCTCTGGTCACTTCCATCTGCACTTCTGGATTAGATCTTGAAATTTCAATCTGAACCCAACTAAAGCTCAACGGAATTGTCTCTGTAATAAACCTGAGCATCACCAACTGGACATGTCCTCTGCAATTCAGGACTTTATTCATTTCTGAGATTTAGATGTGAACCCCGACTGTAGCTGGCTTAAAATGTGTCTCAATCCAACTGTAGCCAACAAAATTCTGTCCAAACCCGACTGTAGCCAACAAAATTCTGTCCAAACCCGACTGTAGCCAACAAAATTCTGTCCAAACCCGACAGTAGCCAACAAAATTCTGTACAAACATGACAGTACAGTACAGTAACAACCCAACTGTAGCCCAACAAATTTACAAAATTCTGTCCCGACCCCACTGTAGCCCATCAATATGTTGTCTGAGCCCGAATGTAGTCTGATAAAATTCACTACTGAATCTGACCTTCATCAACCGGAGCCTTCCTTGCAATTGTGGATTAGAACGTTATTCTGACGTGACATTTTGATCCGACCCTGACAAATTGTCCAACAAATTCTGCCTCAACCTGATAGTCGCTCAACAAAATTCTGTTTTAACCTGATAGTCGCTCAACAAAATTCTGTCTTAACCTGATAGTCGCCCAACAAAATTCTGTCTTAACCTGATAGTCGCCCAATAAAATTCTGTCTTAACCTGATAGTCGCTCAACAAAATTCTGTCTTAACCTGATAGTCGCCCAATAAAATTCTGTCTTAACCTGATAGTCGCCCAACAAAATTCTGTCTTAACCTGATAGTCGCTCAACAAAATTCTGTCTTAACCTGATAGTCGCCCAATAAAATTCTGTCTTAACCTGATAGTCGCTCAACAAAATTCTGCCTTAACCTGATAGTCGCCCAATAAAATTCTGTCTTAACCTGATAGTCGCCCAACAAAATTCTGTCTTAACCTGATAGTCGCTCAACAAAATTCTGTCTTAACCTGATAGTCGCCCAATAAAATTCTGTCTTAACCTGATAGTCGCCCAATAAAATTCTGTCTTAACCTGATAGTCGCCCAACAAAATTCTGCCTTAACCTGATAGTCGCTCAACAAAATTCTGTCTTAACCTGATAGTCGCCCAACAAAATTCTGTCTTAACCTGATAGTCGCTCAACAAAATTCTGTCTTAACCTGATAGTCGCTCAACAAAATTCTGTCTTAACCTGATAGTCGCCCAATAAAATTCTGTCTTAACCTGATAGTCGCCCAACAAAATTCTGTCTTAACCTGATAGTCGCCCAACAAAATTCTGTCTTAACCTGATAGTCGCCCAACAAAATTCTGTCTTAACCTGATTGTCGCCCAACAAAATTCTGTCTTAACCTGATTGTCGCCCAACAAAATTCTGTCTTAACCTGATAGTCGCTCAACAAAATTCTGTCTTAACCTGATAGTCGCCCAATAAAATTCTGTCTTAACCTGATAGTCGCCCAACAAAATTCTGTCAACCTGATAGTCGCCCAACAAAATTCTGTCTTAACCTGATAGTCGCCCAACAAAATTCTGTCTTAACCTGATTGTCGCTCAACAAAATTCTGTCTTAATCTGATAGTCGCCCAACAAAATTCTGTCTTAACCTGATTGTCGCCCAACAAAATTCTGTCTTAACCTGATTGTCGCCCAACAAAATTCTGTCTTAACCTGATAGTCGCCCAATAAAATTCTGTCTTAACCTGATAGTCGCCCAACAAAATTCTGTCTTAACCTGATAGTCGGCCAACAAAATTCTGTCTTAACCTGATAGTCGCCCAACAAAATTCTGTCTTAACCTGATAGTCGCTCAACAAAATTCTGTCTTAACCTGATAGTCGCCCAACAAAATTCTGTCTTAACCTGATAGTCGCCCAACAAAATTCTGTCTTAACCTGATAGTCGCTCAACAAAATTCTGTCTTAACCTGATAGTCGCCCAACAAAATTCTGTTTTAACCTGATAGTCGCCCAACAAAATTCTGTCTTAACCTGATTGTCGCTCAACAAAATTCTGTCTTAACCTGATTGTCGCTCAACAAAATTCTGTCTTAACCTGATAGTCGCCCAACAAAATTCTGTCTTAACCTGATAGTCGCTCAACAAAATTCTGTCTTAACCTGATTGTCGCCCAACAAAATTCTGTCTTAACCTGATAGTCGCCCAACAAAATTCTGTCTTAACCTGATAGTCGGCCAACAAAATTCTGTCTTAACCTGATAGTCGCCCAACAAAATTCTGTCTTAACCTGATAGTCGCTCAACAAAATTCTGTCTTAACCTGATAGTCGCCCAACAAAATTCTGTCTTAACCTGATAGTCGCCCAACAAAATTCTGTCTTAACCTGATAGTCGCTCAACAAAATTCTGTCTTAACCTGATAGTCGCCCAACAAAATTCTGTTTTAACCTGATAGTCGCCCAACAAAATTCTGTCTTAACCTGATTGTCGCTCAACAAAATTCTGTCTTAACCTGATTGTCGCTCAACAAAATTCTGTCTTAACCTGATAGTCGCCCAACAAAATTCTGTCTTAACCTGATAGTCGCTCAACAAAATTCTGTCTTAACCTGATTGTCGCTCAACAAAATTCTGTCTTAACCTGATAGTCGCCCAACAAAATTCTGTCTTAACCTGATAGTCGCCCAACAAAATTCTGTCTTAACCTGATTGTCGCACAACAAAATTCTGTCTTAACATGATAGTCCCCCAATAAAATTCTGCCTTAACCTGATAGTCGCCCAACAAAATTCTGTCTGTATCCTGTAACCTGACAAAATTCTGACCAAGCACCAAATAAAAATTTGTTGGCAGTATACTTACCACATCACCTGGGTCTCCCATGGGACCTAGTGGGCCTGCTACTCCAAGAAGGCCCGGAAGACCCTAATGAAGAGACACACACTAAATACATTAGCTCTGTCTCGCTACGTACTGTGGCAAATGATTTTAGATTAACATTTGGATAAAGCATGACAAGAAGACTAACCGCTGGTCCTGGAGGCCCAGGAGGTCCCTCAAACACTGTGCCCTGGTGAACACAGAGCGCAGCTTTAATCAAATACCAAAAGTTCAATGTAATAAGCAGAAATTATAGATGGTTAAAGCTCTTACTGGTTCAATGACGGCTGGCTCTCCCTTCTCGCCTTTCTCAAAGCCATGATTTTCCTGAGGGAGCAGACAGATATCAAAGCTTATGAACAGCACACTGAAAAAACAGCATCATTAACAAGCATAAAAATATCTTAATTCAAGGCAAAGAATCTTGTATTTTTACCCATGAGGTTAATTATTTTACTAAGGACTCTGTGTGTAAGATCATCCAGCCTATTAGATTTTTTTTTTAATTTGTGGTTAAAATAAATGAAGTACCCATCTTGTTAAGCTCCTTCATGAATTAATTTCTTTAAGGAATAGTTAAGTGAAAAAGTCTACTTTCTACAGTTTTCCCTTTACCCCAAATGTAGTTGAAAACCAATACATTTTTGGTGTCTGAAGTACATATTTAGGTTTGCACTAAAGCTATGAGGCTCATGTCTAATTGACCACACTTGGTGTATGAGGACCACTGTGTGAATTGTAGGGAGTACTGCATTGTTGTATTGTGACCAGCATGTTAGACCGTAGCTGTTTGCTTGTATCTAGCATATACTGTGGCTATAGATTGGCACATTATAAAGCACAGCTTTTGTTTCAAATATTTCAATTAAGAAATCAGATAAAGAGAACTGGATTTTAGCCCAGTAATCCGATTTCTCAGTGCATGTAAACTCTTTCTTTTGGATTTCTCAGTCTGTGCATGTGTGAAAACAGAACTAATAAGCAAGCAGCGTCGCTGCGAGATGGCAGCAAAGCATTCTGGAGCAAAGATTGAACCAAATACATGCTTGATGATTTGAATGTTCTTCACGTTTTAGATGATGTATGTTCATATTTTCAGATAAAGCGGCACAATGTTCTAAAAACAAGCCACGACATGAAGTTTGAGTGTTATACTACGTTTCCGTAACGTCTTATTCTGTGAGTTTACTGGCCGGTTGCAAGGCAGAAATCCGATTACTGTCTGACTCATGTAGACCCAGAGTTTCCTTAAACTGATTACTCAAGTGCATGTAAACACGTTGATCGGATTACTGACAAAATCTGATTTTCTGCAGTTATTGGATTATTAAATGCACTCATTAACAAATTAAGGTAAGGCACATTTTGAGCCATTACTTATTTTTGTTGAGAAATACATCAAAATGAGACACCGCTGTAATGTGTTGAATCATATTATACATTTTAAATCATTAGACCCCAGTGAGTATTCATTAAAATGAATTCTTTATCATCTGCCTTGTAGTACGCTGGCAGTTTTTCGATCACAAGTTTGGTAAATGTTGGCTAGTTTATGATGAAACTCCAACCTGCCCGTTCCAGGTCCTTGCCCTCTCTCTCTTGGCTGGTCCATAACGATCCTCATCAACCTCATACTCTTCATACTCCAGCTCTGAACTCTCAGTACCATTCTTGAAGTCATCATATTCGATGAGCTAAGAATGTACACAAGTCATTTAACACAGTTTGATGACAATAATAATAAGTCAAGCACTAGTGCTATTAGAGTCCCCCCACGAGATTCTTGCCAAATAGATATGGTAATTTGAACTTTTGTGTCCTCCATAGTTGTAACTGACTAATGCTCTAAAAGAGATTTTTTTTATTTTATTAGATTTCTTTACAGTGGTGGTGATAGGAACTAGGGGTCACAATTACAACACAAATACAGGCATTTTATTTCTTTTCCAAACCACCAGTGGATCTAGACACCTTCTGAGCTCTTATATGTAATGTTCTCTTTGAAGACTAGTTTGTTTTACCAATGGGCTACATGTACCTCTCCACCATGAACATGAGGCATGAAGAGCTTCAGGCATCTGGTTTCTATCACCACCACTGTGAGCAATTCTGACTTGGTAAGTTTCTCTTCAACTGAGCATTTCCCACCAAACCACTCTGAATGACTTTGTTGACATCTCTTATGCAGAAATTGTTAAAAAAAAAAATAGAAAAAAAAACCAGATATAGTTCCCCTTTGAATGATGTCATTATGTCACTTAATAAAGTGGAAACAGATACATATCTATATACATATATATATATATATATATATATATACATAAAAATGTTTACTGTTCATGATGAGCTTTCAATGAACATACTTAAGCTTGAAAAACACTTTTGTCTCTTATACACTGGTTCAAATTGCACTCTTTTCATGAAATATCATTCAACACATTAATTACCAAATCAAAATACAAGGTTGTGTTGATGTAATATATTATTATGTATGGGAAAATAACGTACACATCTGAACCAAGTAAATTCAGTGTGCTGTTCCCTTGATACGGCACTGCTGTGCAGTTCAAGCCCTTACCTCATATTCGCTGATATTAGTGGCAACCGTTACCGTGGAGACGGACAGGTCATCATACGTGTTGCTGTAGACATTCTTGGCATACTCCTCCACCTCTGGCTTATTCACAGGCCTTTCCTCCTGCACAGAGCAGACCAGAGTCAGTACATAGCCATGGTGATGGCAACCATGGAGACACTGAGCAACGCTGACCACTCCCTGGCCACATCTTGAGCATGATAGGTCAACTGATTAGATCAGACAGTGGACAACGTCGCTTTGCAACTCCATGGAATATTAGTGCGCCAGTCTCGCAAACGTGGGTTATGGCTACAAAGCCAGGTGTGAGTTATTAAAGTTTGAGTGGTGGCTGTGAGGTAGTTACTGCTCCAACACGCTTTAATAATAAGAGGTGATGTCAGCAGGAGAGCCATATGTGGTGGTGGCAGCGAAGCAGCAGGAGCGATATGGAAAAGTACACTCTGCACATCAGGATCAGCCACAGAAGCTTACGCCCTCAGCAAAAACCAAAGGAAACTGAATCAACACCTACATCTATCACCGCCACGATAGCCCAATGCATCAAAGTGACGGATTACTGTAAGCTACATTTGAGATATAATAAGATTTGCCTTGAGTCAGCTCTATTACTACAAAAATTGTTTCTGGAACACAGAAACTCAATTTCACGCGGCAGGGCGTGCGAGGCTATACAGTGCTTTTGCTTTCATAAGCAGAAGAGGACTAGGATTTGAGACACACAAAAACAGGCATTACCTCTCGCATTAATCTACACAGATCAGAGTATTACAGCTGAAGACGAGCCATAATCTATGTGTAATTAAAGCGACAGTCTCAACTCAAATTTACACATTTTTACCTCCATTCCTAATGTAATGACCGGCCTATGTGGCAACTGAAGTCAGCTTCTTTAGTTCTGTAATAACACAACAAGGGTAATGCAGCTGACAAGCTAAAATATTATACAATGTGCTATAGCTTTTGCACAGGCCACATTTTTGGTTTTGTTTTTGCCCCAACATGTCAAACTTAGTAAATTTCAAAAGTACTTTTTTTTATTAAATGTGTTATTACGTGTGTTCTCTGTAAAAGATGTGCTCATTTATTTTCACTTCAATAAAACACGTACGTTGGCAAGGAGGTGCCTAAGCTTCTCATGAATGGATATAACAAAGTTTTCTTTTTTATAAAAATGAATGGTTACATTCTTGAAATGCCTAAAGGAACGTTATCCAATCAGGATTTTTTCCTTTGTGGTATCTAGGTAGACATAGCCAAGTGAGCTCTCCCATTATTGTACCTCTTTAAATGTCCCTATTGTACAGTGGGGTTTTTAAAACTGCCCTTTCGCTTGAACTGTACACCTGGCATCTTTTTTTTTTTTTTTTTTTTTGTGGTGCTGTCCCATAGATCACTGCTGGGGAAGGGGCAGGAGCACACACTACATTGCAGTAGATGCTGGGAACTACAGTGCATCTCATGGTGAAATAGACTAATATTAATAGAAATTTGAACTGATTTTGCCGCATAGGAGGGCTTGACTTGACCCGCGGGCCTTGTGTTTGGCACATGGGCTCTATACCCTCTACAAGTTCTACATGCGTCAGAGACTGAGACTTCCTGTTCTGGTCTAATTAGGTTTCAGTCGGTTGTTAGAACGTTAGAAATGGGAAACAGCAGCAGCTGAATGCCGAAACTTTTTACTGAAGGAGGAAAAGAGTAAAGCTGATACATACGAGATCAAATGCAACATGAAATGTCTTTTACAAGCCGCAAATTCATCTTTAATCTAGAATGGCCAAAATATATGAATTGTAGTTCATCCTATCATTCTACTAGAATCGCATAGGGATGCTAGCAGAAATTAGCCTCTATGGCCCAAACTGCCTTGGCTGCCATTGTTTTTAGTTTTTAAGGTAAATTTTGAATGATTTACGAATGAAGTTTACACAACTTGAATTGTCTAATTAGCCTCATAGCTCAAGTGCCAACCTAAAGAAGCAAACTTAAGACACCAAACGTCTTGGCTGGTTGACTAATTTGGGCTACACAGTGTAAATTTGATTTAGACTTTGCATCTAAGCCACATCTACTACCTACGTACTACACTCTAAACTACAGCGCTACAGTGGGCTGCTGTGTTACTGTAGCAGGGGATGGTTAGTGGTGCAGCTGGCAAGTAAAGGTGGGGTTGGGTATGGGGGGGTGGTATCTGTGGTTAGGAGGCGTTAATAAGGTCAGCGAGTGATGAGGAGGAGGATGGGCAAGGGGCAGCTAGGTTTGCGATCTACCTCCACCTCAGTCTGTGGAGACTGGGGCAATGCAGTTAGTGCTACAGTGGGGTCCTCAGGGTTGTCAGACAACGAAGTGGGAAGGGTCATTATGGAGTCTGGCTCATGAGTAGGCATCTCAGGGATTAAGTCCATCTGGTTAATGGTGATAGCCGGAGTTTCCACAGCTGCAGTCGGCCATTCTGTTGCAGGTGATGAAGCTACGTGGGTGACCCCTCGAATCAAATACTCAGGCAGATTGGTGGACACCTCGAGAAAGCCTTCCTCCAAAGTCTCCACCTCTTTTCTCTTCTTCCGGGACTCCTTCTTTTCCCCTTTCTTCCCTCGGTTCCTCTTCTTTTTGTTCTTTTTGCCCTTCCTGTCTTTTTTTGAGCGTTTCTTTGGCGCCTCTGGTTCGTCACCTTGCATCGTGTCCTCAACCTTAAGGGGTGTGGTCTTTTGTGAGATGAGGTAGGGTTATAGTTTAGGGAAGGGCATGAATGGAGAAGAACAACAAAGAAGTGAGAAACCTTGAGGCATAAGATTGACTCCACTACATTTACTCACCATTACAGTGTCTCATATCACACCAAGAGAAGATATTTCAATAATTCTTGATTCAGTTCTTAAAGTAATATTCCAGACTTTACTTGATCGCTGCCTGCCAAAGTTAAGCTAAAAACACTTCTATGGACAACATGTTGAAAGAACCTATGAACTCATTCCTAACACTATGCAAAGGCATTACAAACATGGCTAAAATATTTATAAACATATATTTTTAGTCATGTTTACTATGCATTATGAATTGTGAACATAGTGCATTATAATTAGCCTTCACAAAACATTACATTGTCAGAAAATCAGTCCCTTTGCAAGACATTACAATACAAATTAAAACTCTGAGCTATTATTCCAATTATAATTCAAAAGTTAGTCATAAGCTCATAAAGAAGTCAAAGCACAGATTTGTCATAATGCACTATGCAAGCTTTGAGTTTTTTGGCAGCCACAGTATAACATTATGAACGCTACTTATAATGCATTATGTTGCCAGTTCATAATGCATAATAAGCGTAGCTCTTCGCATCAGTATCCATTTTTATAGCAATGTTTATAATGCCTTATGAATACATTATAATGTCAATGTGTTATCAATGTGTTCAAAGATTCTTACAGAAACTCCATTCATAGAAAATGTTACCATTCATCCTCTTAAAGGGTGGAGTTTGTGGTGGAGTGATATGGGTGGAGTGCTTGATTATGAATGTATTTTTACTGCATTGGCTGCTTGAAAGCTGGATACAACTTTGCACAAACAGCCTTAGGGGGATATGTGTTTCCATATGTCGGGCTTATTGCAGTTTCAAATGTATGTTGCATAGTCATGTATTAAGTACAGATGCAGGTAAATATGTTGACATTTTTATCCATAGTAGTGGACCTTATGATAGAGAAGCAGCAGATAAGAGATCAGGATTAAATATAATGCAATATTCCTATAAGGCTTAGTTCCACTCCTGGAGATGTACTGCCCTGCAATGGGGTCCCCATTATCTCCCTATTCAAGCACACCTGATTGAACTGATCAGATGATTATACTTTGATTGAGCTGTCCTTGAGTTGAATCAGATGTGTGAGTGCAGGAAAAGAATGGAACTGTCAAGGTTTGTTCCTGTGACTGGAGCTGAAAACCCCAGAAATAAAGCAAGTCTGTATCATATCACAGAACAATCTCTCAGGCAGTTCTACAAATGAGGACAGTCAGAGATAACAGAACATACACACCATGAACCACAATGAATCAGCAATCATTTCTAAGTCCTGTGCATGGAGGATCAAAGGCCAGCTTGGCTGAATAACATGAAGGCCACTGGAGTTGAATCTGATACGAGGCTATTTATCAGGAACCTTGGCTGAGGAGGTCTGATGAGGGATGTGTTAAGGAGGAGGTGTGCGTGAGTGAGTGAACATGTGTGTGCACATTTTTTGTGCATGTTCAGAACAAGAATGTCTTGACTTTGCAAACCAGAGAAAAATAGAGAATAGAAAGGATGACTTACCTTAGCAAGGCCAACAAAATAATCTTGACTTTGTAAAGTGCTTTTAGCCAAAGTTTTGTGTTTGATTTGTAACAAAAGCAAAACCTTTCTTTTTTGTATTATCAAGGTTGAGGAGGCAGGAGTTTGGGATCTGCTTTTGGCTTTAGGAGTAGGTTTAAGTCTTATTACAGCTAGGTACTTATATATTTAGTATATTCAGAATAAATTATTCTTACATACTTACATATACCATATGTTATGTTTTGTTAAATATTATAGAAATATTTAACCAAGCTGCTATTAAATAGAGGTGCATGCATATAAAATTCATTTCCATTTATGTCATTTTTCCGTTTTTGGTATAATTTGAAAGTAGCCATTGTCCTTTACATTGGGTAAATTTCCCAATGAATGGACCAACGGAAATGACCCAAAATTGCTTGAAAAAAATTCGGGTTCCTTTGGCATTACATTATAAGTAGAGCAGTTTTTGCCCTTCTCCTGCAAAGTTGTCATTTTGGAGATACAAGGTTTTGTTCTGACAACATATATTTATATTATTTTTAACATATTTATATTTTTACATTAAACACTTTCTATGAATATATGAAACATACAGGTACTCATTTATTTATAATACATATCCCAGTTGTTGGAACAAAACCTCGTAGCTGTTCTTGTCAAGTTTTATCTAAATTTCAAACACTAAACCAATGCAGTTAAAATACACGAGTGATCAGGCACTCCACTCACATCGCTCCACCACAAACTCCCATCTCTGAGAGAATTAATGGTAATATTTTCCATGAATGGAGTGTCTGTAAGAATCTTGGAACACATTGATAACACGTTATAATGCATTCATAAGGCATTATAAACATAGAATTTTATATTGATGTGTAGAGCTATGTTTGCTATGCATTGCGAATTGGTAACATATTGCATTATGAGTAGTGTTCATGATGGTATATTGTGGCTGCCAAAAAAATTGAATCTGCCCAGTCATAAGCACATGCCATGACTTCTTATGAACTTCTGACTAACTTATGAATTATAATTGGAATAATAGCTCTTAGTCGTTTTAATTTGTATTGTAATGTCTCGCAATGGGATGGGCTTCTTTGGAACTGTCAGAATAAAACCTCGTATCTGCAAAATGATAACTTTACAGGAGAAGGAAAGAACAATTATAACTCACTACGGAACAGAAGTTAATAGAACTAGATTCTCCTATGCATTGGTCCATTCATCAAGAAATTTTAGCACGGTATTAAGGGCAGCTGGCATTTTTAGATTTTGTAAAACATACAAAATGACAAAAATCAAGATACAGATTGTTCTGACAGCAGCAATATGTGACATTATTGTTACATATAGATACTTACATGTATATACACATATGGGACATATGACATATAAGGACTTACATATATCCAATAACAAATTATGTATACTTATACTCATATTTATATAGCACATACAGGACACATGTATGGCCCCATGTCTTGACATTGTACACTGACTAAAGTGATGCACTGAATTTACTTGATTCAAATGTGTACATTGTTTCCACATGAACAAAATACATTACATCAGCACTATTTTCTTTTCAGTCCACTTGCATATGTTTGTTTTATATCACCACATTAATTCTGTCAATGTACCATATTTTACTTGTGTGGAAATGATGAACACAATTAAATCGAGTAAATTCAATCCTTCACAGTTTTCTGTGTAGAAAACAAAGCTGAGTGTGTGATAGGAGCTGGTAATGGCCTGGGTGGGTTGTGAATAGGATCAGTGTGTAACAGCAGAACTGGGTCAGTAATGCGAGCGATGTTGATGAGACCCGATTTTACAGCCTGTTCTCTCAGCTGTGGCTCAGTGCAGTGCAGAAAGCCAAATGGCACAGCCTCTCAATGACTGCTGACAGAAAAGCACACGCACACACAGGACCCATACACTTGAACGATAGGCGTGGGAAGCTCTGCAAAATTGAATGTTCCACATGACCTTAAGAGTTCCTCCCAGAGGGTTCTCCCAAAAATGCAACCCACTGACACACTTAGTCATCGCTGTGACTCACACACACGTGCAGACAGACAAACACACACTCTCACGTGAACAGTTCCAGAGACACACAAATGTCCCATGAACAACGAGCATTAATCATCGCATCATCACAAACACACTGCGTGTTCCCATAGTCCCCATAAACCTCTTGCAAGTAGCTATATGTAATAATATGTGCCATGCATTATACACATATACATGTATATAAACATATATACATGTATGTATATGTTCATCCATCCATCCATCCATCCATCCATGCATTTTCTAAGCTGCTTCTCCCTCAGGGTTGCGGGGGGGTGCTGGAGCCTATCCTAGCGGTCATCGGGCGGAAGGCAGGATTGTATGGATATGTATTATGCATATATGCAAGTAAACCTTTTTTTAAATTTTATTTTGAAAATACGACTTCATACTACATATATATATATACACATATATACATATATACACACACACGCACATATATATATATATATATATATTCACCGCTGGAACAGAAAAGAAAGGTTTTCCGTTTTTAAAAAAATTAAAACATAACAAAAAGCACTTTTCTAAAATCAGGACCTGTTTGTAGGTTCGGTAGGTTATCTGTGTTTTACTCTGGCTTTACTGCACAGTCAAGAGAGTTCACATTTGTCCCGAAAATGAATGAGATGAAAATAAACCTCACACATTATCTTGCTCTCAATGACAGTTTTAGGTTGCTACTATGTTCTGTGCTAAGTATATAAGTGTGAGGGGTTGTAAAGAGCTTGTCAACGTTTGTGAAACCTTTCATATTCAGGTACTCGTGTCCACACAGAGCACAATCGTCCACACTGTCCTGCACTCATAGAACACCACGGATACATGTTTGTATTGTGCTCCCCTTAAACCCTAGGGGTCCATATAAATTCTAATACTAAATCACAAGCCTCAAGTGTAATCCCTCAATAAGCGTAGGGTACAAGAGGTTAAGGGAATACATCACCCCAAAATGCTAACATGGCTATTGAAGGACAAACTCTGCTGGTGATGAGTTAGCACGATCTCATTTCATGTTATCTGATTTCTACAAGCTTTCATTCACTATTAGCGACGTTAGCAGTTCTGGGTGAAATATCCTTTAAGGCCTCTTGGCACAGGAGGCGGTGCGCTAATAAATAAAGCAATCGAGCGATAGACAGAGAAGACAGCTCCGGCTCTATGCATCCCTGCTCATCCTTTTATTGGTTGGCTGAAAGACAGTTTCTCTGGGATCGTGGCCCAGAAAACCTGCAGCAAATGTAAATGTGTCTGTTACTGAAATGAGCCAGAGAGCTTGGAGATTTCTTCCAAAAAAGAAAGTCGAAAGGGAACCACAAAACCTTTGCAGTCCTGACTGCAAACATAACCTCACTGTCCCACTTTTTGTGAACTGCTGTGCATTATATGTCCAAAAAAGTTGTGACACCTATTGTAAATAGTACGTTTTAATTGTTGACACAGACATTCATTTGAATGCAGCTTATATAATTTCCATTGAAAAGCTTTGCCAATAGAATGGGATGCTCTGCTGCAGCCACACGTGAGCCTAAGGTCACCATGCCCAATGCCAAGTGTCGACTAGAGGGGTGTAAAGCCCCCCATATAAAACAGAGAACTTCATTCTCTGGAATAATGGAGATCCATCCAATACCTTTAGGGTGAGTTGGAGTGGTGCTTGCGATCCTAATCATCCAAAATGACCTCATGAATGTTCTTGTGTCTGCAATGAAATCCTCACAGCAATGTTCCACTATCTGGTGTAAATGCCCTCCCAGAAGAATAGAGGCTGTTACTGCAGCGGAGAATGAACAAACTCCCTATTAATACCCTTAATTTCAGAAGAAACCTTGGAGAGGCAGGTGTCTACAAACGTTTGGGCGCACAGTGTATGCTTTCATAAAAAGATGATATGTACTTATTCATAATGAATATAAATATAAAGCAATAAATTGACAGAGACAGCATAGGAGAATGATAAGCATGGTTGAGGAAGACGAGCGAGGGGAAGTAAGCATCTGATAACACAGGCAGGAGGTCAGACCGACTGTCAGAATGAAAAATATAGTCATCTGGCTTTAAAATACATTTGGGAACAGTGGGACGAATAAACACGAGGTAACTGTGGCACTTTGTAGTTGTCTGAGAAATTTGTGAGTCAGAAGGTGTGAATGATTGCCGCTGAGTGAGGAGGTGTATTTGTGTGTAAGGGCTCAGCAGGCACTGGGAAACGCTGCAAAATACTTCTAAAAAGTTTTTTAAAAACTTTTAAAGAGGGGGTGCCTTGATAGTTCATATACTCAATTCAGCTGTTACATAAAGCTCCAAAATTCTCTCTGTTGCTTGCTACTGGTGTTTACCTTCATAAACAAAAGTTAAGGTATTTATTTTGAAAAGAAATTACACTTTACACAATAAAAGTTCAGCACAGTTAAGATGTAAACAAACTCATTCAGAGTGGTTTGTTGTGAAATTTTCCATTTTAAGCTGTTATGGAGCATTTCACATCTAGAATCGCTTACAGTGGTGGTGATGGGAAGCAGACATCTCAAGGTTTTAATGCCTCTAAAAGCTTCCTCACAGAAACTCATCACATAAAATGGTTAGCTGCGATCATACTAGACATTTGCCATTCATGTTGCCTATCAAAACAGGTGTGACCAATACACAAAAGATTTGCAATGACAAAATCAAGCACGCAAGTCATCTCCTGCTTTTTGCGAGTGTGAAGCATGATGCTGCACTTAGCCAGAGAGATAACACAGCAGCTAGCAAGCTGGTTAACTTACCTACAACAAACTGTGAAAATATAAAAATAAGGACAGTTATATCACTCAATGCAGTCTGCTGACTGGCCATGTATCATGCAATCTTTTATGTGTTTATATACAATCAGTTTTGATTAAATGTTTAAAGCGGTATGAAGCACAGCTAGATTTGGCGCCTAGGAACGTTTTGACATTACCGCTCACCAGAGACTGAACAACAGCTTGATGGCTGCCTCAAGAACAAAATCCTCACAAGTGCGGGAGCTAAACTCAGAAAAAAAGGTTGTCAGTTGTGTTATTTGTAAAGCCGAGCTTAGTTGGCGTGGGACAGTGGTGGACAGTAACGAAATAAATGTAATTAGTTACTGTACTTAAGTACTTTTTTCATGTATCTGTACTGTACTGAAGTTTTTCCATTTTGGGTGACGTTTTACTTTCATTCCACTACATTTCAAAGTCAAATATCTGACTTTTTTCTCCACTATATTTTGAGAAATCTGTTGTTCCTTTTGGTTTCTGTGTGCAAAAAAACGTAACGTGTCAAAACGAAACAAGCGCAAAGCAAGAACACCAATCAGGGCACAGCGCACACTTTGTTTTGAGCTTGTTTTGACCTGTTGGACAGACCGACCCAGTGCAAGCACACGGTTCAACGTCAGCGCAGCAGCATAAAAATTTGACTATGCAACATAAATGATGAACTAACCTAACTTTGTGTAAATAGACCACAATATAGAAATATGTCCACACATGCAGTCGTGACTGACGTGTCTTTTTTCTGAATTTATACAAACACCATTTCATTTTATAGTAAATTCGTTTTGGCTAGTTTATTTTTATGAGACCTACAGATCAACATAGTAAAGGAAACTCATGTGATCCTAATTTTAAAGCCAGTTTTTATTAAACTTAAACTTGTAATTAAGTTGTAAATAAATCTTAAACTGAAACTTAAAAAGTGTAAAAAGTGATTTCAGAGCCACTCGGTTCTCCCTGATGGAAACTGTTTACCTTCAGTGTTTTGTCCTTATGATCATTTTAATAGACGTCAGCGTCACTAATTAATGACGTTCTATTAAAAGACTGGTTTACCAAGAGAGACGCTGGAGGATTTTCACCTGAAATGAGTTCATGAAGCAGGAGTTTTGATATAAAATGGTAACAGGACATCAGAACCATAATTAAACGTTTAGTACTTTTTTTTACTTTTTTTACTTTTGATACTTAAGTACATTTGAAGGCAAATACTTTTGTACTTTTACTCAAGTGGAGGTCTAAAGGGAGGAACTTCTACTTTTACTGGAGTAATATTTTACCTTGGGTATCTCTACTCTAACTCAAGTACATGATTTGTGTACTTCCACCACTTCCGTCCACCACTGCCGTGGGAGCACATCCTCCATACAGGAGCATCTGAAGAGGAAACTTCTCGGCTCACTACGTGAAGAAGACTCATCTCTGTAAGATACGCCACGTCTCAAACCGCATACTAGCTCACTACATTGTGTGTAAAAATAGTGCATTAGAAGTGCACTCATTAGTGTAGTGTGTGAAGTACAAAAGTCTGTAGTTTGGGATGTGGCGATAGTTGTGCTAGCGAGCTAGTTAGCTAATGTTAGTCTTAAATTCTGTCCTACTTCATGTTGTGAGCTGAGCTGTAACATCTTCTATTTCGAGTGTGCAGGTTCTCTGTAATCGTAAATGGAGTTGGAACAGAGGAGCTGGTAACAATTATTCACAGCCACCCTGTTCCCTTTCCAAATAACATTCAGTTTTAAATGCTGCACTGTCGTCTTAACGCCGAGGCCGAACACAGGAAAGCGTTTGCAAAGTTTCCTGTTCTCCACTAAAGTTTGGCTCCACTCACAAACAGTTTAAGGAGGTCGTTCCCCGTGAACACACAGGGCAGCTGGACAAAGGGTTACCACTGAAATTAAGCGTTTGCACAAAATCATTACACATCGTTACATCAAATTGAACTGTTCATAGAGAACTTCGCCACAAACACTCGCCACTTTCCCATCAGCTCCATTACAGCGCATCTTCCCTGCAACGAGGAGCATCTACTCTCAGAGGAGAGCGAGACTCTCACAGGAGCACGGAGAGATGCCGAGTTTCCTCCTGTGTTTGTAGAATTTAGTTGCAGTAAAGTGGAGACAGACAGCAGAATGCACAAAGCACAGACTGCACTGTTTAAATTTACCATTTAAATTTAGCTAGATATTGTTACTTGATTAAAGAAAAACAATTCAGTTTTGTTTTATTTTATTGCTGCTACTTTGCACATGCTTGGTTATAAAGTTTGACAGGAATGTGTTTAAATGGGTTTTTAAGCACCACTTATGGTGGAAAGGTACTTGCATGCGCTGTAAGGTTCCCATATATAATATATATTTTACCATTATTAACATTACATATGTATACTCAGAAGGCATGAGTAGGTTCACTGATCATTTAGGATAGTAAATAAAATGGCTATGTTTGTGTTTTAGATGTTCTTTGTGATCCCTGGTTCCCATCACCACCACTGTAAAGAAATCTGTGTCTGCAAGTGTCTATTGAATGCACCATTTCACATACGTCCCCTCTGAATGACTGCGTACATCTTAACAAATCAATTACATAGAAATTTTGAAAAACTGCCCCCTAGTGTAGGCTGCTGTTTGTTTATGTAAGACTCTGTCTAATTTGCCACATAATGAATATATAAAGAAGTTCTGTTAGTAAACTGGGGAATAAATGAAATGCAAATTTCAGGCATGATTTCAGTTTTGGTTTTCACTCAACCATGCGTGAATGAAGCCACTCACCTCCTCAGGATCGTAGTTCTGGGTGCTATAAGGAAGAGAGGAGTCACAATCTGGGATATAACGTAGACAGTAATCAGCTGCTGCCTGGGGGTCCGCCACAATCAGCAGCTGCTGGATCTCTCCCTGTTACACAAACACATGCACAAAGATACCTGTCAGAGAGTACGACCATACAAGGAAAGCCTGATCTCTCAGACACAAAGAACAATAGACATTTGTATCCTCTGTCCACAGTTTGTAAAGTACTATAATTATCAGCTAATCTAGAAACCACATAAGCCAGTTTAAAGAGCTTATGAAGATTCAAAGGCTGCCGTTTTTAAAAGGGGGGTGCAAGCTGTAACACGAAAACCTCAAGTATGATGAATTAATTACTCCGTGTGTTGAAGATACTGAAGCACAAGCAGCTGCAGACACATACTGTCTTCCAGCGCTTTTCTCAGGGTCCCCTCGGAGCTGAAGATTGTGCGCACAAAACCCTCAAATGTTGCCTCTTCACTTCCCTAATCTGACCTCCATGCTGCTCGGGCCCGGTCCCAGAGGTCCCGCAGGCATGCCTCAGGTCTCAGTCCTTTGCCAAACAAGCATTGTTTCTCAGCTCTTAACACACAGCCTCAGTGCTGTGTCTCGGGACCTAACACAAAGTCTGACGCCCGCTCAGAAAACTCTCTGAGATGAAGTCAAACTGATGTCTTAGTCACTCAGTGCAATTCTGATGAAACCAGAGGCAAAAAAGTGGGCTTTAAAAAAAAGTTAACATCTCAATAAAGCTCAGTAGCAAAGACAATAGACCAGCATAGCAGACATGCTATTTGCTAAATTGCGCCCACACAGACTAGGTACGTCAAGCCCACGACATTTTCGACGATGACTGTCATAAATAATTGAGGTTAACAATTTCATTACCATTTTGTTCTATTTATGCAACTATTAAAGTACAAGACGAAAGAAACTGGATGATTAGCTACCTAGCTAGCCTCACTTAGCAGCTAATTTGCGGTTTAATTGACACAGTATAAGGCTATGCTGTGGTGGTGTGTGCATACACTTAAAAAGTCTGACGCTCCACAGAAACAGGCAAATATCTTTACATAATTCTCTTGAGAGAGTGAAAATATGAGGTAAAACCACTCATTGTGCTAGCATACATGCTAACAACGTTCATATTACCTACCTAGCTTGCTAGGTGCCACTTAGAGGTAATGGAATAGTGCTTGTGGACTTTTTTCATCACCAGGAAGATTAAAGAATTAGCCAGACTGGGTTTCTGTACGTTTGCTGACTTTATCTACAAGTTTTACCAAAGATAGTGGAGAAGTTGCACCTCACGACAGGCACAACTCAGGCTCAACTAAACAAAAACTCCTAAAACCTATTTTTTTAAAAATCATTTTTAAAATCGTTTTAAAGCAAAATAGTATTGAAGGAGAACTTAACTACTTTTTCCATTTTCAGCATTACATATTGCTGCTGTCGGAGGAAAACCTCATATCTCCATTTTTTTTTTCAGTTTTTGACATCGTTTGAAAATGTCTGTTGCTCTTTACACTGTGTGTAAATTTGATAACGAATTGTCCAAAAGCAATGGCCCAAAATGACTTGGAAAAATGTCTGGTTCCATTGACTTACATTTAACATTACATCAATGTAAACATTACTTTTACATTGAGAATTTCCCTGTTATGGTACTAATAAAGGACTATCTTATCTTAAAGTAGGTTTTTTCCTTCTCCTGTACAGTTACCATTTTGGAGATGGACAAGGTTTTCTTCCGACAACAGCGATATGCAGAGGGCCATGAGAAAAGGCTCATGGGCAGCACATGCTCCCTGTAAAAAAAGGAATATTAATGTTGTTTATGTTGTTGTTCTTCAGTTAAAGGTTTCCCTACCTGGCGTTTAACAAAGAGCACTTGTTGTGGTAGAACACTGATGCCACAATATAAAATCTCAGAAGACGCTCAGAATGCTCACTGGTCATTTTGAATAGCAAATAAAATGGCTATATTTGCATTGTAGACACCATTCAATGATGAGGATGAATAATTATGATCAGGGGATTATGTAATAATTGAGAAAGACTAATACACAAGACAAACTCCACATTCCCACAGTCCTGAGACTTGACTGGACTGCTAATGACTCTGTCCCCTGCACACCTCTCCAGTAGATCAGCGTGACCTGTAGTGGCCGCTGCCAGAGGGGAAATACAAACGACTGGATCTGTCACTAAACCAGGACATAACCAGCCAGAGATCAAAGGCAGCTTTCAGCCGTGCTCCAGCTTAGCGTCTGGCACGGATACAAGCGCATAGCACATGTGAGGAGTTCTGGACTCCAAAGCTGGCCTGCAGTAACTATCAAGTCTCCTCGAGCAGAAAACGCAATGATTAGGTTAAAAATGCACTTTACCACTGACAGTCACAACCCGTGACAGTCACAACAACTTCAGCCAAGACATGAGCTACAAGCACTAGAGCTCCAAGGCTAATGCGGCTAACAAGTAATGGAAGCTAATAACCATTAATAAGCCTTCTGCAAAGTAGACCATAAATCATAACATACTTGCTCCTAACCGTGTCGAGTTGTTAGGTAACTTTTCTGACACTGTAGGACACGCTGTTATCTATAAAAATGATTTGTATATGAATCGTCACAGCTGTACTTTAAAAAGTATTCAAGCCACCTACTGTCATATTATGTAGTATTCTATCCATGTGTCTCAATTCAGAGGCTGCATTTGAAGGCCCATTGCTAACGGATTGCCAATTGAATGGCTAATGATACAAATGTTAAAAAAAAGAAGAAAAAATCTCATCAGTAGTCAGCGGTGAAGCATCTCCAGCTCTAACAAATGGAAAAATTAACAATTAATAACTGAGTTTCTGGCTCCATCTTTAAAGAACTTTAAAAGAACTTGACAGGAACGGTGTTTTGTGGCGCAACGGGATCCACTGTATGGCAGACCACCTCATTTCGGTTCAGCCTTCATGGGTCTAAGCAGCCTTCGAAGGACACACCTTCATAGGCCATGTCCTTTGAAGGATCTAGCCCCTGAATTGGGAAACACTGTATAGCACATTATATTGGTTTGACAGAATTCAGGTTTTCCTGTGTTTGTTCTTCTGTGTTTTGTCACTACGTGGTGGTTGTCAATACTGACTGCCAGCCTAGCAATTGACCAGTGGGCCAATAAACACCTCCAAGTTAGCAATAGTGTAATATCAGCACAAAATGGACTCCAGAGACAAGTTTTTAAACCTTTAAGCCAGACAAAAAAGGCCAGCTGAGCCCAAAATCCACCCTAAAACAGCTGTAGTTTTTCCAAAGTTCCACCCACCTTCCATATATCATCAGAAGGAGTTTTTCCCAGTCTTACAACTGGAAAACACTGTAGGCGGTGGGAAGGCATGTCTACTACAATAGCGATGGTTCCGTTTTTTTAATTTTGGCCAGAGTGTCCGTTTAAATGATTCCAGCATGTGTGTCTTGGATGTGCACCAGTCAAGTTTTATATATATATTTATAAGTATTCATCCGTGGGCATTAATTTCAGTTTATGTGTATCTAAGTAACATATTTAAAGCACTTTATATGAAAATGCCTTCAAAATTATGAAAAATACACATTCGATGGATTGTAGAAACTTTTAACTGGTACTGTTTGTATGACACATAATTCGCATTGAGTAAGATGACTAATCACCATACAAAGTGACCAAAGAAGCTAGCCTGTTTAACCTGGAACACAACAGTAAAACATATCAAATCCATCTATTTATACTTTGCAAGGCCAAATGGTGGTAAACAATGCCCCCTATTGGCAAGCAGCCATAATGTTTGAGCCATATCCAGCCTGGCAGCTTCTATTCCAGAGCAAATCTTGTTCAGCAAGAGAACATTCCACTGCTTTCCCACTGAAGAGCTCTTTCATCAGACAAGTGTAGCATCTATGAGTCATCACATTAGCCTGCCAGCATCTCACTGGGCGAAAGCCTAATAGGTCACACTTCACCAATACCCATGATGCACACAGACCACTTAGTCTAAGGAGATACTCAGCACACAGTCTGAGAGACAATGTTCTAGAGGAAAAACGTTATTCTTCAACTCAACCTCAACTCAGAAAGGACACTGCTTGACCACTCAAGGACACAAGCATATTGCATTAATGGTGGGCAATATGACAAAATATACCTTTAATGAATGATTTAAGAATTAAAAAGGGGAAAAATCAAGAAATTGTTCAAAATAAAATGAGCCGATAAGATAAATTATGTACCAACATAATATTCAAATTCAGGAACCATCCGAAAGTCAAAACTGGCATAAAGTGCAAAGTATAATCGATTTTCAACATCAACATCAGGAGAAAGAAGAATTTTTTATGAAATAGTAAAATTCAATATTCGTTCACTTTTTGCATTTATTTAATTCATTTCAGGAATCTTGCTGCCAGTTTTTCAAAGAAATCTGCAAGGATATTTTTCTACACCCGCACAGTTCAGTCATAGCAGTTGGTTGCATTCTCTGTTTTTCACGATCAAATCCCAAATACACGTTTTCTCTGTATCTTTTAATCATTTGTTTGAACTTCTGTTTTTTCACTTATTTTCTTTTTGTCTTTCTCTTTCCTTCTGCAAGTGGATTATCTCACATATAATCTAAGAAATATACATAACTTGTACTTAATGGCTGCTTAAACTGGAAATTAAACAAGTACAGGGTGGTCTTTGATCTTTGCACAAAAAGGCACTTCTAATTTTTCTATATATTTCTGTTTTTTTAATTCATGCATCCAGATTTTCAGCATTCTTGTACCAACAATACTCATGACATACTAAGAAAGGTCGATTGTGATGTACCACCACATTGCACACTGCTTTGCCTCATGTCTTCAAATGGTTCTTTATCACTGGGGCGTTTCACCAGGATTTTTCTCACACACTTGTGCACTCGTGCATACAGTACACAGACAAGCACTCAGCTGGATCTTATCTAAGGCCTCAACATTCCAAAACACACAAACAGCTCAGAGACAGGCTCAGGCATTTCATTCAGCCTCGCAGATGTGATGATGTGCGATGCAGAACCATGCTACAGGCTCACAAGCTTTTTTTTGTAATTCGCAGCCAGTCTGGAAGCAATAGAGGCATTAGCCCTGACCGCAATCCTCAGGCTCTCTGGCCGCTCTCCCACACTGAGGGAACTGGACCAGAACACAGGCCCCTAGGATACCCCTGTGGATACAGGGCCTGGGAAAAGTCCCAGGAATGGACCGTCCACTTGCCTCCCCCGGTACCAGCCTCACCCCGCAGTGGAAAGGCCCAGATGCAGCTAAAGATGGGGGCAGGCGATTGAACAAAAGGAATATCACAATGCGATCAAGATAAGACTATGGATATTGTCAGTGCTTTCGGAACACTGAGCAAGTATGTTTCTTTCAAAAGGAATCTCTGGTGATATTGCAGTGGAGGATTTCACTTTATTGTCAGGAGATCATGAGCTTGAAGCTAAAGATTTTCGGCATGTGTAGCACTGAACAAAATAAATTGTTTTATAGCATATTTAAAATGTGCCACTACAGGTGCATCTGCCTTTTCAAACGTATCAATCTTTTGAAAAATGAAATATCCTAAAATATATAGACCACAGAAGTTGCATTGTCATTCTGTCATACTCACGTTTGTTCGGTTTCAGACCGGGTAAAGAAAAGAATGAATCTGATTTACCACCAGTTCATTTCAAACCACAGGAAGACACTAGTACTCATACATAACTGTAGACATAACTGTACTTTAAAAATGGGTTGATGTGAAATGCTATATTAATACCGCATTTATTTTACTTCACATAGATAACGTTGTAAAATCGCAGTTGCGCTGGTTAAATGTGCTTATGCTGCTGGCAGATATACACAAAAAGCCGCCTCTATCACCTAGTGTACATTTTAGGATCCTCACACCACAGTGTCAGACTGAACAATGATGCGGTTCATCAAAAAACATAAGTAAAAACATGTCTCAGCTCTCGTTTATCAGGCAAAATGGGATGTTTCAAATGGCCTCAGGTGAAAAGCTTCAGAATAGAAGACAAAGTGCAAACTCTCAGATGGTGAAGTTTGTGTGACTTTTGCAATTCTGTTCTTTTTTTGCCAGATTACAGTTCCATAGCCAACTTAAAGAAGACAATATACTAAGATCACAATTTTGCTAAACTTTGCTTTCATTTGACAACGATTAAGACTAAGGTCATGTGGTATCACTGTGCACTCCCCTGTGGTCACTTCAGTGTAAAGGACCATCAGAATATTATGGGTCAAAAGGTAAAACAAAGAAAAAAAAAAACCTTACCCCATCCACACAGCTACTTCAAATTAAGAGGACTCTTCAATTAAAAATAGCTCGGTAGTTTTTAAAGAATAAATTTCAGATGAGTATTGGAACGTACAAATCTCAAGGATTTGTTAGATCATGGGAATGACTTGACACGTCCAAATCTATGATTTGTCAGGATGTTCTTAGCACACAATAAAACTTTTAGGGCTCATTTGCATACCGAAGACTTCTCTGATATCAGGATTGCAAAGACTAGTGTGGCGATACTGATTAACAAACAGCATATTGTGCAGTACTAGTTCTGTTCTCTCATCTTGTCATGTGAACTGAGCTTAAACGAGGAGCATGACAAGACTGAGTGGAAGGAATGGAGGCTTAAAGACAACACTGTGGTAATCGAGGAGAATTAGTCATCATTTGTTCCAGACAGTTGCTCTGCATTAAGACTTTGTAACATAAGCATGTTTTTTAAAAGCCATGGAGATTCTTAATCATCACCCAGGCGGAGGTGTTGTGGAAAGAGTGGGCAAATGGGTGCTGAGGTGCTGCGGGGATTGTTCTGGAAAGGAGTGGAGTTTTATGGAGGCATGTGTGTGGCATAGAAGGGGCACGTAAGGTGAAAGTTTCCTGTTGTGTGAGTGGGTCTAGGGAAATAATAGCTAAGGGTGGGAGGGAGCATATTCCAAGGTCTGCAAGGTTAAGCCGCAATGTGGGACGGGTCAAGGAGATAGAGTTATTGCAGGGGCGGCTGGAGAGGGAGTGGCATGGCCTGCAGTGGATGTCCAGAAACATCTAGTTTTGCTAGTGATGAAAGAGGAGAAAGGCCTGAAGCGTGTGGCCTTCACCCAATAACGCTAGGAATAAAAGCTGATGGGGACCACTTGGCATGAAAGTATTTGCATTTTGCTGTAGGCGCCTACATGCAGTCATTCATTATTAGCTAAGAACATTAGCAATTTTTGGCTGAAGTATCTCTTTAAGCCACAACACTGATAACAGTGCCATTCTGAAGGTTAAAACAAGCACAGATAATGGTGCCAGATCAGGCTGATGCCCAGAGGGAAGGAGAGATATAGCAAGGAGGGGTGCTAACCAAACATACTGCACCACACACACACACACACACACACACACACACACACACACACACACACACACTCCAGAGGCAGACACAAGCCCTGAGGACCAGATGACTGATGGGATTTTGGCTCCCTTTTCAATTCTGGTTAACCTTTCAATGAGCTGCAGAAGCAACAACAAGCGCTTAAAGTGATGCAGGTCAACTTAGAGCAAGCTCAGCCTCAAACTATGCTAATACACAGACTGAAGCATTCACATGCAAGGGGGACTTCAACTGAAAGTTAAGGAACAGAGCAAAGCTTTAGCTAAATGTGTAGAAAACAAAGGTCATGTCAACAAGAAAGGCCATTAACTTTACCATTGATGGTGAAAGTGCAGAAGTGGTGGAGCAATCAGCAACTAGCTGTTCTGTTCCAACCATTAAGAAATATGACACAGATTTGGTAGAGCAAAGATGAAGGAGTTTAAAAAGATCTTCAATTCAAAGTTTAGTCATTTCCAATTCCACCCGTTAGTTAGGACTCCCCCAGTCACACGATTCCACCAACACTACGAGGGTGGGGCTAGCACAGGCTTCCTCCAAGACCTGTGAAGCCAACCACCGCTTCTTTTCGAACTGCCGCTCACGCAACATCATGGGACAGCCGAACGCGCTCAGAGGAAAGCACCAACCGCCAGATACACCTGCGCTGACTAGTATCACGTTGAGTGATGGGAGGAGAAGGAGGGCCATCCTACCCACCCGGAGAGAGCGAGGCCAATTGTGCTCTCTTGGACTCCCGGCTACGGACAGCTGAAGCATCACCAGGGATCGAACTCACAATCTCCTGATGTTAGAGCCAAAGCTTAGACCATTGTGCCACTCGGGAGCGAAAAGATCTTCAAATTTAACAACTTTTCTCTACAAAGATCAGAAACAGCAAGACCATGTCTTTTCTGCAGTTCTCTATGGATGACAAGAAAAATCTTGGTACCTTTGAAGTTTGGTGCTGGTGAAGACTTTTGAGCAGGGGTAACTCAAATGTTAAGAAGAGCTAGTATGTCCTTTCAATAAAAATCAAACCACTTTGGGAGCCACAACATTTTATGTCAATTTTACCACATTGGTCGTAAATATATCTCGCTTTGTGCTAACGTACTAGTATAGGCTAAAGTATAACAAAAACAAAAATGCAGACTTACTTCGCTTACTTAGTTATAGCCGCTTTTCTCGCATCTCAGGCAGGAAAGTTTTCCACAAAAGTCGAATAGTTTCTTGTAAAATTTATCTTAACGTTTGACTTTTTGCAAGGCTGAAGTCAAATTCTTGTTTGTCACTTTCTAATACGAATTTCCTCGTTCCACCTTAAATGGTGCCTGACACACCAGCATGTAACTACTGCACCATTTAAGGTGGAACAGGAGAATTTAAACAAGAAGCTGGTGAACGAGAAGCTGTTCAGCCTCACAACTTTTTATTGTTGGAACAGTTTCTCACTGCAGATTAAACGTATCAGGAAACTAGCTGGAGTGATCAGAAATGCAAATAAACGCAAATTGTTCTCCAAATTAATGATGTCCATCTTAAATCTTTCTCTTTGCCGTTTCATAAGCTACAAGCTAGTTGAGATTGTTGTCTGCGTTGCGTTATGACCAGCAGTCTGCACGCCAACCTTCAGGGTTAGAGGGTGAATTAGCAGTTGTGCATTAAGTTCAGTGTTTAAGACCATTTATTGTTAAAACTGTCTTAGAACGATCAGCAGAGCTTTATTTTACTGGAAAGGAGGATTATTTTACTTTTACCTACAAATCTAATACTGCTTTTAAGGGAACACTGTATGGCAAAGGAAAAAATGGAGCCTCTCCTCTCATTCAAAGCCCAAATAACCAAACCAAAGCTCTTCTCTTGGACATATTCTGAGAGGAACCAGTTCAGTACAAAAGATCATTATGCTTGAAACATGTGTAAGTAAAAGAGGAAGAGGACAACCAGCAACAAGATGGACAGACACAATCAGAGATTATGAACAAAGCTCTTAAGAACTAAAGACCCAAAGAATGATGTGTCCAGAAACATCAGTAGATGTACCAACAGAGATGCTACTACCAATAATAATAATAATAATAATAATATCAAAACGTTTTCTTCAGGTAATTTTGAGACAGATCCTGACTCAGTTCAGTAAAAGCTGTGGTTGTAGTATATTGTAATTTGGCCATGAAGCTGTGATTAATCTAGTAAGAAAATTGTGAAATGAAGTTTACCATCTAAAGTTGTGAAGTTTGGGTGGGTTCCCTTTGTTTTACTTTATTTTAGAAAAATATTAAGCTTCAACTTGCATGCTATCTTGTTGTCTGCACTGCTTCAGAGTTGGGGATCATCTCAAAATTACAGGAAGAAAAGGTGTTGATATTAGTCATTATCATTATTATTATTACTATTTTTTTCATTATTATTCTAGGAACATCACTGATAACAGTAGATGCACAACTACTACTACCACTACCACTACTACTACTACTACTAATAATAATAATAATAATAAAAATAATAATAGCAATAACACAACAAATGCTCAGTTCAGTAAAGGTTGTGGTTGTAGTACATAGTCCTAGCCATAAAAGCATAATTAATGATGTGACCCTTATTCGTCCCACAACGGGGATATTTCACCTCTGCATTTAACCCACCTGCGCAGTGAAACACCACATACACACTAGTGAACACACACACTAGGGGGCAGTGAGCACACTTTCCCCAAGCGGTGGGCAGCCCTATCAGCAGCACCCTGGGAGCAGTTGGGGGTTTGGTGTCTTGCTCAAGGGCACTTCAGTAAAGTACTGTCAGCTCAGGGGATCAAACCAGCAACCTTCCGGTCACAAGCCTGGTTCCCTAACCTCCAGTCCCCTGACTGCATGAAAGCTGAGACATGACTGTGCTTTTCTCAATACCCAACCTTGTTTTGCTTACTATCAGAAACATGACGCTGTGGTCTTTTCGAAACTGGCAGTAAAAGAGTACCATCACTGAGGGTACTATGGTAACTCTGTAAACCATCACCAGACACAGGCCTAGTTGCACCACAACCACAAATTACAGTCCTTTAATCCAGCTGGTTGGCAGGGGCTTTGACAAACTCCATGCTCCTCAAATATCTGACCTTTGACAGCCCTGACAGTACAACCCAGACAGAAGAGTTCCCTCACCCAAGCGTCAGTTGCCTTGGGGATAAATACTAAGGGACAGACTCGCCAAAGCCTTCAGCATGTTCCAGTCCCAGTGACGTGATTGATGTCTGAAGCATTTGAAGTCACTTAGTGTTAAAATGTCTGTCCGCTCCACTGAAACGCTTTTGCTCACATGAAATGCTTCTGCGAATCAGCGAATGAAACACGTACTTGCTGTTGTCCTACGAATTTAGAGGGAAATTCCATTGTTTTTTTGGCCAATTTCTGCATAATTTTAGATTCTAGATTTATTTTACAGTGGCCGTGATGGGAGGCTGCAATATGTACAACACAAATATAGCCATTTTATTTACTTTCCAGAATAATCAGTGGATCTAGACGTCTTCTTAGCTTTTATATGTGATGCTGATGATGGCGAAATTATGATAAATCTGAAAAAGTACACTTTCTATATCTTCTAACATCATGGATGTACCTCTCCACCATTGATGGACATCAGGCTCGCATTCGTAACCATTTCTTGTAACAACATTCTGTGAGGGAGCCTTTAGAGGCATTAAACTCTTCAGGTGTCTGGTTCCTATTACCACCACAGTAAACTGTTGCAAGTATTAGACATCAAACTCCTCTGAATTGCTTTCTTTACTCTGTAAAAAATAAGAAGTTTGCTCAACTTAAAATGATATAGTAAGTGATTGCATGGTTTTTCTCGAGTTGATTCAACTTCAGGAAAACAGAGTTCACACAAATCAAAATTTCTAGTTGAGTCAAAAATTCTCCAAGCTACTATTTCTAGGTCTGCATCTCAGTCAGATAAACAAAACTGAATGTGGTTTTTTTACTTAGTCTCTCCAGTAGCTGGTGCGCCTTCTATCACACAGTCCTGTCTGGAATTTTTTCGGTTAAGGACAGCTGCGGTATTGCCAGAGCTGGTTTATGAGAAGCCTGGCCACTTCTTATTCCCCCTGTTATATCACAAACATTACTGCTAAACAGTAGAGGGCGCTCATGAGGGAGTCCTCAATGAATGGGAGTGAAACTCATCCATTAAAAATGAAAAGTTAAAACAGTTTTTAATCACTTCCCCAGAACTTCTCTTTAATTTTATAAAGTAAAAGAATGTATTTCACTAAAAAAACAAAGAAATCTTATCGATATATATTTCCTTTTTTCTACAGCATAGGGATTTGGGGCAGCAGAAGGCAGGCATTACTGCCAAAGAGCAATCATTGATTGGCGAGTGGAGCAGCTCATTGGCTATTCGCACTCACTGATGTCAAGGACATACATGAGGCACCTTTTTAAACTCATATAGCTCGAGTTTGAAAGCTTTAAAAACATAACAGCAGTGTTAAAATGTTTTATGCTGCTCTGTGATCAGGAAATGATTGCATTCTTTTACATCAAAAATGTTGAAGCATTTATAAACTATGATTTTGCTCGAGTGCTCCATATCAACCCATTCATTTTAGACTCGCTCGAGAGCGCCCTCTAGCGTTTGAGAAAACCGGAAGACATTACAGAGTGGGAATTCTCCCTTCTACAAGTTCTTGGGTATCGCTGGGATTCACACTCACAACCTGTTGCGCTGCAAAAAGTGGTTTGTCCACTGAAAAAAACTTCATGTGGTAACAAGCAAGTGAACTAGTTTTATTCAACACTAAAAATGACTTTGATAGAAAGAAACATTCATTCAAAGTATTTATTTAGGTTGAATAAAACTAGGTAATGTACTTGTTACCAAATTAAGTCATATTTTTAGGTAGATATGACGAACCACATTTTACAGCTTGAGAAGAATTACTAGACAGCTGCACCACATGAGACTCTGCCATGCTTTAAAGTTAAAACAACAAATGTTTTCTACAATGTATTAAACATTTGTAGACACAAAGTCTGAGTTGTTTTAGGTGCTCTAGGTTTAGCCATCCATAAGTGCGGCCAAGACGAAAAAATGCCTAGCAGGATTGTGTGATGGAAAGACTCCTGGCTTTTGGGAAGCTGAGTATAAAAACCAAGTTCATTTTATTTACCTGACTGAGATGCAGAACTAAAAAAAAGAGAACTTTTGACTCAACTACAAAGTGTGATTTGTGTGAACTCTGGTGGCGTCAAGTTGAGTCAACTTAAGAAAAGCCATGTAATCTTTTAATATAGTCCTTTAAAGTTGACCTAACCTCTAATTTTTAACAGTGTACACTTCAAGGATTTTATTACACAGAAAATTCCCCTTCCATGTAATCCATAGCAGAAATGTCAACAAACAGCTCTCTGACACAGTAAATGCTATCCCAGCAGTGTAAACAATGGACCCTAAACAAGCCTGAAACCCTCAGAGAGCTTCAGTTTGGCTCATTTATACCAACACAAGCACTACAAAAATTTAATAAGGGAGATTTTAATACAGAGTTCAGTGCTTTTTATTTCAACCACTAATTTTAAGCAAACAACAATCATATTTCAACTACAAATTATTTCAGTCTGTATGTTTAAATCTGTATGTTATCTCTTTCTTTATCTTAACAGCCTGGCAGCTCAGTGTGTGCATGAAAGCCAAACCCATCTATCATTTGATAAACTCTTCAGATTGTCATCCAGTCCCAATCCCAGATATGCTCCACAACACTACATGTCAGTTTATGCCAAACAGCTGTATGTAGTTTAATACCTACCAACAAAACAAGTCTGTGAGAAATAAAAACAGAGGCATGCTGTATGCCAAGTTCAGAAAACAGAAGCTACTTTGCTGAAATACATTAATGTGCAAGTGTTTTAGGCACCTGCCAATATAACAATTTAAAAGCTGTTTATCTGAGCAATAAGTGTTTATTTGCTTAAAAAAAACACTAGTATCAGAATAAACACAAATAATAATGCAATAAGTAGTGTTTTTGTGTATATGAACCTATTCATTTAATCAATTTAAAACCTCTCCTTGTGGCAACCCAGTATTATTCATAGTTTTCATCCAAGACCTGGCTTGGCTAATCGATTCTTCATTAGCTTAAATCTGCCGTGCTGTGAACATGCACTGTTCCTGTTACCTCAAACACCTCCTCGTCCAGCAGTCGTGTCCCAAACACTGTGACCCCGTCCGTGCTGACCACAGGTCTGTCCCCACGCAGCAGCTCCACAGTCTGGACCTTCTTGCAGTCCAGATACAGCGTGACTGACTTGCCCGTCACACTGTATGCTATCCTGTGCCACCTGAAGAGAGAGGATGACCAGGTTATCCAGGGTAATAGAGAAGATCTGCTCCTCTCAGGAGGCCAAAAGATGTATTGTGTGTTAATTGTTCTCTCGATATTGGCCGATACTGATCAATGTAAGCCACCAAAAGTTCATTATTTTGATTTAAACTAATGCAGGCCAACCTTTACCCTTAATAGATTCTATATTATTTAGTATATCATCACCAAAATATGAGGCAAAATAATCATGATAGTAGTATTTTGTCCATATCATGCAGCTTTTACTCGAAGCTCTGCTCTGTCATTAAGACTCAATGACTTTGCGAAGGCTCTGAGGGTCAGTTATGGATGACCGCAGTGTGAACAAATGCTTTTTAGACTGTAGGACTGTGCCATATGTTTTTTGTCATGGTTGGCTCCTCCCACTACTCCATGTGCTTTTTCTGTTTACATTTTGATCATCGGGCGGCACGGTGGCGTGGTGGGTAGCGCTGTCGCCTCACAGCGAGGAGGGCCTGGGTTCGATTCCCTGGCCGGGTGACCGGGGTCCTCTCTGTGTGGAGTTTGCATGTTCTCCCTGTGTCTGCGTGGGTTTCCTCCGGGTTCTCCGGTTTCCTCCCACAGTCCAAAGACATGCAGTCAGGCCAATTCGACGTGCTAAATTGCCCCTAGGTGTGAGTGTGTGAGTGACTGTCTGTGTCTGTCTGTCTGCCCTGCGATGGACTGGCGACCCATCCAGGGTGTATCCTGCCTTCCGCCCGAAGACTGCTGGTAGGCTCCAGCAACCCCCCCGCGACCCTGACGGAGAAGCGGCTTAGAAAATGGATGGATGGATGGATTTTGATCATCCATGTGCATTTTTTTCGTCTAGTCCGGCCCCTTGTTTCGTGACTCCACCCCTGATTGTTTCCACCTGTACCTCATCATCCCTGTTGTACATAAGCCCTGTGTTTGCTCCTTGTCTTTGTTGTTTGAGGTTTGATGTATGTTGCTTTTTTTTCTGGCCCTGTTGTTTGTGTACCTGTTTATTTACATTTACATGTCTGTCCCTCCTGCTCTACGTATTGGTCATTTGAACCTGGACTGTCTTGACCCTGATTTTGGATTTGCCTATAATAAATCTCGCTTGTCTCTGCACATGCGTCTGCCTCAACCTCGCTCCCCATCATTACCGAAAGACCAGCCACCAAAGGATGCAGCGAGACTCCGGTATGTGGTTGTTCTGTTGGGACGAAACTCCGGCTGTTTTTAAGCAGCCCAAGTTAGATATTTCCCAACACCACCAAGCCAGAGACAGAAAATCCCCTGCCGCTGGGGGTACACGAGCGTCTCAGTGGTCCTGTAAGAAGGCAAAGGACCATCCTGCCTAGTGTCCTGACGACGAGAGCTCAGGTAAGCGCCTTGGGTTTTCCCGTCTTGAGCAACGCTGCAGGGAGGAATGACCTGCAGCGCAAGGTGAGGCTAGACGGAAGGAACCTGCAGATAACCCTTTACACGGTTCTTGGTTCGTTCTCAAGCGCCACTGCGATCTTCCTATAGCTCGAGTGCCAAGAGGGTCCTGTGTCTGCGTGTTCCTCCAGGTTAGAGCAGCTGTCCCCAGCCCAAGTTCCTGTTCCCGTGGCCGCACCCCACGGCAAGCCTAATCCTGGGGCCGCACCTCCGGACCCACCGCCAGTCGCCGCACCTCTGGACCCACCGCCAGTCGCCACGCCTCCAGACCCGCCGCCAGTCGCCTGTGTCCGTCTTGGTTCCTGTTCCCCTCTCGTTTGCATGGGTCTGTCTTGCGTTCCTGTTTCCCTCGTCCTGTTGTTCCTCCTTTCGTCTCTCGTTCACCCTCGTTTTGTTGTGCCTCCTCGTCCTCCCTACTTGTTTCGTCCTCATTCTGTTCCTGTGTCTGGTGTTGTCTCCCGTTTCTGTGCCTGTTCCTGCTCCGGCTTCCGTTCCATGTTCTCCATCTGTGTCTGCTCCTGTTCCACATTCTTGTCTCTGTTCCTATTTCGGCTCCTGTTTCTGTTTGTGCCCGTTCCTGCTTCTGTGCCTTTGGCTTCTGTTCCTGTGCCCGTTTCTGCCCCTGCTCCTATTCCCGTTCCTGCTCCTGTGCCCGTTCCTGCTTCTGTGTCTGTGCCTGTCCCGTGTCCTGTCCCGGCTTCTGTCCTGGTTTAGTTCTGCCTGTTTCTGGTCTCTTGTGTCTGAGTTTGTTTTTGTTTGGTGCGCTTCAGAGCTGCGCACCTAGGTGGGGGGGATCTGTCACGGTTGGCTCCTCCCACTACTCCATGTGCTTTTTCTGTTTACTTTTTGATCGTCCACGTGCTTTTTTTTTGTCTAGTCCGGCCCCTTGTTTCGTTACTCCGCCCCTGATTGTTTCCACCTGTCCCTCATCATCCCTGTTGTATTTAAGCCCTGTGTTTGCTCCATGTCTTTGCTGGCCTTTGGTGTTTGTTTGTTTGAGGTTTGATGTATGTTGTTTTTCTTCCGGCCCTCTTGTTTGTGTACCTGTTTATTTACATTATGTCTGTCCCTCCTGCTCTACATATTGGTCACTTGTTCCTGGCCTGTCTTGACCCTGATTTTGGATTTGCCCATAATAAATCTCGCTTGTCTCTGCACATGTGTCTGTGCCTCAACATCGCTCCCCATCGTTACATTTTTAGTCCGTGGAACGTTTCATAGGTCCAAAACAGTCTCTGAAGGTGTTATTAGATGTGACTGCTATTTAGACGCACATGAAAAATTAAATACCTGCTATTTCTCAGTAATCACAGGCACCAGACTGAAATAAAGAGCTCATCACAGATGGTATGTTTAGGTTTTGCACATGTGCTCCACTTGGATGCAGAAAAACAATTCAAGGAGTAGTTTGTGTGCACTAATCACTGTTTATTTACCAAAACCAAAACACAGAACCAGAAGCAGAAGAGCTTTCCTAAGCAGCCTGAAACAGCCAATTCCAGCCTCAGTGTAGTAACTATTACACTAGACTAGAAGAATGATAACAGCATGTGGACTGAATGAAACAGCTCTGGCAGAAGAACATATAAGGAAACAAACAGACACAATATTAGCACGGAGCTGCTAGTGATACAATGCAAGACATTTTCATAGCCGGTATCGATTTCATGAAAGGGATCATAAATCTCACAAGGCATAATTATTAAAAAACAAAAAAAACCTCACATCTCCAAAATAGTAACTTTACATAAATAAGAAAAAAACATTTTAAACTTTTAAAGTAAGATTTTAGGAAAACATTTCTACATGTAAGTAATATGCAAATAAGTAAGTTTATGTAAGTAATTTTGGACCAAATCTGTTGAGTCACTTCATCATGAAATATCCACATAATATAAAAGCAGCTGTTTAAAATTATGTAAAAAATGACCAAATGATCTCCATAAATGGACATACAAGATTTTGTCCTGACAGCGATTCATGGCCCATACAAAAAACATGCCAAAATTCTGTTCAAAGTGCAGATTCAAAACTTTTAACTCATAATTTGTGTTTGGAAGAAGAGGAGGAACTATTTTAATATTATTTAAATTTGATGACGTACTGTACTGAAGTATTGATATTTTGCATGTCTAACATAGTAACAGGATGTGATGATACATAAAGTAATTAGCATGTAAGTCTAATTAATTGTGTAGTTATGTAATTATGCAATCATGTAATTACCAGCAGTGTTATGATATGCATGTTAATTTTCGCCTTTTTCCATACGGGAGTTGTCAGACGATACATGATGTGAATTCAATACAGTTACATTTCTGATGATGTCATTTCAGTCAGCACTTTACCCACACTACCTACAGAAACACAATATTGGATTATGAATGAAACTGCAATGTTCAGCTTATTACATTTTGAGATGTGGATGTATAGTTGACAATTTAACCTTTTGGTCAGTTTAGCCTTATGGTCAACAATAAACTTGGTTTTATTATTATGAGCCATAATAACACGTGTTGCCAAATATATGTGCAACATGTAACATACATCTTTTAAGTTTATTTATATCATTTTTTAAGTTAGTTTAAGTATTGTAAGAAAATAACTTTTATCCCTTCAACAAGTACAAACATTCTGTGAATTACCAAATAATAATATATGTGAACAATGTGGTAGCATATTGTTTCTAATTCTGTACCTAAACTGTATTGTATCACGATGCCAAATAGAAAACGAGTACTGTATCATGTTGTATTATAAATGCATAATTACACACTAGTCATAGATTTTGCATATATTGTTTCCAAGTTAGAACCATGCCTTCAATACATGGCCGTGCTTTGAGAAGAGACTGTATAACTGTAAAAGAGAACAGAACTCTAAGAACTTGGAGCTGGAGTTTTGGGCATTTTCTCATGCAGCTTCTTTCTGCAGGCCCCCCTAGTGGTCATTCTGCCAGCAGAATGGAAATTAACTCAGATATTTTGAATTATTGTAATCTGATCATTTTTTGTTTCCTGTAATTCTGTTACAACATTAACTAGGACACTTGGCTCTCTATGTGTGAAATGTTCTGACTCTGTGTTGAGCTGCTAGTGGGCAATGCTTGCTCTCCAACAAAGACAAAAAGAGAAAACGCCTTTTAATGATCACTGTGGAAAAAGCTAGAACGCTGGACCCCCTGTGACTAACAGAGGTCGGGCCGAGGAACAGGGAGGGGAAAGGGCTGGTGGTGGGGTTCATGGGCTACTGACAACAGAGATGAAAATGTATACGATGTTGTCTTAAAAGTAGGCGGAGCTTTAGTTATAATAACTTTAATAACTTTAGTTACTTTATAACTCCATCAAAACAACAATAACTGACTATATAACCCACTTCTCATAGTCAATCAATCCAAGTTCTTCTAAAATCATATGTACTATTAATAAGCATGCTTGTCTGTTGATATTGGTGTCATTATTTTAAAAACTCCATTACTTAAACACCACTTTGCGCTACAGAACTCACTTTCCATCTGCCAAGTTGATCTTCTTGAAGATGGGGTAGAGGTCAGGGGTGGGCTGACCCTTGTGGTCTTCATAGAGGAACACTGGAGATCGGCCCAGTTCCAGACCCAGCTGCTGCACACCATGCTCATCGTACATAGACAGCAAAAAGAACTGCGTGTTCTTCTTAGCCCGCACTGTGGTCATCAGGGAGAAGTCTTCAGGGAAAGCAGAGTCTGCTAGCACAGGGAACACAGCCACAGGATTAGGACCATCATTCATTCACCAGCCCCCAGAAAATATGTTCATAGCACGTGCCGCCAGCACACAGGACATCTGCTTACTCTGTGAATTAACTTCAGCCTGTAAGAGGAATTGTGAATCATACATCTGTTCTCTGCTAATTTAATTTTAAACTGTAGTTTGGCAGAAATCTCATTTATATAACCCCCCCCTACCCCAAGTGTATTTGATGAGCCAAGACATGTTCAGTGTTCAACATTTGCTTCTTTAGTTTCACACTGGAACTATGGGGCCAATATAGCTAACAAGCAATGATAGCTAATGTACACCAATCAGCATCATGCAAACTAAAGGCCTGAGTCACCATACACTTGATCTCAATATCTCAAATACACTTCTGCACTATGATAATTGGTGGTTATAATGTTGACATTTGGTTATAATGTTGACATTAATATAGACATTTGGGCATAACCCATTAGGGGTGGGAATCTCTAGGCACCTCACAATTCGATTCGATTATGATTCAGAAGGCTGCAATGCGATTATAAAACGATTATGGATTTATTTTTCTATACAGGTTTCTATTTTCTCACTGTGTCAGGACTTGATACTTTTAAAGCAAAGTATTTCAAATGATCTATAATGAATTTACTTCCAATATATTTACTAATAAAACAAATGGAAGTGATGTGGTGAGTGAACCGGAAGGCGCTCATTCACTGCGCATGTTTGGAGCACATGAGACGCTGCTGCCACTCATCTGCGATAAAATGCGCTGTTAAGGTGAAATAAGATCCAGAGGCGCTGGATGTCCATGCAGCAGGTTACAGCCATCCTGCCCGTTTTCTTTAGTGATTTTATAGCTTAAGTTTTGGTCTCGTTGTAGAGAGTCTGTGTCAGTAAAATACCTTCGGACGTGTGCATCATAGTGCGAAAGCCCTGTTTCGCATCGACTGAAACTCAGACTGCAGGTCACCTAGCAACGGCGCATAATTCGCATTCATAAGCAGCGCAGCTGGTTTCCAGGCAAGTTCAATTTGCAACGAGAGACTGTCAAACACTAAAACGTTGCGAAGATGAAGTCAGCTTCTCTTTCAAATTCGAACAAGAAGCTGGAGCGACTTCAAGAACCGACTTCAGCCTCATAAAACAGTCGAACGTTGAGAGAGTTTTAGAAGAAACTGTTCTACTTCCAAGGAAAAGTTTGCTGGCGGAGACGGGAGGAAAGTGGCTGTAGCTTTCGAATTTCCAATGGTGTTTTTGTTATGTGCACCTCAGAGACTGTCCAGGCGCTGCACTTATGCACTTCCAGGTTCCGCCTTTTGCTTTCCCTCAACATTAATTATATATGTAGAAAATTGATTTTCAACATTTGTGAATCGATTCAGAATCGTTCACGTCCGCATCGCGATGGATCTAAGAATCAAGTTTTCCCGCACCCCTATAACCTACATTTTACATTTACGGCATTTGGCTGACACTCTTATCCAGAGCGACTTACAATTTGATCATTTTACACAGGCAGGCCAAGGCGGTGTTAGGAGTCTTGCCCAAGGACTCTTACTGGTATAGTGTAGGGTGTTTGCCCAGGTGGGGATTGAACCCCAGTCTACAGTGTAGAAGGCAGAGGTGTTAACCACTACACTAACCAACCTATGCAGCAAACAAATTAAAAATAACATTTCCCTTTAAATGTTAATCCGCAGCTACGTATGCTGCATATCCTTGGGCGGTCATATGGGGGTTTTGCTTTGCCTTTTAGCTCATGATACAAGTAGTTCAATCTGAGAGTTTTCTTGGTCTTCCAGATCTTGCATCGATTTCCCAAGTTCCCATTAACTGCCATTTCAGACAGTGTAAATTTCAAGCTGGAAGTGCTTTAGTCTCATTTTCTAGCTTTGAATTCTTTGTAGGCGTTGGATAGCTTCATTTTTAGATTCTCAACCAGTTGCATTGAGAAGCTCATGGTTGTTGAGTGTTAGGACAAGGTTTGATGAGTCAGGGAATGTATTACTCTCTGGAATTATCATCAGCTGACAATTTCTAATGGCAATTCTTAATCAGTCATAATGAGTCAAAAAAGGCCTGATGAAGTTCTGTGACTTCACAAATGGAAGGATGTCCAAATGCCGTAATTATTATTTTTCTTTTTTTATTTTTGAAGTCCATCAAAGAAAAAGTAACTGCATTAACATTTAGCCAAAACCTTTGCCTTCCATTGTACATTATCCTCATAGCGCCAATGCAAATGTACCAAACATGTCTCGATGATTAAGTACATTTAGGCTAAGGAAAAAACTTTGTAAATTTGATATTTTTTGCCAAATGACTACTTTAAAATGAAATACAACCATTTGGTAGCGCACTTGCACTTACAGTCAGGTATATACTTTCTTAAATCTGCTTTTAATTACGGGTGTTAGTTTATTCGGATGTTGCTTTCATCTTTATTCCTGGAGTGTTTTATTTTAAAACAGGGACCAACATAAATGCAATGCCACTAAATGGACAATTCAGCTGAATCAGAAACTATACATTATGTAGTCTGTTCATGCTGTGTGAGCACATACCTGGGAAGAGCTGCTTGGTGGGAGCACTGAGCTGAATCTTTTTGTCTATCCTGAATGCCATGTCTGCTCCTTCTGAGTCCTTCCTGCGGGGGCACAGCCCCACCTCCACAGACACGCCCTCCATGTGGTCAGACAGCTCCAGTGAGCGCAGGACATTGATCAGATTGGCTGGACACAGCAGATCAGATGGGAGCAATGTTAGAATTTCACACACACCAACAAGTACTGCCCTTTCCAAATAATACAGCTGATTTTGATCGGGAATTTTACAAGGCCAAGTCATTGCTTGTCCACCTGTATTGAATTATGGGTAGCACTTCATTTTGATGATCCACTGTAGATACTTTGTAAATGCTCACCATGTTTTTAACTGACATTTCCCTAAGCCTGAGTCCAATACTCACTCTAACCCTTATCTTAATGATGCATTCCGGCCTAAACTAGCTTAATGTGTTATTTGTCATGTCAGGCAAATCAGCCTCTCTGATTTCACACAATTCATGATTTTATACTGTTTTCATGTTTTCGTTCATCAATATTCTGCTACTACAATACCCAGCATGCACTGCAAAAATGTATTATGCAGCCACTGGGAATCCCTATAGTGTAAATCAATCTGGACTACTGGACTGATCTATAGGCTAATAAATACAACCATGCCATCATTACTATGTACCCCTTACCTCGGTCAAAGACAAACATAAAAGACAGTAATTTTACTTTATAATATTACAAATATTGCATGCTTTTAGCCTATAAAAAGACTTACTAAACTTAGGTAAGAGTGCTGTTTGTATGTACTGCTTGCAGTTTGACGTTTTGGCATTGTTTGGATTCCATGTTTCTGTTCATGTCTAACTATCATTCTGTTCGTGTTGGCTATTTGAACCTGGACTGTCTTGACCATGACCCTGGATTTGTCCATAATAAAAGTTCCTTATCTCCGCATATGCATCCGCCTCCTCGCTCCCCGGCATTACACCTAAACAGTTATTTCTGTCATTTGAGTTATCCACTCTCTCCTTGGTAATGACAGTTTGCAGTTATACAGTTATACTCAAATAAACTTCTGCACTATGCTAACTAGTGGTTATAATATTGCCCTGCTAATTACAGTTGTACACAGATGTTTGGGCACCACTGGACAATTACAATTACATATTTTGTTGATATTTGGTGGAAAAGAAGCAAACAAGCAAACATCAAGAAGCAAACTGTTTAAAACAGCATGTAAGTGGTACTGTTCAGTTACTGTAAGTAGTTAAATCTGAGTTTTCTTGGTCTTCCAGATTTTGCCTTGAATTCCACAGTTCCCAGGAAACTAGCATTCCAATATGGCATTTCAGACAGTGGAAACTGCAAGCTGCAATACAATATTCAACTTCATAGCATGACCCTATCACCTTCCTTCTGCATTCACCAGATAATAAAAAATAAAAATCATAAAACCCGCCCCCCAAAAATGTACTCCAAATCAGTTATTATTTTTCAAAAGTTCCTTCCACCTTCAAATACTTCATCAAAAGACTAGTTTCTTATTCTATGTATCTATATTCTAAGTATCTATGAAATGACTGCCCCTATAAACACAGCCTAACAGGTTTTTCAGGCATATAGTAGCCTTGTGTTGATGACAATGTGTAAAGTCCAGGTTATTTGTAATGGTAAGGCAGTAAAATATTGACTACTCCACCTATAAGGGCCAATAAACTGTGATGGCCAGTGATTACAGCCTACTGTTAGATGCTGCAGAGCTAACACTAACCATAAATTGTGTACTTCACCCTTCTGTGCCTCCACCCCAAAGGCCTGCTCGCCCACTGCTCTGTCAGTGAGCACAACTGGGCTGGAAATTAGAGTTTTACCATTTAAAAAAACCCAAAATAGGCAAGAATGAGTGCCTGCTTTAATGAACATTAGAATAAATTTAATATACAAATAATACAAATAATCAAGCATAATGATTCTAACACTCTAAAGTTGACACATTCAGAGTGACACACCATGATTCATCAATGTATTCGACACTCCTAAGTGCACATGCCTCCCATTCTCTGCAAGCTCAAAGGCGCGTCTGCGTTAAAGTTAGGCCTGCAGGTGGCTAGCCGCGACTATCATTATGGGATATAGTTATGGCACGGTCTAGCCCGATGATAGTTAAGCCACACCTGACACCTGTCTGGGGCCCTCTTTTCAATCAGAGTGTCGTCTCCTCTCCTCCCCCTGCCAGCATCCTCTCCCACCTCTGTTTACTCTAGTGTAAAGCCCATTCATGAGGAAACACTTTTATGAGGCCTCTAAAGCTCTGTGTGCCCTGGGACCACCACTCGGACACAGCTACGATCACTTTTCTGCACCTAAATAAATCACACATTGCTGCTAGCGTGCCTTCGGGACACAGACAGAAGGAAATGATGATGAATGGATCAATAGAAATGGTCCAAAAAGGCTTAGAACACTATTTACAGGAACTCACGCTGAAAGCTTAGAAAGCTTTTCTCTTCTTTCTAAATGCAGGTTTTTTGGAGATGTAATGCTTTGTTTCAACAGCAAAATGTTAATAGTAATATTAGCCTTTGCTATACTAGTGGTTGCAATATTCACATAAGCCATCTTGACCTTTTTATCATGCCACATTACGTATTAACTAGTTAATTTTTAAATATGTTGCTGGAAATATATGCAGAAATTAGGGTGATCACTTTTACACAATTAAGTGAAATAGATTGATGTTTACGGCAGTGATAAGTTGGCAGATTGCATCATGATAATGCACATAAATTCTCCTACTGCTCTCTTATACAGTAAGAAACTGAGCATGATGGACACACTAGTGCACTGGTGTCTGGAGAGGTGAGTTAACTGTGCCTTCTTAGGGACCCCCACAATCCTTTCATGCACTGTGAACACATACAGTAACTTTTCCCACATATACTCTATAGCTTAAGGACCTAAACCTGGGCTAAAATCTGGGCTTAAATAAAGGATGTCAATACAAGTAAAACATACTATCAGCCAATTTAATGCAATAACAATAATATTTAGGGGCAGTCATGGGCTGGAGGTTAGGGAACCAGCCTTGTGACTGGAAGGTCACCGGTTCGATCCCCAGAGCCGACAGTACATGACTGAGGTGTCCTTGAGCAAGACACCTAACCCCCAACTGCTCCCTGGGCGCTGTGGATAGGGCTGCCCACTGCTCCGGGCAAGTGTGCTCACTGCCCACTAGTGTGTGTGGTGTTTCACTTCATGGATGGGTTAAATGTGGAGGCGAAATTTCATCGTTGTGGGACTGATAAGGGTCTCTTAATCTAGTTTAGTTCATTTACATAAGTGCATTCACTTGTATATCAAGTGTGAACGTGTACTAGAGGTGATCAAGTAAGACAGCAGAAAGCACTGCAGCACATAAAGGCACTGCATCATTTTTATAACAATTAGCAATTAGAAAGAGCAACATTTTCAAATCGCAAGAGCTGCAAACATAATAATATCCTGCTTATTCAATGTTGTCTTAATACAATTTACGTTTTTAAGAAATCAAGCCTAATAAGGTCTGACACACTATATTTAGCCTTGGAAAAAATGGATGTGCTGTAAAGAAGGCCTGGAGCTTGATTAATAGAAAATAATCACAATTACATCACAATCACAATGTTTGCCCAACAATCACAATTAGGTACGTCTCCCAAATCATTAAGCCCTTCTGGCGAAATCTGAATTTGTGTCCATATTACGCTTCTGACTTTACTTGATCTGAACTTGTACACTGGCTCCACATAAATACAGTAAATCCTGATGCAACGACACAATTTTTCATTCAGTTTACTCACTTTTGGCAAGAACTGAGTTGAGGTCATATATTTTGTTCATGTGGAACAGACATACATATCTGAGTTAAGCAAAGTCAGCAGAAAGTCAGAAAATTCGAAGGCCGATTTTGAAAATGGCTGCTACTGAGTGCTGTGGAAAGCGAAAATGTTTCAAAGACGCCGTGTTTTGCCACACAGGTCCTCTGAATTTTGAAGTTGTTAATGAGTCTGTACACAGATTTGACATCACAGGATTGGCAACAACAACAAAACACCCAAACCAGCGCACGTCGTCATCTGTCCTGGTTAAGTTGCTTTGGCCGTAATACTGTACAGTTTGAGCAGCTGCTGTTGTTAAATAACAATGTCGAATTCTTGCAACATCATTTTGGTGTACAGGAGTGTTAGATTCCTTGCAGCATGTAAACAACCTCATGAAAATAGGGGAAAATGTACACAGGACAAACATATGAGGTTTGGGACATTTCAGATAACCAGTGTGTTTTCTGAAGTAACGTTTATTTTTCTCACACAGAAAACCAGCTAAACACAGAGTCAATTATTCCTAATATGCACAGACGTGGATTGGGTGTGACACTAAAAACAGAATGCAGTCTCATGTAAATCAACTAATGGTTACTGTCATAGTGATAGATTTGCCTACGATCTTAGAAAAAAAGGTAGGACACTGTCACTGGGGCAGTACCCTTTTTGTCACTGTGGTGGAACCCTCAGGGGTGCATCTCAGTACCTTTAGTCAGGGAACATAACTACCATAATCCATTGAAATTATATTCTCTAAATTGTACTGACTCCACACACCCCGCCTCGCCTCCAGGCTTTTTATTTTATTAACATTAGTTTATGAAAAGATACAAATGTCTACTTTTCCACAAGGACAAACTTATTTAAGGTACACAGTTGGACCTTTAAACCGCTGATGCACCTTTGAGGGTACACTTACATTGTTTTTACCTTGATGAATGAATCATGTACCTGCATAGTACCTTTATTTCTAACAGTGTATAGTGTACCATATTAAACTTATACTGATGCCATTTGCCTGTGTATATACCCCACTACATTAGTGTGGATGCCCATTTATATGCATTTTTACCCCATTTAAAGGCCAATAAAGTATTGTGGAATATTTGAAAGAAAATGCATGATTCCTTACTGTCCTTTAGTTTTTATGTGATTTATGGTCAAAATACTCAATACTCAATAAATAATGTAATCAATAGCGACAGCTCCAGTGTAAACATCAATATTTTTTCATTGATATTTCATGCAGCCCTACTGGGCAGGCTTTGGCATCTAAAGCATTTGACGACAGAAATGATGACCCTAATTCTAATCTACCCTCTCCTCTCCCCCACTCTCCCTTAGTCTTCCTTTCTCCCCTGTGTTGACTGAACATGTGGGAAGAGTTTACCCATGCCAGGTCATTGCTGGCTGGCAAAACACTGCTGGATTTTTATGGCATTATTTATTTGCTTAGCAGATGCCTTTTATTCAGGGCCTGAGCGCAGAGCGACGCAAGGCATGGCAACAGACTAAATAGCGGGAGATGTGAGGGAAAAAAGCCAGGCTGCCACACAATGGAAAACATCAGGTATTGATTTAAAGGTGCTTCACACAGAGCCCCACTTTGATACGAAGTAATAAATGACGCCTGTAAATACAACAATTGCAGGGCTCTTTCCAAAGAGAGCAATCCACTTCACACCCACGGTCTCACGCGCATATGCCAACACTCCCGCACATCGTCTAAAGCAGGACCGTTTATGATGGCTGTTTTAATTCACATCAATCTGGCGGGGAAAATGTTTGACAGTCGTGTAAGTCAAATCCTGTAATGTAAGCTAGTGGCTGATGGTGGGTTAAATACAGAGCTCAGTGCAAAGCTTGCTTTCCTAAGGTGTCTAGAAGTCGGAGCAGCCTTATAATCCACAGTGTAGGCCTAATGATGGAAACTGTGGAGTACTATGTTGCTAACTGAGCAGACTCTGACACTGCTAATAACACATGAAGTAGTCTCCCCCAAACCATGAATCTTCTTGTCTATACATTTATTGTTTAAGAAGTTCATTTGTGTGATTGGGAGGATTTATATTGGGCCTGAACAATTTGGGGGGAAATATCTGATTGCGATTTGTCTGTCCAATATTATGATTGGGATTTTAATGTGATTAATGTCTATAAATTAAGTTACAAGCCTTCTTTTCACTAAGAGGACCAGCACATTCATTTTTTCAGACTAAACAACTGACTGCTGAAAGCCAGACTGCCAGATCCACCAGCTCTGCATCATTACATTATCTTAAAATAGCTGAGAACTTTGTAAAGACTTAAAATTGTAGGTCTTGTGATTTGAAAATTGCACTTAGTATAAAAAAGATTCATCATTCAACCCTAATTTATAGTCAGTTAATGTATATCGGAACAATTCATGTACACCTGAAAGCTTTGCAGTTCATACTGGGCCAAAGAATAATGTGCCTTTATTTTTATAAAATAGTATTAATTGCTCCAAATCCAACAGTAAACAGTGTTTGGGCTGACAGGACTATAAGAATGCCTACATAGATCTGCTTTTAAATATTTGGGCTATAGTAAGTTGCTTATGTCTGCACAGATACAGGAGGTCTCACTGGTTTACTTGTCAATAAACAGCAAATATGCAACTCTACACTTGAATTTCTCAACTTTTCAAGGCCATATTTCAGTTAAACCACCCCGAACTATCATTTCAGTTCATAGAAAAACTATTTTGCTTTAAAGGACCAAGAAATTCAGTGATTAACATTTATAAAGACTAACATAGACACTACAAGACTAGAGCGAGATGCTGCTCCTTTGGCACAAACCAGCTCATCTCTGCCACACGCTGTTATATCAACGATCAGATCTGCGTCAGATTTAGTGAATATTTACGCTTCAAAATAGATTATAGATGGATAGTCTATATCTCATCTAGGCCAGCATGTTCCTGGGTTCATTACCAGCAGTTGTGCAGTGTCATGTTTTGCTAATAGTCGATTTCAGAGTGAATTATGCTCAAGCCCATGTTGCTAACATCCCACTGCACACTCTATGTGGTGTACTACCCAGCTAAGCTTACACTTTTAAATGCTTATTATTAGAAGACAGGAGAGAGGAAAGCAGGGGTTCGCTAACAAGTCATAAGAAGCCTATATTATCTGTTATTATGTACACATATCTTAAAGTACAACGTAGCTAAAGCCTGAAATACTCTCTTAAACATTACATTTAGGCTAGCATAGCAGAGTGCAGTCGGGTGATGTCATTACTGTATGCACCCATCTTGTCTACACAAATCCAAGTCATCATTATAGTTTACAGATATAGATCAGTTGCTGTTACTGAATTGCAATTATTCTATATTTTATTGCTACCTAATGACGCCAAGTCAAGGAGGGCATGTTAATATGAGCATTGAAATGGGTAGATGGGTATTAAATCACTACAACACAATGATAAATCCTTAAATAAACCAAACAATCAGGTAGGAATTGTACATAACACTAAGGTTAAAGGACCCATTTCATATTGAACTTTTGCAGCAAAATTGATAAAGTAGGTAAAAACTATTAAAGCTTCAAAATGTACTACACACTCTCAAACACATGCAGTGCATTTATGGAAATAAAGCTGGAAAAACAGCTCGGTTCGAATTATTTGTCTTTGTGTCATCACAACAACTGACACTTTTAAATAAAAAATTGTTTTTTTTTGTTTTTTTTTTAATAAGGCATTAAATGTGAGCTGTGCAAAAGTTATGGCACCCTTTATACCCCCCCATGTTGTTAAACTCAGCAAATCAATATAATTCGTGCACTAAGATCTGCAGAAAGAAAGTTTGCACTTAAGTTTGTATCCTATAAAAGATGTGCTAATTGTCACTTAGAAAGTGAGCAGGGTGTTCAAACATTTCCATACGACTGCGCACATCACTAAATAAATAAATAAATAAATAAATAAATAAATAGGCTGTTTGATTCAATTGGTCATGTAAAATGAATTATGAGTGTTGGTGGTACATAAACCAGTACAAATGCCATAAGTAGATCTCATAAGCTATACGTAGAGAAAGAAATACATTCAAGTCGTGCAAGTTTGGATTTTTAGTCAGGCCAATGTAAAATATGTCAATTCTTATCATTTAAAAATGTATTCAAATAGCAAGAATAATTAAAATGCCCACCCTGAATTCAGAGAGAAAGAAGTAATCGGAAACCTAACAGTATATAGAGTGCATAACTGGAATTCTGACAAACAGGACAACAGGGTACTGTTAAATATCTGACCAGTGACCTCTGCAAATTCACATGCCATTACAAACAGTAAAACAGGACTGGGAACAAGAGGAGAAATGCCTCCTCAGAGAGGGACTTTTAACAGCCTTCCTCTACACTGTTTACATTTTCGTAGCAAGCATATTTGTTCACTAAGGAATAGCAGAGTCATGCCTTTTTCAGCCTGAAATGGCTGTACTGCAGTGCCTGTACTGGTGTCCTTGATTAAATCAACCAAATTAAATTTGGAACCAGCTGAAATTTATGGTTAATATGAACCACTTGAACATCATCAGCAAAAAGACCTGAAAAAAGCTTCAGCTTCTTGTTCTCAAATCCACACAGCCTCTCATTCAGAGATACCCGATGCCTCCAATTAGTTGTAAAGGGACTAAAAACACCATCATGACTTCATAAAGGCTGAGTGCTGTTTCAAAACAAGGAAAGCATGACATAAATCATGAGACTGCTAGTTTTCCGCAATGGGAAGACATGGGATCCTCCAATACGACGGGAAAAGAGTGAAACAGTAAGATGAGCAGCCGTGCCAGTAAACAGTCTCTTTCTCTTCCCATCTCTCTCTTTGTTCCCACAGCCTGGCTCCCGCAGGCCTTTGCATGGGTCTGGGGAACGCTCCTCCCAAAGCGTCACCAAAAGAGTCTCAGGGGGAGGTGCCAGGGTGCCAGACTAAACTAGGTGATGGCTCTGCAGAGAATCTGATCAAATTTTCCCAACATTAATAAGCCAAGATATGTTTGGTGTCTAAAGGTTTGAACGGGACCTACGAGGCTAATGTAGCTAACAGACTAGCGCTGGTATTGGCAGAAACATGCAGGATGCTCAGCAACGTTTGAGGTGTAAATTAAGGAATAGAACCAAACCCACAGTAAAAGAAACCTACATAAGAATCCAGTTTTAACAACAAGCTCAGCTAATCCAGTAATATTCAGACTCAAGGCCACCACACACCGGATGCGCCGCATCACATAGTTTTAACCATAAATAGGTCAATACGATAACCGTTAGCTTGGTGCTAATTTAACATGAAAAAAAAAAAAACTTTAGGGTAATAGAAATTAGCATTACTGTGGCCATAGATTAACAAATGCTTCTTATTAAGTACACACATCCACATGACGCACTGTTAATCATCATGTACAAATTTCCGATAACATGATTAAAACATCTAATGAAATGACTGGAATACCTCATAGTTTACTTAAGGTCTGAAGGCTGCAGTGCTCTGTGGCAGGATTCTTAACTCCAGTTCTAACCATAAATAGGCCTTTATGATAATTATACACACGGTAAACATCAATATGTGGAATTATTATTCATTATTATTATTATAATTATCCTTTAACATCTTGATCCGCTGTGGCGACCCCTAAAGGGAGCAGCCGAAAGAAGAAGAAGAACATCTAATGAGCTTGGTAAATATTGTGATATTTACAATTTTTGTATATTGCATACAGAGTAGCTAACAAATAACGGAAACTTTCCCAGGTGGCACTTAGCACACAAGCATTGGCTGCACAGCTGAAAACAGAAGCAGCAGCCATCTTCAAGTTTACTTAAGGTTGATGTCACATACATACCAGACAGTTTGCAGCTAGTTTCTAATGATTCAGGCATGCAGCGCCAACTGGTGAAGCACGGAGCTTAGCGTGGTACCCACGTGCAAAGTGGGCTAGCTAGTCCTCCTTTTGTTAGCATGTTAGCTAGCTGGCTACATGCCCACACCTGCACCTGGGGTGATCAACCCTGCCTGGGGTAAAAACAGAGCTGGGTAAAGTGTCCTTGCGCAGTCTTGTACCTTCAGACGTTTTTGTTTCCTGATATTAAACATGTATATTCAGTAGTTTTATCTATCACTCATGCACCATCGTGTCTGACATTGAGTGAAGACGTGCGGCTAGTTTAAAATCTTGTAGCAAGTTTAAAATCCCTCCAAAACAAATTCAGAGTCAAACCAAAAACCTTGTCCACACCTAAATGACCACATGACTTGCAAGCCCTATTAGCTTCCATTTGGGGCCTTTTCAAACTCTCCCAAGTGCCCTTCTTTTCATTTGCATCTATGCAAAGCAACTGAAAAGCACTTCTTCAGCCTTACAGCACCGTTCAGAAGTTAGAACATTTTTGGGTGTTCTTAAGAAACACGATATGTCTGAATAAAGGCGTTTGTTTTCTTTTATTTACATGAATTTGCCTCGACCAACTAATGAAAACACAATTCACACTCTGAGACATAAACATATGACTGTAAAAAAAAACAAATGGAAAATAATCAAGCCATTCAATCAAGCCATGATGTATACAATAACTGGGAGAGGCCTACCTACATGAGCCTCATAGCTCTAGTGCATAAGTTAGAAAGCAAACTTGAGACGCCAAATGTGTCCTGGCTGATCGACTTCATTTGGGGAAACAGGGAAAACTGTGTAAGCATATTATCGCTTTATCATATCTAGCCAGTTCTATGTGGCCTGAGGCAGCTCTGCCTGTGCGTTTTGACTTGTACTCTCCGGATCTTTCTGACAATAAACTGAGTCTGTATATTGTATATAGGCTACTTAATCTTCAGGGCACGGGGCTGTGTCAGAGAACCTCCTCAGAGGTTACCTCATTCTGTTGCGCTACACCTGTCTGGGTGCGTCTGCCCCTGCAGGTCTGTGGACTCCACAGCCGAAGCCACTTGCCAGTATCACCTCAGATAACCGTTATCTCTGATCAGAGATTGTCATGGCTTGAGAGGAGCATTCCAGTCCAAGTCCTTCAAGCTATTCCGAATGCATAAAACATTATTCAGAGAGCACAAACTCACAATGAATACCAAATAATAAAGCTCTTCACCCCCTAAATTTTTGCTCCGTGGCAAGTCTTTTGGGGTCTTCTTCATACATTTTTTATTGACTCTGTCACAATAAAGCTCCCTTCAACCTCACAGGCAGTGACAAGGGGGTAAAAGAACAATGCCTCCACTCTCTAACACACACACAACATACACCCTGGATGCTCTCTGCCCCCTGGTCATGTTATCTTTGATTTGCTGTATGGAGAAACTTTTTTTCTCCAGACGCAGACATGTTCCTGAACTTTCTTTACCTTTGTTTTTCTCCCACAGGAAAAGCATCATGAGAGATCCATAAGACCAGATGAAAGCACTACTAGTTAGCAGTTCTCACAGCCTATGTTGTCACTTCTTTGGGTAGGTAAAGTCAGTTCCACCCATTATTGTGCTGTTTGCTTGTTGGTTTATTTGTTTATCTGCACTTCCAGATTGGTGAACTGTTGTTTACCTGCATACTTTGTGCACATGCAATGTCAATCATGTCCAAACTTCACCATCTTCTCAAATATGACTTCTCAAGTTGCTTATTAACTTGTTTACTGCTTATCTAATTGCACTACTCTTTACATTTGCACTATTTATACCCACAGACCTTAAGCTGTATGTTGCCTTATGTCACTTTACTGTTCATTTCAGGACCTTCTAATATTTATATTATTTTTTATTATTCTATTTTTCTACAATTAATGTTTATTTATATGATTAGTGTTTAGTGTTTTTAGTGTCTATTTAAATTCACACTTTTCCTGTTTACCATCTATTTAATGTTATTGGTACACCATGGGGTCTGAAAGTAACGCAATTTCAGGATACTGTATGTCCTGTACATATTGTAGTATTGACAGTAAAGGTGACTTGACTTGACTCTCAAAAACCCAACACTTACTTTAAAGAGCACACATACATCCAACTCATTGTTCTTGCAATTTATTTGTTAATCTGTGAAATCCACTTACATCTGGGTGGTTTTATATATACCAAAATGTACCATTTCCCAACCTCTCTATACCGCTTATAATTAAACAGGCTGTTTTTGTTACTGTGCCTTTAAAGCCAATATACAGTCATACGTAATCCTGCTCAAATGACATGTTTTGTTGATTTTCTCAGTAAAAATGAGCTAGCGCTCCCTTTATAGGAACAAACTTAAATAGAGATCTTTACCTGCCAGTCTTGATGCACAAAGTATACTTATTTGATGAGTTTAACATTATGGGGAAAAAAACAGGTAAGGGTGCCATTACTTTTGCACAGTCCACAATTTGTGTTTTTTTCCCAATATATTAAATTCAAGCAAAATAAACAGTAATTGTGCATTAAAATATGGCATCATCTACAGAAGATGTATGAACTTATTTTCTCTAAGAAAATCAATAAAAACGTCATTTGAACAGGGGCACCAAACTTTTGCATTTGACCGTATGTAAATGACGCCTGTTTTGATTGGCTGACCTGTATTTTGCATTGTTGGAAAAGCAGTCTGAGCTGAAATGTAGAACAGACTGCAGTATCAACACTCCTTATCACTTCAGTATGAATGTAAGTCTAAGGTGTTAAAGGCCAAATGGGCAGTATATGTACGTTTACTGCACATTCATGTATATGTGATGTATATGACATCAAGGCCATGGCAGGTTTTGCAGCTTCCATGTATGGACTGAATCTTTCACAGGATAGTAAACTCTTTTTATATTTTATAGGTCCTTTAATGGATCTCCCTCCTTCTGCTCTTCACTCAAAATACTACCATAAAACCATCAACCACAAGAACAATAAACCCACAGCAAAAGTGAAAAGACGCCAATGGAGCGGGGATCCTCTCCCCACTCATCCCATTCTTTATTTAACACCCTAATCTATGCACAACAACAAAATCATTTCCATGCCGTGACCTCGCAAACTGTCATAAAATGAAATCATCATTGCGCCTGTTTTCCAAAACACATATTAAGGCTACTCCTAGTCTAAAAAAGGGAATCCTCACTCACAGAGAAATATAGTGCAAGGCAAGGCTTAATCTGTATCAACAAACTCCTACATATCAGTAAGGATGAGCAAGAGAGGGCATCTGCAGGACGTTGTTTTCAGGATCTCTCTACCCTTACAAGGCCAGATTTAATGGAATTAGCCTGCCTGTGCTCTCTGACCTCCAGGGGCCTGAAGAGAAGGCCCTGAAGACACACTCAGTGAAGCGAGGACGTAAAAGGACAATAGCCTTCGCTACGCCTAGTATCTCCAAAGGCCAGCACCCCACGGCCCTCAGCCTATGGCACGGCCTTTATCCGCTCTGACATGCTGTCACCATGCCCTGAAAAAGCGGTGTCGTCTTTCCCTGAGGCATTTCACATGTCCTTACTAATAATTGTGTTTGTTGGGTTTAACCCTTAGGCGAAATTCCGCTGAAGCTTCAAATGACACAGCATCAGTTAAATCCACTGCTTTATATTTTTGCCACATGCTTGTCATTGTTGGTGCCTGTATTCTAATGCTGATTATTTCAGGTATGCGTCACATTCCATCATGGGAAAATGGAGGAAATAAACTGGCTGACAGATCTGTTAAATGGCAATTTCACACTTTAACTGTAAAATAAAAGAGTTTTGCTCATTCTTGTGAGTGAGTATGTATATAATGTTATACTTCGCTCCTACAAACCACATGCAGCTTAACCTGAGTGCATTTCCATGGACACAATGTTAAAGATGAGCCCATAAGAAAGAAATATTCTAAATGCCATCTCTTCTTAATCTCGTTGGCTTCTGCTATACATGGTAAAGTGGAACTCCACCTATTTTTCAAATTTTCTGCATAATTAATGGTTAACGTGAACAATTCAGAGTCATTCAGTCATTCAGAGTGGTTTGATGTGAAATGCTCTGTGACAGGGAAATCTAGCAAGGCAGAACTGCTCACTGTGATGGTGATTGGAACCAGACGTCCACCTATAAAAGCTCCCTCAGCTAAAGTTATTACATAAAATTGTTAGAAATACACTGCCTGATGTCTGAGACAGTGTTTTACTAAAGTTTTGAGGTAAGGATTTGGCCTAAAGCGCATATTTTTATAAGCCATTCATGGCAAAGGGGTACATGCAGTGTGCTGTGAGGCAAAATAGAGCATTTTTTAGTTTTTCCACTATCTTCACCATCACAAGATTACCATGCAGTTGCAGGTTCGCTGGTTGTTTTGGATAGTAAATAAAAAGGCCATATTTGTGTTGCAGACATTGTGACTCCTGGTTCTTATCACCACCGATGTAAGGAAATCTGAGTTGGCAAATTTCTCTGCAATGAACCATTTCTGACTGTTTACATCTCAAGGACTGAATTTTATACAATTGGTGGAGTCCTCCTTAAGCCCTGTGTGAAATCAGAGTAAGAAGCTATTCTGTCCTGTTCATGATATACAGCTCATGAGAAGTAGCCCTCAGATTTGCTCACCTATCTCACACATTTGGATCAGCTCTTTTATGACTGACTCATCTCACCCGTCTTTTTCATAATAAAAGTGTAAGATCTCCTCTTTTCCTAGAGCTCTATTCTATATCACCGACTCTTTCAGCAGAGAAGGAGAACTCATGCTTTTCTCAGTCATCAGCAGATCTTCCTTTACTGAAATGCTGATGTTGATCGCCTCATTCCTCCTGAGGAGCAGTTAGAAGAATGAATTCAGAAATCAGTGATCCTTCATTAATACAATATCGAGATCTGTTTTATTTCTTTGAGACAAGTTTGGGAAAGACATTATTTCCTCTGGGTGAGAAGACAGAGATAGTGCGGTGTTTTCGCTAACTGGGCTAACTTGCTCATAGTTAGGTCCAGAAACAACGAGTCCTCATCAGCATTCAGCTGTACAGGTCAGTGTTGCATTAGCTTACTGGCTTATCTGAAGGGGCAGCCTCATTTACGCATTCATCTAGAAAACCTGCTTTCGTCCAGTTTTAATTGGCTATTTGTGTACAATAATATGTTTTCAAATGTATTCAGCCTCACCACAGCTGTGCTGTAAATTAAAAACAGTAACATTAAGCCTATGACCCTACGTCAGTTTCGGACTTTTATTTGTTTGTTTGTGTTGTTTTCTCTTCCTCTTTGGTCAACAGATATTCGTCTCATTAACTCTTTACGGACACTTAAATATGAAAGTTAGTCCAAAAAAAAAACACCCACAATGCCAAAACATAAAAAATGTTGCAAGCAAAACACCAAACTTGTTCTAATGTGATGGATTTTGCAATCAATCTACTATATCATACAAAAATTTGAAAATGAAAACATAAAAAAATAAATAAAAACGTGCATATACCTAGAGGTGGGCGATATAGCAAGGACAACAGGACAACATCATGATACTTCAAGATACTTGATGCTTCAAATGATATGCATCACGATATTTCACTTTTCTGAGGTTTGATAAGTTGGAATGGAGAACTGATTGAGCCATATGTAAAAATGATCAAAATCTATAAATACAATCATTTTTATTCAATATTTAATGTTTCACATCCTGCATATTATGCTCTCTTTATAATGAAACGTGCAGTTGTCCAGTGTTCTTTAAGCATATTGTGATATATGTTACCATGATAACCATAAATATCGCGTTATTGCCCGCACCTACATATACCCAATTCCATATATGATATTTCTGTGTTATCTTCCAATCCATCACTACTTCTACTACTTTCTGAAACTAAATAAAAAACACGTTGTTTCATCAGAAGAACGTCATTCTTGAATGCTGTATGTTCACATTTAAGTCATCTCTACTGTTAACTAGGCTGCTGGTTATTTATATGAGACAACCTAGAACCTCAGAACACAATGTGCATTTTACTCTTTTCCTGTCAGGGAATGCAGTGGGTATTGTAGTCCAATTTCTCTCTATTGCTGATCTTCACTGAACCAAGGCATTACTCGAGCCCTGCAGCCAGAGCGACCATTGATAAGACTGGGTGCGGTTATGTGGGTCAGCAGTGGGGTGAATGTGGGTGACTATGGGAGCAAATTGTACTGCTGTAGCTGCGAGCTGGGCATCATTACACATCACTCTCACATTCTTTTCCCTCTGCAGTTTGTTCTGCTGGTGTTTGCTCACTGTGAGAGGGCCAGACTGCTCCAGCGCTGCAGGGCCAATAGAGGAAACACCTGCAGTCTCAGACACTGACCACTCACTCACTAACAAGCTGCGGCTTCCATCAGCAATGCAGCATGGTCACAGATCACTGAGCACAGTTTTTTGCTGGACAAGCTCACAAAATCTTTTTTCACAGCATTAGATATAAGCACCTACCTAGCCTTACCTTGTAGATGGCAGTGCAACCTGGACATAAACCAGTACTGGGCATTTTATGGAAGGAGATGGTATTCAGAACAGGAACCTTCTAGCAATTTCCTTCTAGGAAATATATGTTTCAAATATGAATATGACTTCACAAAGCTAGCTTTACTAATATGACCCTTCTTCTGTCTTACATACTGCATGCAGTCTAAGTGCTACCAGAATCAAGGTGGCCAAGTACAATATATTGCAATTATACTGTTACAGTACATGTTACAACTTCTAAAAACACATAGACAGACTCTTTACATGACTCGCAGCACATAATAAAGCATTTAGTGATTTGGTTTGGGGACTCCTTTGCATAATGCAGACTTTTACCATGTCACTATGGTGAAGGCCAATGTTGCTATAACAATATTTCATCCCTGCTGTCTGTATAACTTCAAATAACCTCAGCTGTTTCATTCCAGGCTGGATCTCATGTTCCATATGATTTCTTGCCTTTTATGTGCCTTCACAGGGTGGGTGGTGTGCCTTGAATTATAAAGACAGCAGTGCAGCTTCTCCTGTGGTTTACTGTCCAGGGTCCACTCCAGCCTAGCAGAAGCACACGCTCTTTAAGGCCTGCAGTGAGATTGGCCTCAGGTCAGGCACCTGGGGTGGAGTGTGAGCGATGACACTTTTGTGTTGTTTAAGATGAGCCTGCGAGTGGTTTCAGCTTCAAAACTCCACCAGACAGCATCCATGAATGCTAAAGTGCTGAGCTCTCCTTACCCAGGAGAGACCCACTTACAGGGGAACCCACTTACGGGGAAGACACTTTGGACACAGTTTTTGACTTGAACTACAAAATAGACCCCCCAGTAATATCTGTATAAGACAATCTGTATCTGCACTACTTGTCACCCTCTGTGTATATCTGTTGTACAGCTTAAAAAAAATTGTCTCAACCCGACCGTAGCCCAATAAAATCCCAACTGAATCCAACAGAATTCTGTCTAATCCAACAGCTGCCCAACTGCAGCCTGGCACAATTCCATCCGAACCCATTTGCAGCCAGACATAATTCTGTTTAAACCCAATTATAGCCTAACAAAATTCTGTGTGAACCTGATGGTATCCCAACAAAAGTCTGATGTGGACAGTTTTTCCTGAAACCCATTGTAACTTAAAAAGACACTGTCTATACACAGAAGAAAATGGTTCTTCTGGGTTATTGTGGTAAAAAAATTGGTTCTATATAGAGCCATGGACACTCAAACAACAATTTGCATGATGAAATGGTTCTTTGCATCATTAAATGGTTCAGACAGATGAAGAGTGTCTTTCATATGGGTCTATATAGGTAGGTTATATACAAAGGTTCTTCTATTACTACATACTCGACAACATAATAGAAGAACCCTTTGTGGTGCTATATAGAACCCTTCAGAAACGTTCTATATAGAGCCATCTACAGCACATTCTCTATCACTCTAAAGAATCATTTAATGATGCAAATAACTCTTTAATAATGCAAAGGGTTCTTTGGGTGTTCATGGTTCTACATAGAACCATTTTCTTTACTAAGAATCCCCCGAAGAACCATCATTTTTGAGTGTCCTCAAATGTATCCTCACAATATTTTGTCTGATCCCGATAGCAACCTGACAATATTTTTCCCAAATCTGACTGTGCATCCAACAAAATTCTGTCTGAACTCTGCAACAGCCTGCCTGAATCTGACTGATTAACTACAAAATGTTGTTTAAACCCAACTGTAGGCTGCAAAAATTGCTTCTAAATCTGATTATGTCCCAATAAAATCTGCCTTGATGACAGCAAAAAAAATTCTGTCTGAACCTGACTGTAACCAGACAAAAGTCTGTCTGAACCCATCTACATCCATCTATATCTACATCTGAACCTGACTATATCCAGACAAAAGTCTGTCTGAACCTGACTGTAACCAGACAAAAGTCTGTCTGAACCTGACTGTAACCAGACAAAAGTCTGTCTGAACCCATCTATATCCAGACAAAAGTCTGTCTGAACCTGACTGTAACCAGACAAAATTCTGTCTGAACCCATCTATATCCAGACAAAAGTCTGTCTGAACCCGACTGTAACCAGACAAAAGTCTGTCTGAACCCGACTGTAACCAGACAAAAGTCTGTCTGAACCCGACTATATCCAGACAAAAGTCTGTCTGAACCTGACTATATCCAGACAAAATTCTGTCTGAGCCTGACTATATCTAGACAAAAGTCTGTCTGAACCTGACTATATCCAGACAAAAGTCTGTCTGAGCCTGACTATATCCAGACAAAAGTCTGTCTGAGCCTGACTATATCTAGACAAAAGTCTGTCTGAACCTGACTATATCCAGACAAAAGTCTGTCTGAGCCTGACTATATCCAGACAAAAGTCTGTCTGAGCCTGACTATATCCAGACAAAAGTCTGTCTGAACCCGACTATATCCAGAATAAATTCTGTCAGAACACCAAGAAAATTCTTCCAAAAACCCAACTGTATCCTGACATAATTCTGTCAGAAACCAACTGTAACCTAACAAAATTCTTTCCAAACTTGACTTTAGCCCATCTGAAAACAAATAGCCTGACAAAATTCCATCTGAATCTCACTGTATCTAATCAGAATTCTGTCTCAAACTGACTGTAGCCTGACAAAATCATGTCTGTTCTTGTCTGTAACCCCATAAAATTTTGTCTGAAACCCAAACATGAAATGTGAACATGACCTGAGCCAACAAGTCCTTCAGACTTGATGCCCAAAATCAGTGTGTGGCTATGATGAAGACTTGAATCATCGTTCATCAAAGAAAAGTATAAAGGCTGTGATATTCTGATGCATGGGGAGCGTTGATGCAGTGCGAGTGGGGGTTGTCTCTGCAGACCAGATGTTTAAGTGCTAGCTTGTAATGTTGGAGACTGGAAAGGGGTGACGCTCGGAGCGGATGCCGTTATCAACACATGCAGTAAATGATGGGAAATTCCATCTTGTTACAAAAGGAGACGGATTGCTGGGCTCCAGCGCAACAGGGACATCTAACCATTTAAAGGGCCTCTCACAGCTCTGACCAGTAGCCCTCAACCTTCAAGCTTCTTCTCTTCCTCTGATCCCATCCATACTGTTTCATTTGCTTACATTTGTAAGTTATTTGTAGTAGGATCAAAGAGAAACACACATTACTGCTCTCCTATGAGAATGCGCAGCAGGCCGTGCGAAGCGGCAGGATCACATAGGGTGCCTGTTTGTGTATTTGGGTGCGTGAATTCCCCTCTGTCACCCTGCCAGAGTCAAAGAGGCATCCTGTACTCTGAAATAAAGGAGGAGGGGATTCAGCACATGAAACAAAAAAAGACAAAAAATGTGAACAAGAGGAGAGATCCCAATGCAAGGACACTTGCACGAATCTGTTTCCCCCCCAACATCGATCTGGACAAGAAAAGTTCGCTCTGCTGTCTAACATATGTAGTTGTGAGCAAGCAGCAGATTCCAGAACGTTCTCAGTGCAACAGAGCCACCACTCTACAATCGACTACTTTAACCACATCCGGGCTCTTCACAAATGACTGATATCACGCCAGCGTCCCACATCCCTATCTAATTATCCGCCACTGATTCACTACTGGGATGCTCAGACGATCCCACAAGATTCCCCTGAGGATGCTTATGTGGTGGCCCAACAGATAGTGGTCAACCCCTCGCAGTACTCAAACCCACATGGATAAACATCCAGCAATACAACTTAGAATGCACAACATACTTGTACATATTGCTCATAATACTCCTAGATATTCTGAATAAATATTATAAGTTGGTCATATGCTGGCACTAAAATGGTTAAACCCAACTGTCTGGACACCTTAAGGTCCCTGCAAACACCTGTGAGTCCACAGTGTCTCACCGATGTTCCCTCAGGTAACATCCTGACTGCCACTGAGGGCCCCCTAAAGGGTAAAGTCTGACCTCACGCTCTGTGAGATTTCACAGGACGTCTGCAGGTAAGCAAGCTAACACTATTGTTAGGCCAAACAAGCCTCTAACCAATGGTTTTGCAGCTTAGCATAGCAGACGTGGAAAATGTATGCTACTGTATTTGGCATGTCAGACTGAGTGAATGCTAATGGTGTATCCTTTGCTTAATGACCAGTAACATAAACTCTGGTGTACAAAGGGGATAAAGAATTTGGTACCATATTATTTGAAGGTCACCTGTATGCACTATGCACAAGCACTGAATGACACACACACACACACACACATTTTCTAAGCCGCCTATTCTCCTGGGTCGCAGGAGCCTATCCAAGCGGTCATCGGGCGGAAGGCAGGAAACACCCTGGACAGGTCGCCAGTCCATCACATATTTAAAAAAATAACATGAATGAAAAAAATAAGTATTTATGAACAGCAAGATGAATAAAGTAAGTGACATTAAAGGCCTTTAAATTCAAGTGACTGGCATTTGTGCTATTTCCAACACTGTTATGAAGCCTCATTCACTAGTTCTAAGAAAGAGGCCCAGTTAGGAACAGTTCAGCTGTTGATGGAACAAAATGAAAACATTTCACTGCAGTTTATTTGGGTTTCGTAGGAACGGAATTCTCTTTGGAGCAAAATGAACTGTTTTGACTCTATGAAGTAAGACTTTCATTGATATTTGTCCATAAGACAACACAATCCACTTACGTCATGATGATATACTTTCAATTTGTACACGAAACAACCAACCAACAAATTGCTTCAATTTTATGAGTGTATAATTGCGAATACAGACACAATCTACTCAAGAACTGCTTTTTCAATGTTATATTATGGCTTATGTACGTGTTATGTAGGCAGATTTCAAATCAAGTGTGACCAGTAGTTTCATAAGCCATTGAAAGCTATCATTTCTCAAATGTGAACTGTGTTGTATTGTTTACTGCGATCAACTCTCTTCAGACACTTAGATGCTCCTATCAACCACCACTGCAGTTAATACATTTGATGGCTAGGGAATTACAGCTGGAGGGAAATGACAGGCTGCAGGGTGCAGTTATGCTGCAAAGTACAAGTGTGAGGCCAAACTGCTGTCGACCTGCCTTATGCTAGGAATTTTAATCTGCTCAGTGATCTCCTTTTCAGCCAGTTCTCAAACCTTAACATTAAAGGGGAATTCCACCATTTTTTTGTTCAAAATAGCTGAATAATTCAGCCCTTAAGGTGTAGACGGAGTCGTTCAGAGTGGGTTGATGTGAGCTGGTTCACTGCAGAGAAACTTAAAGACTTACAGATTTCTTTACAGTGGTGGTGATAGGAACCGGGGGTCACAATGTCTGCAATAAAAATGTGGCCATTTTAATTACTATCGAAAACAACATGTAAACCTACATGTGTCCTCTGACTTTTTATATGTAACATTGTTGAAGATGATGATGATAAAATAGCAATAAACTGAAGAAAAAAAGTTTTCTTTGGGGACTAGTTTGCCTTGTAACTCCCTTCACTATGAATGGACGTAAATTGTAAATTGATTAAAATAAATTTTAAGCCAAAACTTCATCAAAAACTATCTCAAAAGAATGTGTCAGACATCAGGCAGCACATTTCCATTTCGTGTAAGAACTTTCTGTAAGGGAGCTTTTAGAGTTGGTTGGACGTCTGGTTCCTATCACCGCCACTCTGAACAATTCCAACTCTGTAAGCTGTGACCAATTCTGACAGAGTGTTTAAATCTCCATCATTTAATTACGTAGAATTTTGGAAGAATCGGCTGTTTAAAGAGTTTTGCAGCAAAGCGACAAGGGTCGCGAACAATCGCCGCCGTGACGTCATGGCGCTAAACCTGACCATAACTGAACAAATATCGCTCAAGCTGAAATTTGCGGGTAAACACTAAGTACTGACGCGATCCAAGTCATTCAGTGTGCAGCCTTAGATGGTAAGCTGGTCCGTTAGTTTCATCGTATGACGTAAAAGTGCTCAAACAACTGCAGAGGTTGGGAACTCGTATATCTTTCAAGGGTCTTTTCATCACCTTTAGTAGCCTTTAAAGCGCATTAGCTGCCCCCATCCACTCACTCGCACTAATCCCAACCTGAAGCAACTCAAAAGAACAAGCTCAAACCAGCAGCATCGCTGAAATACTGACAGAATCTGTTTTTTTCACTGTTAAACTCGCGCAAAAGCGATAAAAGACACTTTCGAATGAGCTCATGTTGGCACAAATGACGAGGCTTCAACTTTTCACAGCTTACACGCTGACACGAAGCTGAAGTCAACTTCATATTCGCCAGCTTCCTCGAATTTTCCCGTTCCACCTTAAACAGAGCAGCTGTTACTTTCTCGCTTCCAATTCGCCAGCTTCTTGTTCGAATTCCCCGGTTCCACCTTAAACGATACAACGGTTTCAGTGCCAGGTACATTCTGGCTTCTTGTTCGAATTTTCCCGTTCCACCTTAAATGCTGCCGCAGATCCATTCGCCTCACTCCCAGAATGTAACTGGCAGAGTGCGACTGCCGTTCCGTTTAAGGTGGAACGGGAAGATTCGAAAAAAAATTAAACGAGAGTGTACCTGGCAGTGTGTTATACTATTTAAGGTGGAACAGACCAATTCGAACAAGAAGCCACGCTGTAACTGGTGGTGTAACAGCTGTACTATTTAAGGTGGAACGTAAAAAGTTGAACAAGAAGTCAGAATGTAACTGGCAGAGTGGAACTGCTGTTCCATTTAAGGTGGAACGGGAAGATTCGAATAAATTTAGCCAGCATGTAACTGACAGAGTGGAACTGTTATACTATTTAAGGTGGAACCGACCAATTCGACCAAGAAGCCACACTGTAACTGGTAGTGCAAAAGCTGTACTATTTAAGGTGGAACGGATAAATCTGAACAAGAAGCAAGACTGTGACTGGTAGAGTGTAACTGCTGTGCCATTTAAGGTGGAACGCGCAAATTTGAACAAGAAGCCAGAGTTTAAATGGCAGAGCATAAGTGTACCATTTAAGGTGGAACCGGGCAATTTCGAACAAGAAGCCAGCCTGTAACTGGCAGTGTAACGGCTGTACCAATAAAGATGGAACAGGTCATTTCGAGCAAGAAGCCAGACTGTAACTGACAGTGTAACTCCTGTACCATTTAAGGTGGAACGGGGAAATTCGAACAAAAAGCTGGCGAATATGAAGCGTCTTCAGCCTCGTCACGCTGACCGTAGCAAGTGCGAAAAGATGCCCCAAGCCGATGAAAGCTGTAAACTCTGTGTTTCTGATGTGAGAACAGAAAAGACGAGCAGGGCTGAAACTTTGGGGATACTTTACCCGCTTGCGTCGCGGCGGCGTGCAAAGCGATGAGGAGCAGCAGCAGCAGCAGCTTTTTCACCCGGGCAGCAGAGCAGCCCCTGAGCCGGTCCATATCTCCGAGAGTCCTCGCCTTCTGACTGAACCCGGAGACTAGAGATGGCAGCAGCCAACAGCCATGCGAGGGAGCCTGAGAGTGGATGAATGAGTGAGGGTGGACAGTGTGGGTTTTGAGCCCACCCGGACGATGAAGCGAGGAAGGAGAAAGATGAAGAGTGTTCCCGTCTCAGACCTCAGCGCACTGTGTGCCTCGCATCCACTTTTCGTCCCTCTCTCACTCCCTCCCAAACTTTCTCTCCCGCCCCCCGCCCCCCTCCCCCCGCGCCACCCTCCTTCCCTCCCACGAAGCGGTGTCTCCCAGGAAAGGCTGAGGTAACTAAGCTTTTTTTGCATTAGTCTTTAGCTCTGTTCCTCTATTTATATGTAATTTATATTCATCTGTAGTTTTATTTACCTATTTTTATCTTCCATTTCACATTAAAACAATTCTGAAGTTTACATCTTTATTAGGAAATTTTGAAAATGTGGTGGAACTTCTCTTTAAGCAGAAGCTTCTGACTTGAGAGTTAGAATTACAAAGCATGAACAATGCACTGACCATATATTATGTCCATATGCAAGTAGATAATAATGTGCCCTCATTGACCTTCACAAACATAAATGGTGGTGAACTTTCAGTTTGGGCAGTGTGATGGTGGACTGGAGGTAATGGAGCAGAGGTTATCTCTGGCATCGTCTCCATGTCTGTCCTGCACTTGCCACAACAGGACCTCAGCACTGCTATCACTAGAAGACATCTCCCATGATGGACAGCAGACCTGGGCTTAACTGAGGGTTAACCATATATGGCATTCAAGCATATGCATAACAGAAATACACTCATTTGTTTTGTTTTTCCTGCCTTTACTTATGCAGGTATCTGTTCCTGCAGGGCAGTTTAGACGAGTTTAGGATGTCAAAGTTTTGCATAGCACAGAGAGAAGGCTCAATCAGTTTAGTCCTTAAGAGAGAAGGGAATGCATCCACACAACACATCAACACATTAGAGAGCTCAGGTGTGCATTAGTGATAGAGCTGTGTGTTGTGTTCTAAGGCTGCATTACAATGCTGGATTGCTAAAAACCCCAAAGGAATGCCTTCTGTTAAAGGGGAATTCCATCCATTTTTCAAAGTTTCTGCACAGTTAAGTCTTTAAAATTTAAACAGTGTCATTGATAGAGGTTTGGTGTGAAATGCCCCATTCTGGAGAAACTTACCCAATCAGAATCGATCGCAGTGGTGGTGACAGGAACCAGACTTCATACACAGAAAGTTACATGAAGTGATTCCGAATACACTGCCTGATGTTGAGACACTGTGTATGACCGCTTTGAGATAAAGTTTTGAACATACACTATATTTCCAAAAGTGTTCACTCACCCACCCAAATCATTGAATTCAAGTGTTCCAATCACTTCCATGGCCACGGGTGTATAAAACCAAGCACCTAGGCCTGCAGACTGCTTCTACAAACATTAGTGAAAGAATGGGTCACTCTCAGGAGCTCAGTGAATTCCAGCATGGTACTGTGATAGGATGCCACATGTGCAACAAGTCCAGTCATGGAATTTTCTTGTAATTAAATATTCCAAAGTCAACTGTCAGTGGTATTATAACCAAGTGGAAGTGATTGGGAATGACAGCAACTCAGCCATGAAGTGGTCGGCCATGTAAAATGACAGAGCGGGGTCAGCGGATGCTGAGGAGCATAGTGCGCAGAGGTTGCCAACTTTCTGAAGAGTCAATCGCTACAGACCTCCAAACTTCATGTGGCCTTCAGATTAGCTCAAGAACAGCATAGAGAGCTTCATGGAATGGGTTTCCATGGCCAAGCAGCTGCGTCCAAGCCTTACATCACCAAGCACAATGCAAAGCGTCGAATGCAGTGGTGTAAAGCGCCGCCACTGGACTCTAGAGCAGTGGAGACGTCAAATCACGCTTCTCCATCTGGCAATCTGATGGACAGGTCTGGGTTTGGCGGTTGCCAGGAGAACAGTACTTGTCTGACTGCGTTTGTGTTAAGTTTGGTGGAGGGGGGATTATGGCGTGGGGTTGTTTTTCAGGAGTTGGGCTCAGCCCCTTAGTTCCAGTGAAAGGAACTCTTAATGCTTCAGCAAACCAACACATTTTGGACAATTTCATGCTCCCAACTCCTGGGGAACAGTTTGGGGATGGCCCCTCCCTGTTCCAGCATGACTGCGCACCAGTGCACAAAGCAAGATCCATAAAGACATGGATGATCGAGTTTGGTGTGGAAGAACTTGACTGGCCTGCACAGAGTCCTGACCTCAACCTGATAGAACACCTTTGGGATGGATTAGAGCAGTGACTGCGAGCCAAGCCTGCTCATCCAACATCAGTGTCTCACCTCACAAATGCACTTCTGGAAGAATGATGAAAAATTCCCATAAACACACTCCTAACCCTTGTGGAAAGCCTTCCCAGAAGAGTTGAAGCTGTTGTAGCTGCAAAGGGTGGGCCAACATCATATTAAACCCTATCGATTAAGAATGGGATGTCACTCAAGTTATATGCATGTGAAGGCAGACGAGCGAATACTTTTGGTAATATAGTGTATTTACCTGAGAGTCAAAGGTGCATGCAGAGTGTTAGGATGCCCTGTCAGTTTTACCACTATTTTGCCATTATCAGCATTACATACCTGTTGTAGACATTGTGACCCCTGGTTCCCATCACCAGCACTGTGGAGAAATCTGTCGGTTATCCTCTCTAAGGTGACAAATTTCACATCAAAATACTCTGAAATACTCAACCATTGAATTAGCCAGAAATTTAGAAAAATGAGTGGAATGTCAATTTCTCTCCCACCCTCCTAGTTATAACATGTCCTGCTTGCTGTGTGATCCTCCTGTGGATTTTCTGAGATTGGCGTGGCTTTGACAGTTTTTTCAGTCCTGTCTTTTACAGAAACAGTAGTCGCTCATATGTGTTGTCCTGTTCACATCATGTCCGTTTTGTCCAGCTTTAAAGTGGAAATCCACTGATTTTTTCAAACAAAGTCATTGAGAGTGGATTCATGCTCAATTCTAGAGAAATGTACAGGGAATTGTTCACAGTGGTGATGGTAGGAACCAGGCATCTGAAGAGTTTAATGCCTCGAGAAGCCTCTCCACAGAAAGTTACTGCATAAATCACTACATGTAGGCTGTCTGATGCCTGAGAGACTGTTTTACTATAGTTTTTAAATGAAGCTTTTGGCCTAAAACATATGTAAAAAATTGGTGGTAGAGAGGTGCATGCAGCACATTGTAAGGCAAAATTTTTAAGATTTGCCACCATTTTACCATCATCATCAACTTTACATACTAAAACTCAGAAGACACATGTATGGATGGTAAATAAACTTAATAATAAATAAACTCGGTAAGTTTCTCTAAAAAGAACCGACCCACTGTTTGACTTTGTTTACAGCTCAACCATTGAATTACGTAGAATTAAAAAAAAATGAAGTGAAAAATAATGTTTACACAAATTTTACTCCTGCCCTTACCCCAAGGGCTGCTTTCCAGACAAGGATTAAGCCTGGTCTTGTACTAAATTGAAAAGCCCAGGATGAATAACCATGAGTAATTCTTTGTGTCTAGGATTAGACTTAATCTGAGTCTAGGAAACTGAACCAAAAAGTAGTTCAGCCAAGACATGTCTGAAGTTTGTTCCTTTAGTTTTTGCACTGAAGCTACAAGGCTAATGTTGCTAACAAGTAATGGAGGCTTATAGACACCAGCATCAGCATCACCCAGGCCTAAATTATCACATGCTTGCTTTAAACCATGCCCAGTAATCTCTAATAGACTTGCTTATTTGGTACGCAGCTTCAAAAATTAGCCTCGCGCAAAACTAAACAAACAAACTTTAGACACCAAACAAGACTTGGCTGATCATCTATGTCCATGAAAACTGTGTTAATTTGACTTTTGAGCGAACTATCTAGCTTAAGATGCAGATCACTGCTATCCATAAGGGAACTGTAAGATACTGTCGTTGCCTGCCAAACACCCTGCAGCCGAAATCCCGCGGCTTCAGTTTAGACATGTGAGCAGATGAGCTTTTACAAGATGCAGCCTTAATGGAGAAATGCATGGAGTTGACATCATCATAAGCCAGGCCTTTGTGCACTGGCCAAGTTTTGCTCAAAGAGGCCAAGAAAACATGAATTTGGAGCACAGGAGCCAAACCCCAACCATGTCAGGCTGCTCCCTGACGGACGACAAGAAGAAGGGGGAAAGCAATTGAAAACCACTGCATGGGACAGACTCGTTCCATTCCGCAATCCCACAGTTCCTCATTATATTCACTGCTCCTCTAACACACATTCGCCCACAGTCTTTGCTCAGCAGGGATGTTTTACATGTGTGTAAACATTCACTGTTCGATTCAGGCCTTTTCTCAGGAAACGGCCACAAGATAAGGGTCAGAGTGTGAGCTGGGTGTAGGCCTTCTTCTGATTAACACTAATGATGAAGAATGATGTAGAGTGTGCTTCCTGCGAAGTCCCACAATGCGAGCTTCTACAATAAAACATTAACACTTACAAGTTTACCTCCTGATGATCATCCTTTACATTTCTTTTTCTTTTTTCAGTTTGTTGACAGCCTTCCGCCCGAAGACTGCTGGGATAGGCTCCAGCACCCCCCCGTGACCCTGATGGAGAAGTGGCTTAGAAAATGGATGGATGGATGGATGGATGGATGGATGGATGGATGGATTTTGTTGACATCAAAACAAATGGGAGTAGGTTAGAAATGTAGACTCTTAACTTGTTGCTATAGAATGTAAGATGAATTGAGTCTCACAGCCTTTGGTGGACACTCTTATCCAAATCAACATACTGCTTAATCACATTACAGAGATCGGTGGATGTAGCGTTATAAGTCTTGCCTAAAGACTCATATTGCTATAGTGTGGTGGTCCTGAATGGGTGAAGAATCAAACCCCTGTCTACCATGAGGAAGGCAATAGTGTTACTCACTAGGCAATAGTAACCTCAAACGTAATCATAACTCCTCCAAGGGTTAAGTGGTCTACCGTAAAAGCCAAATACATCTACATTGCAGGATATCAAAGATACATGATTTAAAAGAAATACAAAAAGGCCGCCCCTCTTTCACTTAATTTCTACACTTTCAGAAATAAAGGTATGAAACCCCTCTTGTCACTGGGGTGAGACCCTCAAGGGTACATCTCAGTACCTTTAGTCAGGGATCATAATTGTATCTATAATCCACTGAAATCATATTTTCTATGTTGTACTGACTCCACCCACCCCGTCTCGTCTCCAGGCTTTTTATTTTAATGTTCTGTTTGAAAAAATATTGGGTTATGAGGTAGAGATACATGCTTTTCACCTGGACAAGCTTATTTAAGGTCCACAATCTGACCTGAAAACCACATTGAAATGTCATTGAACTGAAAATGTACTTGCGCAGAACCTTTATTACTAACAGCACAGTCAAAATGGCATTTCAGTTTTTCATTAACAATTCATTCACAAGTCATTTATTCAAAGGTCATGTTTCAGCAGACATTACTGTAACAGTTAAATATAAAGATAATAGACTTGCATAATACAGAGGAAAGGGAGAGGAAAATAAATGAAAAAACAAGTTTCCAAAATTTCAAAAAATTATTTAAAGGTACGGAAAAATGGGGCTCATAACAACGGTGCAAGACCTGGTAGACCAACAAAGCTGCCCCATCAGATAAACAGCACTTAAAGCTTTCATCTTTGACAGAGAGCTGCTTCAGATCTGTAAAAATCCCCAGGTGCTTCTGTCCATCCCTCCACTGTGAGAAGATGACTCAGAGCTATGAGACTGAAAGGATGTGTAGCAGTTCAAGACGCTCTTACAAAGAAAGGGAAAAAGACAATAAAAGAAGAAAGAAAGTTTGCAAATCAAACAAAGAAGCTGCTGATGTTCTCAGAACAATAGACTGACCACCCCAGAGTCCACGGAAGGTGTTTGATTACTTGGACTGTGAGATGCAGAAATGTAACCAACTTCTAAGACTGAACTTTGGAGGTGTGGAAAAATATCCCTGCAGATTGTTTGTAAAAACAAAAGGAAAGCAAGTCTACTTAAAGGAATGGAAGCTGTAATAAAAGCAAAAATGTGGACATATTAAATAATCGAACAAGTGATGTTTAGTTGTAATTATTGGTTAAATGTATTTCCTGCTTTTCTCCTGATGCTGAATGAGAAGTGAATAACTTGATGGCCATTTTGACTGGAAATGAAATAAATCAAGGGTGGCCTCTGACTTTTCTACAGTGTTTATTTAATATACTGTGGTATATCTAAGATTCCATCTGTTTGTCTCTGAGATTTTATTGTATAAAACCAGAAAAGGCTTCTAGACCTTTGAAAGACGTATGAAAGATATAATCCCTCTGCTCAAAGTGTGAAGACTGGGAACGTGAGAGGGTTTCTGAGGGAAGCACAAAAGCCCAGTGAGTGAAGGAGGGAGTTAGGGTCGGTTTGGACGTCCAGATATTCCTCCACAAGACTGGGGTGATCCACTAAGCAAACAGAAGAACACGCTTCCACACTCGGTCTCCAATCCTCGCTAAGCTGCCCTGAGTTTGGACACACATTCCTTAGCAGTTTTAGCAGATAGTTACCAAGAGTGCAGTCAGCAGTCTGAGCTCAGAGTGAGAAATTCTCAAAGTCTGAACTGCTCCATCTTCTCTCACTGTTAGTCCAGAACTCCGTTTAGACTCCTTTTAGACTTTAGACTCCTTTTAGAACTTCAGCCAGTCATGGTCAGATCCAACTGAGATCGTCTCAGGTTAACGCCTGATTTCAGATGGGCGACTGCGGCCGCGCTCAGGCAGAGCGGTCCTGTTTCATCTTTGTTTCGACATGCCCACTCTTTGTTTTCTGTCTGAATAATGCACTTCTGTCCAGCACGGCGCATTCAGACCAGACATTCTTCTCTGATGGTGGTTGTCCGACACTCATTCGTCCCTCAGACACTCTTAGTCACTCCTTTTATGAAAATTCACTCTTGCTGAAGATCACTCATCCATATGAGCGAGTGTGATTACTAGTAGGGTTTATTTTTCTTAAGCTTGAAAGATTCTGATCATCATTTTTAAGGCCAATTGCTCTCACTTCATGGTTAAATAAACCCATGAAACACACAAGCACATGTCTAATAACTTCTACAAGTCACATTTGCAGTATAAATATTATTAAATCAAACATTTAAAAATTCTACTTATGTCTTCAAGCCTTGAGATGTAAAGGATTCAGATTCAGAGTGGTTTAAAGTGAAATGGTGCCTGTCGGTAACTGTAAAATATATATAATAATATATGAAAGAACATGTTTTCTTTATGAAAATGTGTTGCCTTACAATGCCCAGCATGTACCACCACTCTATCATGACAGTTTTGAAAAATGTTTTATGTCAAATCTATTGTAAAACAACGTCTCAGGCATGTTCGGCATCCAACAAGCATTTCATGTAATAACTTTAAGGCCCATATCATGCCAAGCTAAATGTTCTTTGCTTTGTTTTTTTAATTTAGATGTTGTGGAAGTATGTAAACTCTGTTAAAGTTCATTAAACTTCAAAATATACCATTCACTCCACAGTCCACACAGTCGATATAGCTTTGTTGTCAGAACAAAACCATGTATCTCCACAATGGTAACTTTACAGGAGAAGGAAAAAACCTACTTCACTTTTAATGTAAGTCAATGGAACCAGACTTTTTTCCAAGTCATTTTGGGCCATTTCCTTTGGTCCATTCTTCATGAAAGTTACACACAATGTAAAGGGCAACAGACATGCTGAAAATATTTCATGAAAAATCATGAAAAACCCTATGGCTGTTTAGTGCCACCCATTCACACTGAAGTTATAAGTAGTGTCTTAGGCTCAAATGCTCAAATGCTTAGGTGTAGCAGGAGCATTAACATACAGCATGAATGTATCTACCTGCATGTGTTATTTATGCCATGAACTTGCACCACAGATCGGCCAAAATAAAAATAAATGTTTGGGGGCAAAACCTGCTAATTCCAATCTCAATAGGTTGCAGGGCACAGCCCTAATTCTGAGCATGACCTCCAGTGGCTCAAACCAAGAACAACTAGCATCATGACAATGACATAATTCACAGGTTTGTCAATATCTGGGCATGTCTTACGTCTTTTGGCTGGTTTGCTGTTTTATCATGGGCTAAGTTTGGATGGCAGTAAGTGGGATTTGAAGAGACCTGTTGTCCTGAAGCCTAGAACTACATCAGAAGTTTTCAGGAGTGTCTTGCTTTTAGTAAAAGTTAAGCTTAATAAGGAAGTCGTTCCTACAGCTAACCCAGCAAGCTCAAAGCCGGCCCATGTGGTCAATTAGAGACCTTACTCCAAAGCCGAAAATCATCAAATGAAAATCTGTTTCAAGCCATGTGTTTAGGATTTAAAAGGGAAATTGCTGTAAGTGCCTGTTTGACAGCTCAAGAGGGGCCGATGAAGGAGCACTATGGGCTTCAGTTTGTTTATGTGATTTATGGTGTGGTCTGCACATTCTACACAAACCGTGACTTTTCACTCCCGAACACTTTCACAGTAACAGAATGTGATACGTCAGAGCATTACGGTTAACCACATCTGGGTTTTGCTTCTGTTACTGTCGAAGGAAAAATGATAAGTGCCTTATCTGCCGTATCCAACTGTACTGTGATAGATGATTAAATAAAGATACAATAGATAGACAGACAGACAGACAGACAGGCAGATAGATAGATACCACCCCAATTCAATTGAAGTTCAGATGTTGTGTAAAAAAATAAACAATAAAAACAATAAAGTTTATCCATTTGAACATTAAGTATCTTGTCTTTGTAGTGTATTCAATTGAATATAGGTTGAAAAGGATTTGCAAATCATTGTATTCTGTTTTTATGTTTTACACAACGTCCCAACTTCATTGGAATTGGGGTTGTAACTATTTACAAACAAGCAAACAAGTTTCAGTTTAAGATTTATTTGCAACTTAAGTAGCAACTAGTAACTTAAGTTGAATAAAAACTTGCTTTAAACTCAGGATCACAAATGATCACACCTTTACTATGTTGATCTGTAGCTCTCTGTTCATAAACATAAACCAGCCCAAACTAATATACTATAAAATGAAATGGTGTTTGTAGAAATTCAGAAAAAAGCCGCGTCAGTCACGACTGCATATGTGGACATATTTCTATATTGTGCTCTATTTACACAAAGTTAGGTTAGTTCATCATTTATGTTGAACAGACTCTCCCACTGGGTCGGTATGACCAACAGGTCAAAACAAGCTCAGAACATTAAATTTTTTTTACATTACATTAACGGCTTTTTGGCTGACGCTCTTATCCAGAGCGACTTACAATTTGATCATTTTACACAATTGGCCTGACTGCATGTCTTTTGGACTGTGGGAGGAAACCGGAGAACCCAGAGGAAACCCACGCAGACACGGGGAGAACATGCAAACTCCACACAGAGAGGACCCCGGTCGCCCGGCCGGGGAATCGCCCAGGCCCTCCTTGCTGTGAGGCGACAGCGCTACCCACCACACCACCGTGCCACTAACAAAGTGACCGCTGTGCCCTGATTGGTGCTCTGGCTTTGCGCTTCTTTTGTTTTTACATGTTATGTTTTTATGCGCACAAAAACCGAAAGGAATGACAGATTTAACAAAATGTAGTGGAGTAAAAAGTAAAATATTTGACTTTAAAATGTAGCGGAGTGAAAGTAAAAAGTCGCCCAAAATGGAAAAACTTCAATAAAGGACTAATTCATGAAAAAGCACTTAAGTACAGTAACTAATTACATTTACTTACTTACTGTCCACCACTGCTATCTATCTGTCTGTCTATCTATATTTGTGTATCTATGTAGTGTTTGTGGCTCATTTCTCACAGTGCAGTTGGAGATGGCAGATAAAGCGCCTATCATTTCTCCCTCTGCTATAGTAACACATACCAGGAGAAGCTATAAGTGCACTTCTGAGGCATCACTCAAAGAACCTTTGTGGCTTTTTTTGAAGAGAGTAGCGAATAATACTATGTTTAAGTAGAGAAGCCCTCAGATGATTGCAGACTACTATTAAGCAGTGCTATTGAGCTGAGAAGGAGGATAAAACCTAATGCAGGAGCTTAATGCAGGAGAGAGTAAGATGATCTCAGTGGTCCATGGCACTGCTGTCTAACTCTGCCTGCTCACATTCATTTGTGCTGCTCTTTGTCCATCTGAAGTCGTATCAGTAACCCAGGCACTTAGAGCAAGTAGCAGGCCTGTATGTGTCATTGACCACCCACTACTTTCTCCCCTTTCACAGGGCCTGCTTTAGTTAGCAAAGGGGCACACTGGGACCCTCGTCCTTTTCAGCAGAGTGGTAAGGTACACTGTAAAACCCAGACTGTAAAGTTGACAGAAAGTCAAAGCACTGTAAATATACTGCATTGTAAAACATGTTACAGTGATTTTACAGTATTTAAAATTGCAGTAAGCACTGGACACATACTGTTATTAATTATTCCTGGGAATGTTTTTACAGATAAAGAGCACAGTAAGTGTCATCTACAACAATCTATAAAGTCAAATTGAAAGAGTGGAGAAGTCAATGGATTTTTTCACTGTTGAAGTGAAAAACAACACAATTAAAGAAAGACTTGAACAGAATAAAAGATCTGCCAGAGTAAATTTGACTTAGTAATGCCATTTTTTGTCAGTAATTGTTAGTTAATATTTACAACTGTTTAACGTTGTTAGTGTTCAGGCTGCCTTAAAATTTTGAGTTCATTAAATATGAAATGTCAAAGTCTTGGACAAGAATCTGTGTCTTGTGCCCTACAGACTTCTTTTATTCTGAATTTTAAGGCAACCAGCATTTTTTTAACAGGGTATGGATTCTGTGAGCTGCCATTCATTCTTAACCAGTTGACTGCAGAATTTACAGTATATTACTGTAAAAATGTATTCAAGGCTTGTGGCATGACCATTCTATGGGTCAGTTTAAGAGAGTTTTGTGAGGTAGGATACTAATACCCGTGCAAAGTTTCCTCTAAACTAAGTTAGACCGAGGCTCTGGTCCTGGACCAGGACTTTTCTCTCGGTGGAGAAACATGCCACAACAGGACAGGAGGACCTCCAACAAAGGGAAATATGCATGTTAAGTTTCAGAGACTGACTATTGTGGCCTGCCAAGATTAAGATTTGTACAGGGTTCAAACAGAAAAACTGTTTTAACAATTCACCGACTCTGTGCGATTCATGCTTTGCCAAGAGTCACCTTACATAATTCTTCTGCTGATTGCAGTATCACAGGATGTGGTGTTGGCCCTGTGATTTAATTTTTTTACTTCTATGGCAAAAATTTATTTTGACCAGATGTATTTGGTGTCCAAAGTTTGCTTGTTTAGTTTTAGTACAAGTCTAAAGTAACTAACGAGTGATAGAGGCTCGTTCCCCAGAAGTAACAATACTCCAACAATACTGAAATTTCTTTGTAGTTCACTGGACATTCATTAGCAGTTATTATACATGATGTGTTTTATGTACTTGTGTGTACTTTGTAAAATCTAGCAGTAAATAATATTATAAATTATCACTGTATTACAGTCTTAGTTCACCTTTGCAGTGTAATGTTTAGAAGTAAACGATGGTGGTTCTTTCCTGTTACTTTTTTTTTTTCAGCCCTCTGGAGATGCTTGAGTTTTGAAACCAAACAACATCAACAAATCATCGCTGTCCAAAGAAAACAAGGATCTCCAAAATGGTAACTTTACGGCAGAGGGAAAAAACATTTTTCACTTTTAATGTAAGTCAGTCTGAAGGTATTTCATTCTACATAATTCTAGAGCTTTTCTATTGGTCCATTCGTCATAAAGTTTCTGCCAGAAAGACTCAGGAGGTGAGACTGAAGGAGGACAGTGTTTTATATCCTCAATGGAAATTTACAAGTTGAAAGGTAACAATAGGCATAGGCCCCATCCACGGTCCAGGTCTCGAGTGTCGAGACCTTCACTGACGACAGACTCAAGCACTAAAACACCACCAACAGCAACGCATTTTGCATTCTGATGCCCCTCCAGTGACACCACCCTGTGTTCATGCAATATAAATAGCATTTCATTTCCAAAACCGCCAGTGAACCTACACACCTCTCCACCTTAAAATTACTTTTAAAAATACCTTTTAGGCCAAAACCCTAAACTATTAAAATGATGTCTCAGGAACCGAGCAGCATATTCACCTCCTTTTCATGTAAAAGCTTTCTGTGAGGGAGTTGAACGCTTCAGACATCTGGTTCCTGTCACCACTACGGTAAACAATTCTGACTCTGTACATTTCTCTAGATCTGAGCATTTCACACCAAACCACTCTGAATGACTTTGTTGACATTTTAATGATATAATTATGCAGACAATTTGCAAAATTGGTAAGGACACTCTCTAGCCTTCCCTTCTATATTTTCGCTTGATTAAATTATTATTATTATTATTATTATTATTATTATTATTATTATTATTATTATTAATGAAACCCACCTTGAATGTGATCTTGATCTATAGCTGGATAAAGGAGAATGTTAGTGGAAATTATATCACACACACATCTTCCAAGCTGCTTCTCCTTCTGGGTCACAGGGGATGCTGAGCCTATCCCAGCAGTCATAGGGCAGCAGGCAGGATACACCCCAGACAGGTCGCCAGTCCATCGCAAGGCAGACACACAATCAGACATATTCACTCACACCTAGGGGCAATTTACCATGTCCAGTTGGCCTGACTGCATGGACTGTGGGGGCAAACCGGAGTACCCGGAGGAAACCCACGCAGACACAGGGAGAACGTGCACTCCACACAGAAAGGACCCTGGTCACCCGGCTGGGGAATCAAGCCCAGGCCCTGCTTGCTGTGAGGCGACAGCTCTACCCACCTCCCCACCCCACTGAACTAGCCGTGATCTACATGCATCGTTCTGGGTAGCAGATCCTGCTCTCATAAAAACCACTGACTGCTGGCAGAATAAAGCTGATGAAAGAGGTCCAACCACAGTTTCCTACATATGTCATGAAGGGCATGAGATTTATGCTGTGATAGAGGCCTCTTACGTTCTCTCACCATCTGTTGATATAAATTTGAGGTCTGTCAGACGCTTTCCAGGTTTCTCCAGATAGACAGGCAGCTCCATCTGAAAGGCTCTGCTATCTCAGTGTCTCTCACTCAGCATACTGACAGTGATAGAGTGTCTGGATGTTTTTTTTTGTTGTTTTGTTTTTCTAAGGTCAAGCAATGGACTAATTTAGCTCATTCCATCAATGCACATTCAAAATCCCACCAACATTTTGCCCAACAGATTTTCTCCACTCTCTCAAAGATGAAAGCTTTAAGCACTGTTTATCTAATGGGGTCACTCTTGGTGGTCTGCTGGGTCTTGCATGTCTCATTTTCTCTGTACCTTATAATCATTTTTGATCACCGGTTTTGGGAACTCACTTTTTAGCTTGACACACAAAGTCAACAGTGACGGAGGTTCATATATGGCCGTATAAATTCTGTTTTACTGTGCTGATATTTGCCCTTCTGCTCTGTGCTTTTGGCACTGCCTCTTTTCACTTAGCAGGGTGGCTGGCAGCCCAGTGGTTGGGGAGGTGAGCCAACAACTGGAAGGACATGGGTTCAAATCCCAAGACTGACAGGGTATTTCTGGTTGTGTCCTTGGGCAAAGCCTTTAAACCCTAAGGCTCTAGGCAGTGGTGCTGTGCTGCTACCAGACTGGGCATAGTCAGGCAGCAAAATGACAAATTTCCATTTTAGGGTCATTAACAATAATCATTTCCATCCATCCATCCATCCTCCACCGCTTATCCGAATCCGGGTCGTGGGGGCAGCAGCCTAAGCAAAGAGGCCCAGGCCTCCCTCTCCTCTGCCACCTCCTCCAACTCTTCCGGGGGGATGCCGTTCCCAAGACAGTCGAGAGATATTATCCCTCCAACGTGTCCTGGGTCTTCCCCAGTGTCTCCTCCCCATCGGACATGTCCAGAGGCCATCCTTACCAGATGCCCGAACCACCTCAACTGGCTTCTCTCAACGTGAAGGATCAGCGGCTCTTCTCCGAGCCTCTCCCGAATCGCTGAGCTTCTCACCCTATCTCTAAGGGAGAGCCCGGCGACCCTGCGGAGAAAGCTCATTTCAGCCGCTTGTATCCGCAATCTCGTTCTTTTGGTCACTACCCAAAGCTCGTGACCATAGGTGAGAGTCGGAACATAGATTGACCAGTAAATTGACCAATAATAATTTTTAACCCTTAAAATCCCAAGTTTATTACTAAGGTTTATTATTAAGTAACTACAATGGACTGCAATGCAAACTTGCCGAGTTATTCTTAGTTCATAGAAGTGTGCAGTAAAAATTTGGATCTGGTGGGCTAATTTGTTTATTTTGATGCATATAATTTTAAGTATTTAGGTCAGAAGTGAACTGAACTGAACTGAACTGAACTGAACTGAACTGAATTGAACTGAACTGAACTGAACTGAACTGAACTGCACTGAACTGAACTGCAGTGAAATGGACTGAATTATATTAAATGTTTAAGTGAACTGAATTTAATTGAACATGAATTAAATTGAACTGAACTGAACTTAATTGCATTAAACTGAACTGAACTAAACTAAACTAAACTAAACTGAATTTAACTGAACTGGATTGAACTGAAATGAACTGAATTGAATAGAACTAACTAAATTAAATTGAACTGAATTTAATTGTATTAAACTGAACTTATTTGTATTGAACTGAACTGAACTGACCTGAATTGAATTCATTGTATTTCATCATCATTAGAATCATTTTACAGTACTTTTTCAGCAACTAATCCCAAATTAATCCTGCTTATGGGGTGGATTATAACATTTGCATTCACTCTGCCTTCAGCTGAATTGAAACACTAGATGCTGGAAACAAAGTTTATACAACCCCAATTCCAGTGAAATTGGGACGTTGTGTAAAACATAAATAAAAACAGAACACGATGATTTGCAAATCCTTTTCAACCTATATTCAATTGAATACACTACAAAGACAAGATATTTAATGTTCAAATGGATAAACTTTGTTGTTTTTTGCAAATATTCACTCATTTTGAATTTGATGCCTGCAACACGTTCCAAAGAAGTTGGGACAGGGGAAACAAAAGGCTGGGAAAGTTGAGGAATGCTCAAAAAACACCTGTTTGGAACATTCCACAGGTGAACAGGTTAATTGGAAATAGGTGAGGGTCATGACTGGGTATAAAGGGAGCATCCCTGAAAGGCTCAGTCGTTCACAAGCAAGCATGTGAACAATTGCGTGAGCAAACAGTCCAACAGTTTAAGAACAATGTTTCTCAATGTGCAATTGCAAGGAACTTAGGGATTGCATCATCTACAGTCCATAATATCATCAAAAGTTTCAGAGAATCTGCAGAAATCTCTGCAAGTAAGCACCAAGGCAGAAAACCGACATTGAATGCCCGTGACCTTCGATCCCTCAGGCAGCACTGCATTAAACACCGACATCAGTCTGTAACGGATATTCCCACATGGGCTCAGGAACACTTCAGAAAACCACTGTCAGTGAACACAGTTCGTCGCTCCATCTACAAGTGCAAGTTAAAACTCTGCCATGCAAAGTGAAAGCCATACAACAACACCCAGAAACGCCGCCGGCTTCTCTGGGCCCGAGCTCATCTGAGATGGACTGACGCAAAGTGGAAAAGTGTCCTGTGGTCTGACAAGTCCACATTTAGAATTGTTTTTGGAAATCATGGACGTCCTGTCCTCCAGGCCAAAGAGGAAAAGGACCGTCCGGATTGTCATCAGCACAAAGTTCAAAAGCCAGCATCTCTGATGGTATGGGGGTGTGTTAGTGCCCATGGCATGGGTAACTTGCACATCTGTGAAGGCACCATTAATGCTGAAAGGTACATACAGGTTTTCGAGCAACATCTGCTGCCATCCAAGCAATGTCTTTTTCAGGGACGTCCTGCTTATTTCAGCAAGACCATGCCAAGCCACATTCTGCACGTGTTACAACAGCGTGGCTTCGTAGTAAAAGAGTGCGGGTACTAGACTGGCCTGTCTCTAGTCCAAACCTGTCTCCCATTGAAAATGTGTGGCACATTATGAAGCGTAAAATACGACAAACGGAGACCCCGGACTGTTGAGCAACTGAAGTTGTACATCAAGCAAGAATGGAAAAGAATTCCACCTACAAAGCTTCAACAATTAGTGTCCTCAGCTCCCAAACACTTATTGAGTGTTGTTAAAAGGAAAGGTGATGTAACACAGTGGTAAACACGCCCCTGTCCCAACTTCTTTGGAACGTGTTGCAGGCATCAAATTCAAAATGAGTGAATATTTGCAAAAAACAAAAGTTTATCCATTTGAACATTAAATATCTTGTCTTTGTAGTGTATTCAACTGAATATAGGTTGAAAAGGATTTGCAAATCATCGTATTCTGTTTTTATTTATGTTTTACACAACGTCCCAACTTCATTGGAATTGGGGTTGTATTTAATTTGTACCAAAGACATGTTGGTTGCTTTTTCAGATGAATACACGCACATGTATTTCACGTGTGCATGTACACATGGTTTTTAAAACTGTGTTTTCATGTGTGAAAAAATGTGAAATATGTCTGTTCACAAAGAAAATTTGTGATCATGTAAAAAAAAAGAGACAGAATGTGTGAAAAAATAAATGCGATCGTGTGAAAAATGTGTGTTTACATGTGAAAATGTATTGACTTCCAAAAAAACGTGGTTACTCCTACGCATGTGTTTTTTTGCACCCGTCACATATGGAATATATGTTATAACTATGAATTTTCTGTCATCCATCCATCCATCCATCCATCCATCCATCCATCCATCCATCCATCATCTTCCGCTTCTCTGGGGTTCAGGTGGCGGGGGCAGCATCCTTAGCAATAAGGCCCAGACCTCCCTTTCCCCAGCCACTTCCACTAGCTCTCCGGGGGGATTCCAAGGCGCTCCCAGGCCAGCTGGGCAATATAGTCATGCCAGCGTGTCCTGGGTCTTCCCCGGGGTCTCCTCCCTGGTGGACTTGCCTGTGACACCTCACGAGGGAGGCGTCCAAGAGGCATCCTAACCAGATTTTAGGTTTAGGTTTTAAGACAGTAGGATGTCCCCTAAAATAAACACAGTTAGCTGAGCATGCCGATCAATGTGCATGGCAGAAATAGTGACCTGTAAAAGTTCTTAAAAGTCTTAAAATAATTTTCAACATCTTCAAAATCTTCACTGTACGGTAAGCCAGCGCAAAAAGACCCATGCAAACAGTTTCCTTAAAGCCAGCTGAACACGTCATATTTGCACAAGCCTGAATAAAACAATGCAAAGATCAAATGTACTCTCAATTATATTCACATTACTGGAAGTTGTCAAAGCTATCAAAACAATTTCTAGTTTATTTTCACTTTCTACCTCTCTTCTGGGTAACTGTACCCTATGAGCTACCCAAGTGCATTAGTCACAGCTACAAAAATCGCTTAGCGTAATTGCATTGACCTCATAAAGAGAAAGCTTTGTACAGTTTTAAGAGAAAAGCAAACATGCTGGGAAAGTTGTGAGGGCAGAGCAGATTCTGTAATTAATTGCAGCACACTGTTAATGCAAAAACTATACTGAGACAGTGCTGCGCTTCTGGCGGGGTTACTGAGCAGGAGATCACAGCATGGCGTTAATTAGAATAATTACTGGCGCAGGGGTGCCTCTGTTAATTTATACGTGGGAGTGGGTCTGGCTGCACACCGACAGTCACTAGCTCCCACTCTCTTTTATTTCCCCCAACCTTTCTTTTCTTCTCTTCTTCCCTCTGCCTGCCCTATTGGCCTCTCCCTTCTCTCTCTCTCTCTCTCTCTCTCTTTCTCTCCAGGTCCCTTTCCCTTTTCCAAAAAGGGACATTTTCTTTTTTGTCCCTTTCTCTCTCTCCCTCTCCCTCTCACCCTCTCTTGTCTCATGAAGTTTGCATTCCACACCTCCCCAACAGACGGAGCACAATAGAGGAGAAGGAGCCACTCCTGATCTGCAGCAAACATTCCACTGCACTGTGTGTGTGCACTTTTTAAAGTCCCTCCAGCAGCCCTTGAGGAGAAAGGGGTTAGTGTCTGGTCTGCTTTATAAGTCGTGGACACAAGTGAACAGTCCCACGCTCTGCTGGGGCACTCAGAGAAGGACGCTGTAGCGGGCCCGAACTGATTAGCATAAAAGCTATCAAAACAGAATGGGCCTTCTGTAATGCATATGTGGGGAACACAGTTAAACTTGCTGTCATGACGAAGTTACACTTTTAAAGGGGAGGTCAACTCACTTTTTTCGGAATTTCTGCATAATTCAGTGTTTGAGATGTAAACATATCATACAGAGTGGTTTGGTGTGACACGTTTTATTGTGGAGAGACTTACTGACTCAAATCTTCTATACAGTGGTGATGATAGGAACCAGGGCTTGCATATAGCTCATGTATAGCCACAATCACTGAGGCCACATGTAACAATGTAATGTTAATGGTACAAAAGTCTGGAACAAATATGGAAGAAAAACGGTTTCACTGAGGACTATTTTGCCTTATAAAGACTTAATTTCTAAAGACTAAAATCTTATTTATAAACAATTGGAAATCAGACATCAGGCATCGTGTTCATAACCATTTCATGTAAAAACTTTCTGTAATGTCTAATTTACAGGTATTAAACACTTATTACAACTGGTAATTTTGACTCTGAGGGAGCATTTCACACCAAACTATTCCACTTTACACTCATTACAAAGGCCCCATATGTGGGCCCAATACTTTAATTTGTCTGTTTTGTACTTATTAGAGCGATGGTGAATCTGACTTATTGTTCCAGCACATCTCACAGATGCTCGAGCTGATAGAGTCCTTGGGAATTCAGAGACCAGGGCAACACCTTGGTCATGTTCCTCAAACCATTTCTGAACGATGTATGCAGTGTGGCAGGGCGCACTGCTGCTGAAAGAAGCCAGTGCCATCAGGGAATACCTTGCCATGAAGGGGAGTACCTGGTCTGCATCCATGAATGCCTGCACCTAGGGTTTTTTAACTTTTCCCTCAGCATCATACTTTCTCCACCTTCTTTTCACAGTGCATCCTGGTGCCATCTCTACCCAAGGCAGATAATGCACACGTGCCCATCCGTCCATGTGATGTCAAAAAAAGGGGACTTTTTAGACCAGATGACCTTTCATTACACCAAGGCTCAATTTCAACCCATACATGCCCACTGTAGATGCTTTCCATACTGGTCAGGGGTTAGTGTGGGCACTCTGAACAGTCCTTGTGCAGCAGGGAAATGCATTGTGTGTTGTGACACATTCCTCCCATAACCATCATTAAACATTTCTGCGATTTGTCGCCACTGTAGCCTCTCTGTCAGTTCGGACCAGGCAGGGGAGGCTTGGGTGCCTAGTACCCTGTTTGCCAGTTTGTGGTTTGTTCCTTTTCTGACCATTGTCGGTATGTACTCACCACTGCTGACCCCACAAGCCTCGGTCTGCTCAACTGCCCTTTTCTCCCTCATCCAACATGATGACTACAAGAAGCGTCTGTTTACTAATGTCTAATATATTCCAGACGTTCACAGGCACTGCTGTTACCAGATCATCAACATTATTCGCTTCATCTGTGAGTGGATTGCTTCATCTGTATAATGTTTTGGCTCATTGGTGCATTTTAACAGAAAAGTAAATAGATTCAGTTTGAATTTTGGAGATTGAAACCAAACGTGTTTGTTTCTGGGGAAATGGAAGAAAAAATAACAAATAGTTGTGAGAAAAAACTTACTTCTGCACTCTCGCTGCTCTCTTGCAGGAACACGATGAGGCAGAGTGACCACTCTGCTGATCATTTGGGATTATTTCACACCACCAAATAGCCTGACTTGGCATTTTATTCAATACTAATGCAAAGTTTTTCAAATATACTTGTCCGTACAGTGTCCATATTTATGGGTTTTCAGTTTAAAAAGCATAAAAATGTCCTCTTTTTACATGCATAAGAAAGATGCAAGAAGCAATACATTCGCTAAGAGTCAGGGGGAAAAATCATTGTTTAATAGGAAGTAGAGAGTGTGCCATAGTGTGTAAACAATCTGAAAGTTTCAAAATGTACCATCCACTCTTCAGTCCATACGATCCATATAGCCCATAAACTGAGCGTAAGCTGCAAAAGCAGCCTGTTTTGAATGAATTGTTTTTGTGATGTCACAAAAATATGTAGACTGTGTTTACATATTTCTTCTGATCCAGCCATTTAGCTGCAGCCATTCACGTTAAGGTCATAAGCAGTGTTTCAGCCTCAATTGTTTTTTTGTATGAGGAACAAAACAGGGGAGCCAATCAGAGCAGCCACATATCCTCTACAGAGTAGACACTTCTGCACATCTTAATGCACAATTATTTGCCGAGTTGAACATGTTGAGAAAAAATAAAAGGTAATACTTTATTTGGATTTTCCACTGTAGACGCTTTGTAGGTACTTTACTTTTGAGTTATGTTTAACTAAATATAGACTAGTGGAAATCGTTGAATGAGCTCAGAAACACTTCTGAAAACCACTGTCTCTGAACACAGTTTGTCACTGCATCCACAAATTCAGGTTAAAACTTATCCTGCTTCTAGCCCTAACCATGGTCCAAATCCTAAACCTAACCCCAACACTCTTTTAGAACCAGCAGATCATTTGTTAACAATGTGAACATATGTAGATGATCTATAGGGGACGATAGTGGACTATTCAAATAAAGTGAGACCAAATTAAAGCAGAATAAAAGTGCCTTTGCAAACATTATGCCACATTCTCTATTTCAAAATGTGAAACCATGGGTGTTCAAACTTTTGCACAGTCTTAACAGCCTTCTTTAGGTGCACAGTGAGTCAAAAGTCACAGGACACATTTTATTTATTATTACTATTATTTTTTAAATTTATTATCGACTTTTATCTCTGGGGTCATCGCAAACAAATCAGCAACAAACACCACCTTCAGCACCGCATCGTGAAGGCTTGTGACAGCATTTCTCCAGAGATTCTCATGCAGGTTCATAACGATTGGATCCTGCGCCTCCAGCTCTGTGTTCAGCACCAGGGACAGCACACTGAACACATCAAATAGCTGTGCATCACAGGCAACGTTCCCAGTTGTTGTTGCAACTTTCTGTGTTGGTAACTTTTGAACCACAAGAGATAATTGCAAATATGATTGCAGCAATCGATTTCTGAGACAATTCTGGTCTTCTTTGATCTGCTACATGATCACCTTCCCATTGGAAAAACTTGCCCTTGATCCAAAACGGCAGCTTTCAAGATGTTCCGGACATAGACTAAAAGATAGGCCCCCTCACCCATTACTTGCTAGGGTATTCAGAGATGTCATTTTCCCTTTCGTTTCTGAAACAAAACTGTGACTTTTGACTCACACTGTATATAGAACCATGAGCGCTTAAAGAACCCTTTACATGATTAAAGGTTTCTTCTATTGTTACAAGCTTGACGCCATAACAGTTGAAGAACTATTTTGAGTGCTATATAGAACCCTTTTCAAAAAGCTTCTATAAAGAACCATCACCAGCACACCATCTTCTCCATCAAACTGAAGAACCCTTTTATGATGCAAAGAACCTTTAATCACGTAAAGGCTTCTTTGAGTGTTCCTGGTTCTATATAGAACTTTACTGAAGAACCCTTGAAGCACCATCCTTTTTGACGGTGTACTTAAACCCACACAAATGTTATTCTGCTCCAGGGGAAAACATAAAAAAGCCTAGAACACTGGCCCTTTAAATTTGGCCTCATTGGTTTCTTTCTCCTTGTGGCTCTAATGGCATAAAGAGTGTGAATATTGATTCACCACCCTACTTCCATCTGTCTGCTCTCATTCATCTCATACTCTCTTTCACACATGCACACATACTTGTGCGGTCATGTTTGAGTCATGGTTTTCATTTCTGTTCGTTTTATCTATTCGTTCTATTACTTTAATTAATTTAATTGAATTGTTTTTAATTGCCTGTGTGTTTTCTTAGTTGTAAAACACAATCAATTTTATTTATTTATTAATGGGGCAGCATGGTGGCGCAGTGGGTAGTGCCTCACAGCAAGAAGGGCCTGGGTTCAATTCCCCGGCCGGGCGATTAAGGTCCTTTCTGTGTGGAGTCAGCATGTTCCCCCTGTACGTGGGTTTCCTCCGGGTTCTCCAGTTTCCTCCCACAGTCCAAAGTATGCAGTCAGGCCAATTGGACATGCTAAATTGCCCCTAGGTGTGAATGTATGTGTGAATGTGTATGTCTGCCCTGCAGTGGACAGGCAATCTGTCCAGGGTGTTTCCCACCTTCCACCCAATGATAGCTAGGATAGGCTCCAGCACCCCACTGCAACCCAGAAGGATGTGTGTGTGTGTGTGTGTGTGTGTGTGTGTGTGTGTGTGTGTGTGTGTGTGATTTATGTACTTTATTTTACCAGAAAAAAAAATTCCTGGCCAAAATGGGCAGCAACACATTTCAAATTGGTCCCACAAAACCAATACATTACAAACATAAAACAAAAAAATATGAATAATCAACAGCTCAATTAGTCATTAAACACTGACGAACAGTTGGACCCACTTCCACAGTTTGAAGAACGCATGACCACTGTGTATGAAATCTGCTGCATAAATAAACCTGCCTTGCCTTTTTTCCTCAGGCTAGTATAAAGGCAGCAACGCCCCTTCTCCTCGACCTCAGACACCCTCTGTGTATCTTACTCAGGAGTGTTCACCATCATAGTGTACAAGAAAAAACAAGAAACAGCTTATGGTGTTTATATGATTCTGCTGAAAGGGAACGGAGGCAGCGGAGATCAGTAACACTTCATTCAGTGTTAACTGGTCATTATTATTATACCACTGTCAGTGTTAAAGCAAAGGCCGAGATCAACCTCACACATTAGACAGTAACTGAAAGCATGAAACTAGATGAAATCGAAGCCAAAAAAACTGAAAAGATAATAAAAGAAACGTCTCTGTAGAGTAAACCCTTGATATGTTTATGTCTGTATGACCTGAAATTGATCAGCTCATATCATCTCATTAAAGGGTGATTCCATTCCTCTGAGTTTTCTGCAGAAATTTCTGCATAATTCATTGGTCATTCTAGAGAAGATTACTGAATCGTTTTGTTGATGGTGGTGATGGGAACCAGATGTGAGAGGAGTTTGACACACTACCAATCTACCAGTTTAATGTGAAATGTGCTGTTTTACAGTCAGTATTATGTACAGTGGTGGTGATAGGAACCAGACATCTGAAGCATCTACTGCTTCTATAAGCTGCATCACAGAAAGCTGTTATATGAAATGATTAAGGATAACCTGCCTGTTATACAATAGTTTTGGGATCAAACTTTGCCCTAAATCATATTTTAGCACATTCACAGAAGTACAATCCCATTTCCAAAAAAAGGGACGCTGTGCAAAATGTAAATAAAAACAAAATGCAATGATGAGTAGATCATTTAAACCATATATTTCATTAAAAACAGTACACAGGCAGCACATCAAATGTTGAAATTAGGAAATTGTATTGTTTTTTTGAAAAAGATGCCGATTTTGAATTTGATGCCAGCAGCACATTCCAAAAAAAGTGGGGATGGGGGCAACAAAATGCTGGTAAAGCTAATAAACTAATAAAATAATTACCTGGTGGTTAATTGGCAACAGGTCAGTAACATGACTGGGTATAAAAGAGCATCCCAGAGAGGCTGAGTCTTTCAGAAGGAATAATGAGGAGGGATTCACCACTCAAATAGACAAATAGAGCCACAGCTCAAGAATAAAGTTCATCAACGTAAAATAGCAAAAACATTTGCTTTTCATTATCTATGGTACATAATAACATCAAAAAATTCAGAGAGTCTGGAGAAATCCAGACAAGGTGAAGGGACTGAATGGACAAAGCCAAAAACCAGTATTTGCAGGCCATGATCTTCGGACCCTCAGGTGGCACTGCATTAAAAACAGACATCATTCAAAAATATATGATTGTGTAGTGGAAATCATTGAATGAGCTCAGAAACACTTCTGAAAACCACTGTCTGTGAACACAGTTTGTCACTGCATCCACAAATTCAAGTTAAAACTCTAAAACAAAGAAGAAACCACATATAAACACGATCCTGAAATGCTGCCACTTTCTCTGGGCCTGAGTGCATTAGTTTACGTAGCATCTGTGAAGGCACCAATAATCACAGTGGTAGACCTGTCCCCATCCCAACTTTTTTGGAGTGTGTTGTTCAAATCAAATTCAAAATGTGCATATATTTTTCAACAATTTATGTTGTTTTTGTAGCATTTCCCTTAAAAAATATGGTTTACATGATTTGCATTTCATTGCATTCTATTTTTATTTATATTCTGGACAGCAGCCCAACTTTTTTGGAAATGGGGTTGTACATGCAGGGTGTTGTAAGGCAACATTTTTACATCTTACATTTTTCACTTTTTTATTGTTATCAGCATTACATATAAAACATTACATATAAAAAGCAGGTTTTGGATAGTAAATAAAATGACTACTTTTGTGTCATAGATATTGTGATCCCTGCTTCCTATCACTACCACTGTTAAGATATCTGAGAAGCCAAGTTTCGCCACAGTGAATCACATCACACCAAACCACTATGAATGACTTTGTTTATATCTCAATTACTGAATTATGGTGAAATCAGTGGAATTCCCCTTGAAGCACTTTTTGGCCTCAGGATAAACCCCTCCGCTAGTAGGAGTGCTGCATATACAAGCCAAAGTTCCTTTGAGCAGACAGTGTGTGTGTGTGTGTGTGTGTGTGTGTGTGTGTGTGTGTGTGTGTGTGTGCATGTGTGTGTTGGGGGATGTGTGTGTCCATGTGTGCATTAATGTGTTTACTTGTGTGGATTTTCCTTTGCTTCTTATGTTACAGCCCCACTTTATAGCTTTGCAGCTGTGGCCACAGAACAATACCCAACAAGCCCTGACTTGGGTCTGACCTCTGCATTAGAGCTCAGTGATTCCATCACCTGCACTTTGACACCTCCCACCTTTTGCCAAGCTTAAAAAAACCCCACTGAACATAACACCAGCCTCCTGACCCCAGCACAGCCTGTCTGCTGATCCGATTGTACACCCTTTCCAGGAGATCAGGGTCAGATTTGAAGGATTTTTTTTCTTTGTCAAAAGTTGTAGTTTCAATGATTTTGCTGATTATCAAAAAATAAATCAATTTTCCACCCAATTGTGCCATTTTATGTATTTATTTCTTGCAGATTAACATTGAGAAGCACAATCCCATCACACTGAACTTGTGACAGAGACAAATGTGACAGGTATTGTTGTAGCACTCAAGTCTTGACATCATTTGGACTCGGCCTCAGGGTAAGGCGGACTCAAAAACTGTTCTCAAGATCAGCCGAGTGTGATGCCTCTGTCTGAGGTAACTGGAAACAGGACTGTTTTCTGTCAATATCAACAACAGACTAAAACAGTCTCTGCATGTTTAAATAAAATCTGCTCTGCTGGTTGAGAATCTAATTGATCTTTCTATGATGGCTTAACTGGCCATTATTTGTTTGTTGATGTTTATCGGCTACAAAACTCAGAAGTTTTTTGTGCTGTTTGTTTTATGTGAGTTTCACAGAAGCAGGAACAGAGAAGAACCACCTACGTTTACACCTAAAAGTTACAATGCAAAATTTGGCTGAGACTGTAATTCAGTAATAATTAATAGTTTACATTATTAATTAAGGCTATATTTTACAAAATATATTATGAAGTAGAAGATTATTTATTACTCTATCATGTATAAAGAATGATGCTAAATCTTTTTTCATTTTTTTATTCTGAAAAAATCAATCTGGTCTCAGCCTTGACTCAGACTTGATTTCAACTAAGTCTTGGTCTTGACTCAGATTCATCTCTAACAGTCTTGACTACTCTAACCCTAAACCATGTAATGTTAGATTAGTGTTTTCAGCTGTAAATTCCACACATTTACTGTGAATTTAGAAAAACAGGGTGGGTTATACTAGATGGGCCCCAATAAGGATGGAAATAAAGCAAAATGCTAACACATTACATAAACCCTGCTACACGACATCAACATAAACAATATGTAAACATAGCATATCAGATGACATAAAGTTGTAAACAATATGATATTATCAATAATTGTCATGACGGATGGTATAATGTTTAACGGCTAACTAGAGTACACTTAGAAAAAAATCAACATGTGAAATAAATGATCATGACATCAAACGTTATGGCATTATTATCACAACAGTTACCAGAAACAGTAACTTTGCGCTATTACTGAACAAAATCTGTCACAATGAAAAAAAAACGTGTATCCCTAAAATAAGAGCAAAGACATTCTTTACTCGTAATGTAAGTCAAGGCGAAGAGATTTTATTCCATTGGTCCATTCATTGTGAAATTTTCACATGAAAGGCCTGCTGCTGTGCTCAGGCAATGTAGAAAAACAAAGACTGGTGGACCCACGTTATTGTTTTATTATCAATACAGCCTTAACAATTTATGCAAAAATGCCAGCTGTTTAAAATATCATATGTTCTCCTTTAGCAGCTGTAGCCAGTCAGCAGCCTGTCCATGTTGTCAGCAGGCCGTGTAGGAAGAGAACAGAGTGAAGGAAACAGCACCTCCATGCTCAGCCCAACACCACATGTGTAATATAAATGTGTGGGGGGTGAACTGTGTGAAGGCCCTGAAAATGTGTTATTTTATATGTTCTTCACAGAAAATGAGCAAAGGCCAAGAAAAATAATGATCACATTATTTTTTATTTTGGTAAACAGTGAAAATGGGTCGCACAGACCTGAACACCACACAAGGGTTAATGTACATAATGTATCAAGAGAACATCTACAAGATCTACCCTTCAGCTTCACTACTGCTACTTCACTGATATACTGTTGATGTGTTATTGATAATCTGGTAAGACTTTATTAACCATCTACAAAATGTTACCGGAGATATTTGGTTTGTTTGTTTGTTTGTTTGGTTGCTTGGCTGGTTGGTTGGTTTTTTTAGGCAGTGTGGTATTGATATGGTATCTGCCATGACATGTTCATGACAAGGTTAAGTCAGTGTTCAAGTACAGTGTCTCCAACTTTTCAAGGTTCCTCTGAAGCGTTAAATGATTTCACTCTTCATCGTGTCACATTTTAATAGCTAGTGTGCAACATCAAGGGCTTAAATTGATTAGTGTCAGTGGGGAATCAGATAGATATTTGGCCACCGCACTGTGTTCTTAAAAATGATGAAAACACCATTTCAGCTGCAAAATTGTCAGTAACTAGTTTTGAATTCATACATTTAAGCATAAAAATACTTAGTAGCAGATATATAAATGGCACTAAATGTTTCATGGAATGACTCTGCAATGTACTTGACCATTAAGCTCAAATCTTTCCTAAAACTACCACTTTCAGCTCCTTTATTCTTTGCAGTACATTCATATTTCTTCTGCAATTTCCCTTCATGATCAATAAAGTTCTATCTATCTATCTGTCTGTCTGTCTGTCTATCTATCTATCTATCTATCTATCTATCTATCTATCTATCTATCTATCTATCTATCTATCTGTCTGTCTGTCTGTCTGTCTATCTATCTATCTGTCTGTCTGTCTATGTATCTACGTATTTGTCTGTCTGACTATGTATCTGTCTGTCTGTCTATTTATCTATCTATCTATCTATCTATCTATCTATCTATCTATCTATCTATCTATCTATCTATCTATCTATCTATCTATCTATCTATCTATCTATCTATCTATCTATCTATCTATTCTACAGAAATACGTTCAGCTCATTTATGCTCAAGTAATCCTATAAAACAACAGCAGGGGGCAGTGCAGCCTCACATTTGCTCTGCCTGTACCACAACCTTGGTTGACCTGCGGTGGGTGTAGAATTTGACAGTGGCCTGCTGTATTGTGTATAAAAGAAAGGAATGTTGAAAGGTTTTTAGGGGTGTAAACAAACTGCCCTGGGACAGATAATGTGATCTGTCAGCCAGTGCTGAGGACTAAAGTCTACTGCAGACTGCAGAGCTGGTGAATTATTACCTGCTGGTGGCTCGTGCTGCTGGTTTTGCTGCTATAATAGATAGTAGTAGTCATAATCGACTGTACACCAGATTGCATATTTTCCCTCTTTCTATCTTTCCTGGATCAATTTCTTTGTATTAGTGAACAGTCTTGTTTTTACACAAAAGCTGAGATATCAACAGTTTTCAGGGCTTTAAGGGCTCCATGCATTACTTTCTTATCTTATCGTACCACATCTGGACTGTTGCTAAAGTATCTTTCAATATATGTTTGCATTTGCAGACACCTGTTCGTCCAGCATTTCACTTAAAATCATAGTGAGGTCAGCTACTGATTTTGAATGATTAGTTCTGGATTAAAAATGCCTCCTAAAGGTAAAGGCATCCACTACCCCAGAGAACACTGTTCCACTGCTCCACAGCACAGTGCTGGGGGGCTTTATATCCCTTATGCTGACGCTTGGCATTGGGCATGATGCCACTGCTACAGATGCTACATACTTACAGATACATACATATAAATGCTATGAAGCAAGTATTCCATTGGCAATGCTTTTCTATGGAGATTGTATGTCACCATTGAGTGCACTATAAAAGCGAATTAGACCAAATTTTCAAAATCAATGCTAATTCAGTGGTTGAGAGGAGGTCATTCAGAGTGGTTTGATGTAAACCAGTGCACTGTAGAGAAATGTACCTGCTCTGGTATTTTACAGTGGAATTAACAGGATGTCTGCAACACAAATATAGCCACTGTATTTACCATATACAGTAAAAGTGTTAAATCAAAAAAAGGTATTACCCCGCCTTTCAATGTGCTGCATGTATCTCATGTGTCTGAATGTATGTATATTTTAAAAAAAAGTTTAAATATTTAAAAAAATAAATAGGGTAGTGAAGTTGCCCGGGTTCAGTTCCCCAGCCAGGTGACCAGGGTCCTTTCTGTGTGGAGTTTGCATGTTCTCCCCGTGTCTGAGAGGGTTTCCTCCCACAGTTCAAAGCCATGCAGTTGAGTGAATTGGAGATACTAAACTGCACCTAGGTGTGAATGTATGTGGTTTAAAAAAACTCAAAACTATTACAAAACAACGTCTAAGGCATAAGGCATCATACACGTAAACATTTCATGTAATAACCTTCTACAAGAGAGCTTATAGAGGCATTAACCCTATCAGACGTCTGGTTCCCATCACTACCACTGTGAACAATTCTGACATTTCATATCAAGCCAATCTGAATGACTTTATTCACAGCTTGGCATGTGAATTATGCCGAAATTTTGAAAAACAATAGAATTCCCCTTTTGGGCATAACAGTAGCTGCGTTTAGTGCGTGGACTTTAGCTCTTTGTGGGGACCACGTTTGTCCAAACTGCTAGAAAACATGAATACTTTGATGCTGTGGGGACATTTGTCTGCCCAATAAGCAAAACTGCTGTTTAACACACACAAACACACACACACACACAAAAGCAAGAGAGCATAAAGACTTCCCTTTTGAGGTTGAAGTCAGGGTTGAGTTAGGTGGAGCACAGCGAGTGCTTCACAGAGATAAAGTCACTCTTAAAAACACGGTTCTTCAAGGGTTCTTTGCTACAGCCAGTGGTTATATAGCGCCCTGTGCACTCTGCATGGCGAAATGGCTCTGATGCAGAACGAGATGAACATAGATCTAAACAGAACCTTTTAAAAATGCTTCTATATAGCACCAAAAAGGGTCCTTCTACTGTTAGGACGTCAAGCTTATATCAATAGGAGAACCCTTGAAGGACCGTCTTTACTAAGACTGACACACAAACTGGTGCGCGCGCGTGTGTGCGTGAGCGCGCGCGGTGAGGTGAGGCACGCGAGCCCCCTCTGTTTGAACTTTGACTAATATGTACGCCTCTCTCTGCCACACAGGGTGCAGCCCGGTTGCAGTCGGCGAATAAAGCGTCCAGTTTTCGGTCACTAATCGATTTTTTCTCAGACATGTGACCGAATTAGCCGCTCACATGGGCGCCGCTTTGCATGATCCGCTCTTGCTTTTTAAAGTCCGCCGATCTCAAGCGAGCTGTGTGACAAACAGCCGAGGCGGAGAGCCGTGAGGACACACACACACACAGTGACATACACACTCTCACACACATGGCGAGCGGAGGGCAGAAAGTGGTGCTGATCACCGGCTGTTCCTCAGGCATTGGGCTGCGAATAGCCGTCCTACTGGCCAAAGACGAGAAGAGGCGTTACCATGGTAAACAAACTCTCTTTACTACACTAACCGTCCTCCTGAGGTAAAGAGTCTGTCAGAGTTTGTGGCCGTCGCTATTTCTTTCCCAGAAACATACTTAATGGCTTTTGTGACTAAAAACGCAGTCAACGTTCACGTTTAAGCCTCGAAGTGTCATTAAGTTGAAGTCGGCTTCTTATTCGCCTGCTGCTAGTTCGAATTTTCCCGTTCCACCTTAAATGGTGCAGCAGTTACATTCTGGCGCATGATAACTGGCGATTGGTGAGCCGGAACTTAACTGCTGTGACATTTAAGGTGGAACGGGACAATTCGAATAAGAAGCTGACTCAGCAGGCAGAACGTAACTGCTGCTCAATTTAAGGTGGAACGGGAAATTCCAACAAGAAGCTGACTCAGCCGCTAGAATGTAACTGTTGCACTATTTAAGGTGGAACGGTAAATTCGACTAAGAAGCTAGCTAACCTAACTCAGGCGCCAGAACGTAACTGCTGCACCATTTAAGGAAGAACGAGAAAATTCGAATAAGAAACTGACTAGGGCGCCAGGATGTAATTGCTTTACAGTTTAAGGTGGAACGGGAAAATTCCCAGAAGAAGCTGACCCAGCTGCCAGAATGGAACTGCTGCATCATTTAAGGTGGAACGGGAAAGTTCGACCAAGAAGCTAGTGAACAGGCAGCCAGCTTCAGCCGCTTCAAAGTGTCGAAGTGAGTGTTCGCCTTAGCGCCTCGTAGCCTAGCCTCCATTCAGCTAACTTCGCTATTTACCATGTGAAAGCTTCAGTTTCTAGGGGACGGCCAAGCGGCTTGCCAGGCGGAGATCATAAAGACACTGCCAGTTCTCTTTCAAGTGACTTCTCCAGGACAAAGCAGCCTTTATGGCTGTGAATTGTAGACCGCTGCCCCGGTTTAGTGGCGTGTCTAATGCGCCCATGGTTCGCCCACTGATGTGAGTGTTGGGAGAAGGACAAAGTTGGAGACCTGTACAAGAAAGAGTTCACTCAGAGCTCTGAGCTTGTCCTGAGGAAGACTGTTATCTTCCCAACATCATCTGCATCCTCATGAATCTTATTCAAATGCTTTCATTATGCATATTTTTAGCCTTTGAGGGATCTATGTTTTTACAAGTAGCAGCTTCTCGTTGCATGTACTGTAGCACCCTTGAAAGAAGAAAAATAACTCCTTGTTGAACTATGACCCATTTCTGAGAGCACTGCTACTTAGCAGAGCCTTTTTTTGGTTTTTGGCTGTTGTTGTTCTGAAAAGAGAAAATCCGTGGTGATTTAGCGTTGGACTTGGTCATAATGAGGAGCGGTGACTTATGCCAGCTTAAAAAAAGTAAAAGGATCCCAGGGAGAGCGGTCCATTCAGCAATGTTTAAGCTCCTCAAATCTTATTCCACAATAACAGCAGGAACAATGAAACAGTTGTTCCCTGCAACACATAAAGGCTTGGCCTGGTTTGCGCACTCAGGCTGAGCCGTGAGCCTGAAGAGTTCACCAACTCTCACTTTCAGGTACAGCAGATCCTCTTCACTGGTCACTGGTGAAGATGCAGTTCAGCTCAAGATGGGTTATGCAAGAGATCCGTTGCTTCGTACATTGAAAACCATTTCCATCTGGTTCTGGTATTCTAAAGCAGGAGGATCCAAGCAAATAAACAAATACAAGCACAGACTGGATGTGATTCTGCAACTGAAACGTGCTTAATCATGTCAAGGCAGCTGGTTAAAACTATCAGTGACACACTTCTCCTGTAATATTTGGCATAATACATTGACAGCGACTAGCCAACTGACCTCTAATTCAAACGATGGAACGTAACTGCTGAACCATTTTAGGTAGAACGGGAAATTCGAATAAGAAGCTCACTCAGGGGCCAGAATGTAACTACTGCACCATTTAAGGTGGAATGGGAAATTTGAATAAAAAGCTGGCTCAGACGCCGGGATGTAACTGCTGAGACATTTAAGGTGGAACAGGACGATCCGAATAAGAAGCTAACTCAGACGCCAGAATGTAACTGCTGCATCATTTATGGTAGAACGGTAGAGTTTGAACAAGAAGCTAGTGAACAGGCAGCCAGCTTCAGCCTCTTCAAAGTCTCGAAGTGAGTGTTCACCTCATAGCCTAGCCTCCATTCAGCTACCTTCGCTGTTTATCATGTGAAAGCTTCGGTTTCCAGGTCTCTAAGTCAAAAAATGGAAAACTTCTGTAGATGCTGGGGTGGAAAAATGATTGATTCTTAGTTACATCACTTTTTTTTTGAGAAATTCTCAATCTGTTCCGTACATCATAATCATTATAGACTCCGCTTTTCTGCTACCGTAAAATAACATGCATCCAGAGACATTATGAGCCTGTTTACATCTTGCGTCTACATGTGTTTGTGTCTGAAACGTATCTGTGTAAATTTTGCCAGGTTCTGTTTTTGATTTGACCAGAAGACATCTGATTGTACTTTCGCTGTTGTTAAAAAGCATGTCAGCACATACATCTTTTTCGTTGTGCTTCTGTTTACTCTTTCTCCCTGTTTCTCCCTCTAAGAGTAGACAAGCTTGGCCTGGACACTTTCATCATTCTGCGGTGTATGAAGGCTCTTGGTTTGGGGCTACCAGCCTCAGTTATTCTCTGTCTGTCCTTCATTGTTTATCGCATTTCCGCTCATGTAACTGTATACGGATAACAAAAATGCTAGTTAGATATGGTCAAGATCTGTCTCCGATCACCTCTGATTGAGTTTAAATGATCTGATTGTAATCTGTGTTGGGGGTGTTTACATCTGGCTTTTTTATGTGGTCAGGTGAAATTTGAACATCATCTGATCACTGAAAGTGGAAGTTAATGCAAGGTGTAAACAGGCCCTATGAAGTTGGACACTTTGGCACACTCAGCTTGGAGGAGGAAAAGTGCAGGATCACAGGAAATTAGTCACAGATTTCATACACACACACACACACACACTCACACTCACTCACTCAATCACCAGCCACTTTATTAGGTACACATTTTCAGTTGCTTGTTAACACAAATAGCTAATGAGCCAATCACACGGCCGCAACTCAACGCATTTAAGCATGTAGAGGTGATCAAGACAACTTGCTGAAGTGCAGACCGAGCATCAGAATGGGGAAGAAAGGTGATTTAAGTGACTTTGAATGTGGCGTGGTTGTTGGTGCCAGACAGGCTGGTCTGACCTGCTGATCTACTGGGATTTTCACGCACAACCATCTCTAGGGTTTACAGAGAATGGTCCGAAAAAGAGAAAATATCCTGTGAGCGGTCAGATGTGTAGACGAAAATGCCTTGTTGATGTGAGAGGTCAGAGGAGAATGGGCAGACTGGTTCCAGATGATAGAAAGGAAACAATAACTCAAATAACCAAACAAAATCTCTGAGGAATGTTTCCAACACCTTGTTGAAAGTCTGCCATGAAGAATTAAGGCAGTTCTGGCAAAAGGGGGTCCAACCCTTCACTAGCAACATGTACCTAATAAAGTGGCCTCTGTGTGTGTGTGTGTGTGTATATGTATGTATGTATATATTTATATGTGTGTGTGTGTGTGTGTGTATGAAAGCACAGTGTACAAACCCTACGTAAAAAAGCAGTTTTGCTTAACAGTCAGCTATCAGATTAATAGGTAACAGACAAATACGGTAATATTTAGAGTTAGGTTTAAAGTTATGAATTTACTGAGAAGTTAACTGAAAAATACTGTATACCAAGTGAAATGACGATACCTGACAGTCTTTTATAAGCTTCAAATGTCCATATTTGGACCATAACTACTATAAGTAGTTTTAAAACCATGGGTTATGTTAGAACATACCATAACATAACATTTAATACTTCATTAAAGTGCTAACGTAGTATTGCTAGTAGTGTTATTTGAATAAAAGCTTAGTAGTTAGTAACATAGACATTTCCATGTGAAACACTGTTATACAGTTAATGACATAGGAAAAAAATCATAATGTAAGCTACAGAAATTGACAAATCAAGTGAGAATTGTTTAATAATCACACCTTGGCACCCTGAAATCAAATCTCATTGAATCATGAGATGCTTAGAGATTCCCACTCCTGGATTTGGTTGCAAGTCCTTAGTTACACTAGTTAGTTTCAAACTATCCTTGTACTAAATTTGGTTGCACCATAAATCCGTAAGTCATGTTTTTACTCATAACGACTAACCAATGCATACGTCACTTTAACATGGCGATAACGTGATCAGAACCAACCAGTAAACTTGCTGCCATGGAAGCACAACGACAGCTGCCCTGACTTTTTCAATTGAAACAATATCCAGCATAGAGTATCTATAGCCAAGTATCTAAGGCCGCTGTCTGTTTATTCTTTAATATTAAACCAAATAGGCAGCTGGATGATTTCTGGATAACAGACACAACAGCCGCCTCAGTTTAGTCATTTGTACAGCTGCCAGTCTTACTGAGCTGGAGCTGTGGGTGTTTAGCTTCATGCTCAGAGTTTAAACCAGGCCAATGATTATAGCTGTAAGTAAAATCACACCGTATAGCATTTCAAATTTTCAGCTTAGGTAACAAAAAACTCATGTTTTTGTGCTTTCTACCTGGTGTGTGATGGTTTCCCCAAAACTTGCACCTGCTGTGGGGGATGTAAATGTTTAGGAAATACTAAGCTCAATGTTAAAACTAGTTTGTTTGGTGCAAGTCGTTCTGATTTAGTGATGGATAAACCTGAACGTAGTAAACACTTGCGTTACAACCAGCTTACGTTTGAACTTACACAGAGCTGGTGGAATCGGCCTCTGGTGAAATCGGTGAAATAAGGACTCAATGAGAAGTAAAAGTGCCTTTACAAAAAGTATATTCAAAGTATATTAAGTATACTATATTAAATTCTCAGTCACAGAGCTGCAGTGCAGTGTAGCCTGATTTAGGTTAATGTCTAAAAAAGGTTCAAAGTGCAAAAGGGAATCAAGGCTTATCCCTTCAGTTCATCTGTTTATCGTACAGCCTGAATGTAATTAGCATTGTTTGCATTTTGTACTCTGAGTATGTGTGTGAGGTGTATGTGTGTGGTAGAGATAAACAGATACAGAGGACCAAGTGCAATCAGTTTGCTGTACAAAAACATTTTTTGCTAAATTTTGAAGATGGAGCTTGTTACAGACACAGAGAACCTAAATGTGTGTTTTCTTTTTAATTGGGTTAATATTGTTCTTTCAGTAAACATATGCTAAGTATGCCCTTTGAATAATGGTCCAATAAATGGACAATATACTTCACTATATTTCTCTCCTCCCAATGTAAACTGGGCAGGCCTAATCTTGGGTGATGCTTCCATAAGCATTCCCCTGACCAATCACAAGGCTGACTTCTCTTGCCCCACCTGCACAGAACAGTAAGAGCAAACTAATGGTAATCCAGCATAAGCAAAGCTATCAAGCTAGACCACCTGTCTGTCGCTGCCTGTTGCCCATTCATTCAGTTATCTGTTGACATTATTTGTCTGTTCATTCATTCATGTGGTGCTTCATCCTCCCATTTCTTTGTGTGTTTGTTCATTCGTCCATCTGTCCATCTGCACATCTCTTTGTCTGTGAATTTATGCGTCCACTTACCGTCACATAGGCAGAGCAAACTAGGAGTGTTGGACAGAGAGGTGTCAACCAAGCTGTTCAGTAGCCACGCCCACACAGTTCTCAGAGAGGTCTGATTAGCAGTTTTAAGACCTGTTTAATCATATTTTTATCATATTTATATCTTATATTTTTGCTTTGCTGCATGTTTAATGTAGCACTCAAAGTTTAGTATCATACAGACATTTTTAATATTTTACTCTGTGTTCTTTAGAACTTTAAAGGACTAGTCCAGTTTTCAGCTTAATCTTTGTCTGCCACATCCATAGCATATATTGAAGACCACAGATGGCCATTTCTTAGAGATGAACAGAAAGCGCATCGACTGAAAACACTTAGAATAGCAGTCAATGAGAAAGTGTTTCATAACTTCCCATTGGCATTTAATATGCTGTACTGTAAACCATCTATAGTGCATCTAAAGTGGCAAAAGGGGATATTTCTGAGGAAATTTGATAAAAGATAATCCATCTGCATAAGGAAGAGGAAAGTCAAAAGAAAAATAGGTGAAAAATAAATAAGAAGATAAGATGCAAAGAAATTGGGAGTTCTAACAACCATGCAAGACGTGGTAGACTACCAGAACTGTCCCCATCAGATAAACAACACTTAAAGCTTTCATCTTTGAGAGAGAGAAAATCAAGCTCCACTCTTACTTCGGATCCGAAAAAATCTACAAGTGTTTCTGTCCATCCTTCCTCTGTGAGAAGACAACGCAGCACTATGAGTCCGAAAAGATGAATGTCTAGCAAGAAGCTGTTACTCAGAAAATTTGCATATGAAACAAAGAAGTTGCTGGTGTTTTCCGAACACTGGACTGATCGCCAGACCTCATCATCACTGAATGTGGATTACTTGGATTGTGAGAAGCAGAAAATGCAACCAACTTCTAAGACTGAACTTTGGAGGAGTGGAAAAACAAGGTCTGAAAAGATCCACAGGTGTTTCTGTCCATCCTTCCACTGCAAGAAAACAACTCAACAGTGTGGGTCTGAAAGAATGTGTAACTGTCAAAAAGGCAAAATGCACAAAACAAAATTTGCACTAAAACAATAAAACTGGACATCTGAGGTGTGAAGTAAGCTTTTATAGACTGAGGAGTCTAAATTTATATGTGGATCATAAGAAGCACAAAAGGCAACTGACTTCTAAGACTGAACTCTAAAGGTGAGGAAAAATATTCCAGATCCAGATTTCCTTGAAAAACTCAAGTTGTACTAAAAGCAAATGGAGGCTACACTAAAAGCTTGAAGATTAGATATATTATTTATTGTTAAAGCTTCTGTGCCATTCTCTGTTTTATAGATGCAAATGAAAATGAATGAAATTGTAGTCTTTGACTTTACCATAGCGCAGTACCATAAGTGTGCTTATTGTCTGGTAATCGAGCATAGTACATTATTTGTGTTACTTGTTTACCAAATTCAAATTATTATTATTACTTCATCTTCGTTCGTTGAAATGGCTGGGTTTGTTTATCGCATTCTCACATGCCTCTCCTCTCTCACTCTTTCAGTCATAGCCACTATGCGGGACCTGAAGAAGAAGGATAAGCTGGTTGAAGCAGCAGGAGATGCCTTTGGGAAAACCCTGACACTGGAAGCTCTGGATGTTTGCAGCGATGACTCAGTTAGGCAGTGTATCAACAGTGTCAAAGACCGTCACATTGACATCCTCAGTGAGTCATGCGTGTGCTGAGTGAGCACCAGGTGCCCTTTGCCCTCATAAGTAATGCTTTAGGGCTAGAGCACGTAAGCAAGCCTGCTTTGTTACAGTTCTAAAACATGAGACACATTCAGGCAGGAAAAGGCAGAGGCAGGGATGTATTGATTGGATATGAGTGGCTTAGAGGGTAATGGAGGCTCGTAGTGTACATTAACGTTATGGCCATGCATGCATATGGCCAGCCACATGGTTTCTAAAACAGTATGACAACTGATACCTACAAACAGAGGCAAAAGTACAAAATTTAGTTTTCAGGTTGGCTGCTACTGCCTTTTTTAGCTATGCAATGTTCTTTTCTCAGAAACCACACAAGCAAGTCTTTTTAAGATTACTTAATGCAGTTTGAATCAAGTTTAAGGATTTAGGCATGTGGTTTACACTGTGCTAATTGGTCAGGTAAAAGCTTCCATTACTTGCAGCCTAGTAGCTCCAATATAAAACCAAAAAAATAAACTTCAAACACCAAACACATCTTCACAGAGTGATCATATTATGGGTAATGGGTAAATTAGATTTTTTAAAACTTCAATGCAGTATGCAGACAGTTCCATTAATTCTTCATTTCTGAGATTTGAGAAACCTTTTAGACTCTTATGATCTCCATGATTCCTACCACCTCTGCCTCTAGTAAACAACGCTGGAGTGGGTCTGCTGGGACCACTGGAGAGCATCAGCATGGAGCAGATGAAGAGGGTGTTTGAGACCAACTTTTTTGGCACCGTACGCATGATCAAAGAGGTCATGCCCGACATGAAGAAACGCAGGGCGGGCCACATCATTGTCATGAGCAGCGTCATGGGCATGCAGGGTAGGACAGGTTCTGCCTGGTTCATTTGGAGACACTGGATACAAATGGCTGTTTTGTTGGGTTCAACACCAGGGGGCAATAGTACCCAGTCTCTATTGAGCATCTTTAGTGTCATTATCGTGAATACACCACAAAAAGCAACAATAACATTGTACAAATAACATTATAACATTTTCAAGGGACGCAGACAATAACATGTCTATTAAAAGGGAGTTCCACTGAAAGCACCCTCACAGAAAGTCATTAATGAAATGGTTTTAAATATGTTGTTCTAAATAGTTTTATGATAAGATTTTGACCTATAGGGATTTTTTTGCCCCAGTTTTCAAAGAAGTTGGGACAGGGGCAACAAATGACTGGGAAAGTTTAAGAATGCTCAAAAAACACCTGTTTGGAACATTCCACAGGTGAACAGGTTAATTGGAACAGGTGAGTGTCATGACTGGGTATAAAGGGAACATCCCTGAAAGGCTCAGTCGTTCACAAGCAAGGATGGGGCGAGGTTCACCACTTTGTGAACAGCTGCGTGAGCAAATAGTCCAACAGTTTAAGAACAACGTTTCTCAACATGCAGTTCCAAGGAATTTAGGGATTTCATCATTTACAGTCCATAATCTCATCAAAAGATTCAGAGAATCTTTCTGACAGAAACTCAGAAGACATGCACAGATTTACTTGAATAGTAAATAAAATGACTATTTGCTCTGTAGACATCATGACCCCTGGTTCCTATAACCAGCATTGTAAAGACATCAGTGTTGATACATTTCTCTACAGCGAAACATTCCACATCAGACCACTCTGAATGACTTTGTTTACATCTTAACCGTGGATTTAACAAGAAATTCAGAAAAATTGGTGGAATTCTCCATTAAAGTAAGAGTACCTTAAACCAGTGGAAAACCCTAGCACAATTCATTTGGTCACACCAGATGCCAGTAAATATATGCAGTGGGGTGATATATTTTATTCTGTTGTGTATCTGTGCGTGAAATGTCTGCAGGAGTGGTGTTTAATGACGTCTACACAGCCTCCAAGTTTGCCATCGAGGGCTTTTGTGAAAGCATGGCAGTGCAGCTGCTCAAGTTTAATGTGAGGTCTGTACTCTCTTTCTTCACAGAAGCATTTTGCTAATGTCTAAGTGGATATAAGTGGATTAGATAAAGTGCCATCTTCACATCCCATCTCTCCCTTCAGGCTGTCTTTAATTGAACCAGGGCCTGTGCACACAGAGTTTGAGTCGAAAATGATGGACGATGTAGCCAAGATGGAGTTTCCCGGAACAGACCCAGACACTGTCAGATACTTTAAGGATGTCTACATGCCATCTTCCATTGATATCTTTGAGGCAATGGGGCAGATGCCAGAAGATATAGCTAAAGTAAGTAAAGTAAATGATGGCCAAACCGCCAGCATATGACTAAAGCTACCATTAAACAGTCAATCTTAATGTTCACAATTTTGATTGCAGTTTAAAAGCTTAAATAACTTTAAAGGAGTAGTAGAGCTAAACAAAATCTAATTTACATAATGTTCCCCCACTTCCAATGTAGTCAACCACAGACAAGTTTGGTGTCCTAAACTAAAGAAATAGACTTTTGACACCAAACAGACACCAACAAAATCTCCATTTTTGTCACTTTTCAAGCCCATAATTACTTGAAAAAACATCTGGTTACATGCACTTATATTAAAGTAACATGTTTTTCTTCTGTAATGTTATCATTTTGCAGATAAAAGGTTTTGTTCCAACAATTATAGCGATATATATCAAATTTTCTACATTTTCTGTATTTAGTGTGTCTATTCTTCACTACAGCTTCCATTCTTTTAGAATGGATCACTTGCTTTCGGTTTTCCAAAGAAATCTGCAGGGATATTTTTCCACACCTCCACAGTTTGGTCTTAGAATTTGGTTACATTTTCTGCTTCTCACAATCCAAGTATTCCCAAACACATGCAGTGATGTTGAGGTCTCAGTCACAGCTTTTCTCAGTAACAGCTTCTTGTTATATACACATTCTTTCAGACCCATATCGTTGACAGTGGAGCTTCCTTTTCTCTGATCTCTCAAAGCTGAAAGCCTTGTGTAGTGTTTGGCTGATGGGTACAGTTTTGGGTGCCAGGTTTTACACAGTAAAAGTCTCAGTTTCCATAAATCTTCCCAGAAATATATCCTGAAAAATGAATAACATAGAATTAATGTTGGCTTTAGCGGGTAACACTTCTGCCTTCTACGCTGTAGACTGGGGTTCAATCCCCAACCTGGGCAAACACCCTATGCTATACCAATAAGAGTCCTCGGGCAAGACTCCTAACACTACCTTCTACTACCTGGGTAAAAAGATTGAATTGTAATTCTGGATAAGAGGGTCTTCCAAACACCATAAATGTTTGACTGGAAATTATATAAATGAAGGGTGGTCTCTGACATACTATATAGCTTTTTTAACACCCATTTTTCCCCTCCAGTGCACTAAGAAGGTGATCGAGTCGAGCAGCCCTCGGTTCAGGAACCTGACCAACAGCCTTTACACACCCATCGTGGCCATGAAGTATGCAGACGAGACTGGCGGTCTGTCTGTACACACCTTCTACAACCTGCTGTTCAATTTCGGCTCCCTGATGCACATCACCATGAGCATCCTCAAATGCCTGACCTGCAGCTGCCTGCGCAGACGCACCATCTCACCTGACTGAAGGGGGCCGCAGTGAGACAAAGACAGAATCATACCATATGCCCCAGAATGTCCAGATTAACGTGTGGGCCCTGATGAACAGAGTGGCACACATGAGCACATTCAAATATGTATTCATGTATCCAGGGGTTCCTCAGACCATGCCTTAGAACAGTGGCTTCAGTTCTAAGTTCTCAGCCCCATAGACTTTCCCGTTTTCTCTGCTCTGACACACCTGATCCAACTTATCAACTAATAATCAAGCCATTTGGGAATCAGGCAGGTTGGTGCAGAGTAACGATACACTCTAGGTGGGACCCAAGATTAGAGTGGAGCAATGTCACCTTAAAGAAATAGGTTACTGCCATAGCAGAAAGTGTTAAAGAAGAGTGGGTCAGTAGTAAATTATTGTGTTATTTATGATGACCGAGACACAGGAATGCAGTCTGGAATCTGGAAATGTAACAGGAGGAAAACAGCCAGTCTAAAAAAGCTAATTTAACATATAAGACTAAACCTTAATACTTACTGCCTGTAATTATCGGCCTATGATTTCAGTGAATTCTATTATGAAACTCTCTTAAAGCTTTTATAGATTTTTGCCATTTATGAATCGTTGTTTTCTGGCTACACTGTGTGTTTTTAAATTGATGTGAATATCTAGGTTATAATGTAATCTCCTTCTAAAGGAGAATTGATTTGAAAATAAAACATTGCGATTTGATGAGACAGAGTGTGATTTCACGATGAATGAAGTTTGACTATCTTTTACACCGACATCCTACTGTGTGGCTCTACTGCTAACATTCTATTCCAGTTTTGATGATTAAACACCATGGACTGGAGTTCACAGATACAGTGTGAACTTCAGATGAACAGCAGAGGGCAGCAGAGCATTTTCTGCATCCTTTTTTGCACTGTTTAGGAATTTGAACTTCCAACCTGAAATAGATTTCTCTTCAAGAACTTGGGTTCATAATGTTAAGGAGTAAGCCTTGAGATCTGTTATTTTTTTACTTTTACTCCCTTTTTTTTGGGGGGGGTGGAAGTCTTAACTCATTCAAACAGAGAGTGAGTTGAAATGTCAGAGAAATAGGAAATCAGCGGACCATCATAGCAATTATTGGATGTTCTTGGAGCATATGAGGGCCTCCATCACCTCTCTGTAGTTGTTTGGAAGGGAAGAAGGAAAGAGCAAAGCGAGGGAGAAAGAATGTGTGCAAGAAAGTCTGCGCATCCATGGAGATGTGAAGGAATGAGATTCCTGTAGACTCCCTTTTTAAGGCCATGGATGTGAGGCAGAGGGTTCAGAGACAGATGCCATGAAGGTAGATCGACTGTGAATCCAGAAGACCCTCCAGGCCCTGGGTCTTTTTCAATGCTACGCATTTGTCTGTCTGACAGACTGACAGAGAGTAAGAGAGAGGGAGAGAAAGCCACAGAACAAAACGACTGCGCAAGTATATGTAAGCGCATCGCAGATTGGACAGCGCACACCCAGCCAATGATATGTTGATGGATATAAAGAGGTCACGGCCTACTCCCCATCCACCACCCTCACCAGGCCAACCCCCCTTCATCCCTCTCTTATACCCGGCTTTGTGCATAGTGGGGGAATGTGACCTGGTTCTCATCCCAGAGGGCCTGTGTTAACCCCCTAAACTCTAGGCATATTATTCAGTTATTAGTTTCTAAGCGATGCTATGGCAAAAATCCTGATTTACAGAATTTATCCCCTGCAACAAATACCATCAATCAGCCAAGACACATTTGATGTCCAAAGTTTGCTTCTAGTTTTGCACTGGAGCTATGAGGCTAATGTAGCTAACAATGGAAGCTCATGTTCACCAGTTAGCATTGTGCTGCGCTGCGTGCCTAAATCATCAAGCCGGGTGCTCACACCGTGTTGCGTTGTTATGCAGTCTCAAACAGACTTGCTTAAGAGGTTTTTGACACTGGATAATGTGCTGTCATGTATACAAATGGGCAACAGTACAAGCAAAATTCAGGCTTGAGGACTGCTAACGTTTTTCATGTTCAACATAGTTTTTCCAAAGCTTAAATCTAAAGGTTCAGCCTTCAGATACCACCAGATATCATGTCTTGACCGACAGACATCTGAGGTCATTTTTTGAATTGCTTTCACACTTATTACCCAGTAGCTACTATGGACCAACAGGTCAAACAGTTTAATTACAAGCTCCTCAGATGAACTTAAAGCACCCGCTGCCCCCAGCCTCTGCCTGGACGGTCACAAGTTGTTGCAGAAAGGCGCAAAAAGAAACCAAGCAGCTTCTCTTTGTGTTCGCCAGGTCATAACTTCACACGCTTGCTCACTATCACACGCCGTTCCGCTGAGTGGGTCAGTGCCCTTGACCGCTCCAGATCCAGAGATGTTTACTTTAAGGAGATGTAGTATAAACATTCACCGTACGCAGTGGAGCAGTGGTGGCAGGCCTTTTCTGTTCTGTGCAACAAGTGGAGCCGTGGCTGTGTGAGTATGTGAGTGTGTGTGTGTGTGTGTGTGTGTGTGTGTGTGTGTGTGTGTGTGTGTCTTCATCAGAGGCGACAGCTTCGTACAATGGGACAAAGGATCTGCCAATCACAATCAAAAGGGAGAGGGAAGGCAGTCCAGAGGGGTTTGGGGAGGGGGTCCATGTGTGTCCTGCATCTACTGGGGGCTCCATAGTCCCAATGTGGGACGCAAGGGGGTTGGGAGTGTGGCCGAATTAGAAGGGGGGGCAGATTTGGGAAAATGAGGGCTAGGCTACTGGGTGTTGAATAGGGAACCTCTTTACTAATTGAGTGAATACAGGAGTTACAAATCTCATTAAATAGGACTATTATTCCTATCACCCCATTATTAGAATGCAAAACAAGACAAACTATTATGTCATAAGCATATTTTGACCCAGTCCTGAGAACAACTGTCATCACAGAGTACTCACGCAACATTCACACACAAACAACAAGAAGACACACATGCCATCACAGTCATAGGCACAAACACAGGTGTGGTCATGTGTGCTTGAGCTCCTGTGGCTTTATGTTGCTTCGACTGCTACAAGAACATAGTTTTCTGTTGTTTTTGAAGGCAGACCTTAGTGTGATGTCATACGACCAGAGAAGGTTTTACAAGGATGAAGAGGGTTGACGAGGAGAGAGAGAGTGCAGGCCTGTGCCGTTATCTTTGGCATGCTAGTTGTCGGACGCATTCCTGGGGCGTCTGGTCAGTCCTCTCAGTGCCTGGGTCAGCTCTGGTTCAGCCCTCTGCAGTCTACAACTACATGCCTAGCTTCTGAACAGCCTCCAATGTACATGCAGAGAGGCTGAGAGGGAGTGGTGTAATGACAGAAGAGTAGAGAAAGTTTGTCCAAATTCGGGCCTCAGTGGCAGGAGTCTAGAACAGTTTAGTGGCTCCCTTTCCATCTCCTATACCTGGCAAGTAATGGGTGAGTTAAAGCAGGGAAATCACCAAATTGTGCTGGGCTCTAATGCCCTCCAGGACCAGAATTGATCTCGGATTAAAGCTTTAATCAGACCTAAAATTTTGATTAAAATATGAACATGCTGTCTGAGCCTGACACTGAACTGAGCCCACAGTTCCAATTTTAGAATCCAAATCCAACCATAACCAGCCAAAATTCATAATCAGAATCTATAACCTGTAACCTGTAAATATCTATAACCTGAAAATATTGTCTGACCCTGCCTGCATCCCAACAGAATTCTGACTGACCTGATTGTTGCATGACAAAATATGCAATTTTTTTTCTGTAAAAATGTACTGCAGAACAGCAAAATTCTGTCTGGCCTGACTGTATCCTAATAAAATTCTGTCTGAATCTCACTGTAGCTCAAAAAAATTATGCCTGAACCTGACTCTAACCCGACAAAATTCCATCTGAACCTGACTCTAACCTGACAAAATTCCATCTGAACCTGACTCTAACCTGACAAAATTCCATCTGAACCTGACTCTAACCCGACAAAATTCCATCTGAACCTGACTCTAACCCGACAAAATTCCATCTGAACCTGACTCTAACCTGACAAAATTCCATCTGAACCTGACTCTAACCCGACAAAATTCCATCTGAATCTGAGTCTAACCCGACAAAATTCCATCTGAACCTGACTCTAACCCGACAAAATTCCATCTGAATCTGAGTCTAACCCGACAAAATTCCATCTGAACCTGACTCTAACCCGACAAAATTCCATCTGAACCTGACTCTAACCCGACAAAATTCCATCTGAATCTGAGTCTAACCCGACAAAATTCCGTCTGAATCTGAGTCTAACCCGACAAAATTCCGTCTGAATCTTAGTCTAACCCGACAAAATTCCGTCTGAGTCTGAGTCTAACCCGACAAAATTCCATCTGAATCTGAGTCTAACCCGACAAAATTCCACTTGAATCTGAGTCTAACCCGACAAAATTCCGTCTGAGCCTGACTCTAACCTGACAAAATTCTGTCTGAGCCTGACTCTAACCCGACAAAATTCTGTCTGAGCCTGACTCTAACCTGACAAAATTCTGTCTGAGCCTGACTCTAACCCGAAAACATTCTGTCTGAGCCTGACTCGAACCCGACAAAATTCTATCTAAATCTGAGTCTAACCCGACAAAATTCTGTCTGAGCCTGACTCTAACCTGACAAAATTCTGTCTGAGCCTGACTCTAACCCGACAAAATTCTGTCTGAGCCTGACTCTAACCTGACAAAATTCTGTCTGAGCCTGACTCTAACCCGAAAACATTCTGTCTGAGCCTGACTCGAACCCGACAAAATTCTATCTAAATCTGAGTCTAACCCGACAAAATTCTGTCTGAGCCTGACTCTAACCCGACAAAATTCTGTCTGAGCCTGACTCTAACCTGACAAAATTCTGTCTGAGCCTGATTCTAACCTGACAAAATTATGCCTGAACCTGACTCTAACCTGACAAAATTCTGTCTGAGCCTGACTCGAACCCGACAAAATTCTATCTAAATCTGAGTCTAACCCGACAAAATTCTGTCTGAGCCTGACTCTAACCCGACAAAATTCTGTCTGAGCCTGACTCTAACCTGACAAAATTCTGTCTGAGCCTGATTCTAACCTGACAAAATTATGCCTGAACCTGACTCTAACCCGACAAAATTATGCCTGAACCTGACTCTAACCCGACAAAATTCTGCCTGAACCTAACTCTAACCTGACAAAATTCTGTCTGAGCCTGACTCTAACCCGACAAAATTCTGCCTGAATCTGAGTCTAACCCGTCAAAATTCCATCTGAATCTGAGTCTAACCCGACAAAATTCTGTCTGAGCCTGACTCTAACCCGACAAAATTCTGTCTGAGCCTAACGCTAACCCGACAAAATTCTGCCTGAATCTGACTCTAACCTGACAAAATTCTATCTAAATCTGAGTCTAACCCGACAAAATTCTGTCTGAGCCTGACTCTAACCTGACAAAATTCTGTCTGAGCCTGACTCTAACCTGACAAAATTATGCCTGAACCTGCCCTTAACCCAACCATCACCAAGTCCATCCATCCATCCATTTTCTAAGCCGCTTCTCCGTCAGGGTCGCGGGGGGATGCTGGAGCCTATCCCAGCAGTCTTCAGGCGGAAGGCAGGATACACCCTGGACAGGTCGCCAGTCCATCGCAGGGCAGACAGACACAGACAGTCACTCACACCTGGGGCAATTTAGCACATCCAATTGGCCTGACTGCATGTCTTTGGACTGTGGGAGGAAACCGGAGAACCCAGAGGAAACCCACACAGACACAGGGAGAACATGCAAACTCCACACAGAGAGGACCCTGGCCACCCGGCCGGGGAATCGAACCTAGGCCCTCCTCGCTGTGAGGCGACAGCGCTACCCACCACGCCACCGTGCCGCCCACCATCACCAAGTCTTACATTTAAAAATGTTAAATTAAAATGAAATTAAAATGTTATATTAAATATTTAATTTCAATACAAAGTCGCCACAGAATCTCCCCTTTTGCATCTGTTTCTGCCGTCTTTCGAACGTGTTACATGTGAAGGATTGTAGGTCACTGAATGTATGGAACAATACCTCAGATGAGTCTTTCAGTTTCTTGCAACTGAAGAATACATTTCTCTGCCACGTTCGAAGGATCCTACAGAAAAGCACAGCCACGTCAATGATGTAAAGGCCAAGAAATGCTGCCTTCCTTGTTGCAAGAAAACATCTGGTCCTGCAAGACTAATTGCGGTAACATTGGTTAGCATTAGCTAGTGTTTGTTAGTTTCAAGAGATTATGGTTTACTCCAATCATTTGCAGTCAGCATTCACACATGAATTGGATGACAAAATGATCATACATGGTTAATTTTAGCTGACAGTGTAAATCTCATATTGGTGATTGAGGTAGCTCTTTGCCGTAGGGTTGTGGTAAAATATCTCAAAACATATTACCACAATTCCTCGATTGGCAGTAGAATGCACAATGGGTAAAGTTCAGAGGAGAAGTCTGGGAGTGCCTTTCTTTTCCAGAATAGGAACGCATGACAGGACCCATCCCATCTTCCCCCCTTTCCTCCACTGGAGTCAGAGACTGCTGCTACTGTAAGTTAGAAACACTGCAAAGATGGAGCATGTGTGTGATTCTTCTGAAGGCCAGGCCCATTAAACCAGTGATAAACTCTTGGAGGGTAATAAAAAAGTAGAACATCATGCTGTCTCTGCTCTGTAGGCAAAGAAAACACCTGGGAGGCATTACGGCCTGATTGAGAACTCTCCGGTTTGGACGCCGAGCCGTGAACACTCCAGGAGAAACAGCAGGGCTGCCACAGTGGTTTTGTGTGCTTGGCTGAAGAACATATTATGATCTACTCTACTGTATTTTACATGTATTAGATCAATGTATCTTGTCTAATAATGTCTAACACAACCATTAATAGCTGTTTAACCACTAAATCTTTTCTGTGGCCAATTGTAAATCTCTTTTCTGAAGGACTTTTATGAGATCAGATGGAAAGACAAAGGAGACATTTGCTTAAGTCTCCTGCTGCTCAGACGTTTCTCCTGAGCAAAGAAACTTAATCATGTGTCTTGTATTGGGATTCAGCAGAGATCTTAATGAAGTCACACTCTGGGCTTAGATATGTTAAAATAGTAACACTCGTGTTTATCCGCAACTGAATGCCCGTCTGTCCTTGGAGATAAAGGAACATTTGAGCAATGACATTTTCCTCAGGGTTATTCTGGGAGAGCCGCCTTTTACTGCTCTGAAACTGGTGTGATGGTAGGATGCCATAGTGGCACAGTGGGTAGTGCTGTAGCCTCACTGTACAAAATACAGAGCATCAAACCACATGTTGCCAATCATCAAATTCAAAATGAGTGAATATTTGCAAAAACAATAAAGTTTATCTGTTTGAACATTAAATATCTTGTTTTTGTGGTGTATTCAACTGAATATAGGTTGAAAAAGATTTGCAAATCATCGTATTCTGTTTTTATTTAGGTTTTACACAACGTCCCAACTTCATTGGAATTGGGGTTGTAAAATTACAGTGTACATATACAATTTACTGCTTTGTTCTGTAATGATGTACAATAAATCATTTTTACAGCAGATTAATCTTTTTGAATCACCCTGTATAATAATCCACGTAGAAAGCAAAGGAAACTCAAATAAAATTAAGTGATAGTTTTGAAGTTTAGTCATTTTGAAAACCGGATGATTAAGAAAACAATAAAATGGAACTCCTAATGATAGTGCAGGACGTGGTAGACCACCAAAACTGCCCCCATCAGATAAACAGCACTTAAGGCTTTCATCTTTGAAAGAGAGGAGAACACCAAGCTCCACTCTTGACTCAGATCTGAAAAAATCCACAGGTGTTTCTGTCCATCCTTCCACTGTGAGAAGATAATTCAACAGTCTGCAAGGTTGTATAGCTTTCAAGAAGCTCTTACTGAGAAAAGGAAACAGATAAAAAAAGACCATTTGCAAATCAAATAAAGCACTCACTAGTGTTCTATGAACTGGACAGCCCACTATATATCTTCTTCTTCTTTCGGCTGCTCCCTTTAGGGGTCGCCACAGCGGATCATCTGCCTCCATCTTGCCCTATCCATTGCCTCCTCTACTTTTACACCAACCATCTCCACATCCACCTTCACTACATCCATAAACCTTCTCTGAGGTCTACCTCTTCTCCTTCTACCCGGCAGCTCCATCTCCAACATTCTTTGCTTCTTTGCCCAATATATCCACTATTCCTCCTCAACACATGTCCAAACCATCTCAACCTGGCCTCTCTGGCTTTATCTCCAAACTGCTCCACCTTCACTGTCCCTCTGATCTGCTCATTTCTAACCTTGTCCATCCTTGTCACTCCCAACGAAAATCTCAGCATCTTCATCTCCGCCACCTCCAGCTCAGCCTCCTGTCTTTTAGACAGAGCCACAGTCTCCAAACCATACATCATAGCAGGACACACTACTGTCTTGTAAACCTTCCCTTTCACTCTTGCTGCTATCCTTCTGTCACACATCAGCCCTGACACCCGTCTCCACCCACTCCATCCTGCCTGCACCCTCTTCTTCACCTCTTTTCTACACTGTCCATTGCTCTGGATGGTTGACCCAAGATATTTGAAGTCATCCACCTTTACGACCTCTACTCCTTGCATCTTCACCTTTCCACCTGCCTCCCTCTCATTCACACACATGTATTCCGTCTGGTCTCTACTGACCTTCATTCCTCTCCTCTCCAGTGAAAACCTCCACCTCTCCAGATTCTCTTCCACCTGCTCTCTACTTTCACCACAGATTACAATGTCATCTGCAAACATCATGGTCCATGGAGCCTCCTACCTTGAAACCATATATATATATATATATATATATATTGTTTGTAAAATTCATGAAGAATAGACCAAAATAAATGGCCAAATATTACTTGGAAAAAAGTCTGGTTCCATTGACTTACATTGAAAGTAAAGTATGTTTTTTCCTTCTCCTGTAAAGTTACCATGTTGGAGATACGAGGTCTTGATCTGAGAGCAGCAAGATAGATAGATAGATAGATAGATAGATAGATAGATAGATAGATAGATAGATAGATAGATAGATAGATAGATAGATACTACATGACACTCATGTAGAAGCACTGGAATACTAAATAAACTAGATTTGCTCTGAGCAAGTCGTGGCATGATGAGTGATTCAGAGAGACAAAACGTGATGTATTTACTATTGATCCTTCTTTCCATGATGGCTAAATAGACCTGCCAGAATGTTCATAGCGCAGCGATATGACTTCTCTGCTCTGCTGCATATGATGAAAAAGAGAAAGAAACCCAACCCACCCCCAGCCCCCAATCCCCTTTTTCCACTGACTGTAAAACTCTGATTAAAAGACTCAATCTCATATCCCACAATTAACCTTGTCAGAGCTCAGGCTGGTGGCCAATTGTGCTGGGATTTGTGTGAGGAACTCAAGCTGTTTTTGTCACCTGGTGGGATGGAAACATGATCTATTTTTCACTGTGGCCACTGAATGGAGACAGGACTGAACCTCCCCTACCTCAGGAAAGTGCAGCAGGCTCCTGGAAGAGCTGCAGGCCAGGACAGTGCAGTTCAATCATGGCATGAAAACAAGGGGGAGGAGAGAAGATTAAGGCGTCAGAAAACCGAAACTGGTGTAATGGCCCCGGCTTAGGGGTGTGTACAGGTGACTGAACTATACTTTCCTGTCTCTTCTCTCTTTCCTGGTTTCCTTCTCTCTGTCTTTAAGTCTTTCACAAAAACTAGTGTTCTGCAAGTAAGCACTGGCATTTTGATATCATTTTTCCATTTTTGTAACATTTTGTAAATATTCAGTTAAGGTGAAATTTCACTTACTTTCCAAAATGTCTGCAGAATTAAGTGGTTAAGCAAAGTCGTTTAGAGTGGTTTGGTGTGAAATGCCCTGTTCTGGAGAAACAGAGTGAGAATTGCTCACAGTAGTGGTGATAGGAACCAGATGTCTGATGTTTAATGCCTCTAAAAGCTCCCCTGTGAAAAGTTATTACATGAAATAGATAAGGATACAGTCTTTGATGCCTGAAACGTTGTTTAACAAAAGTTTTGAGATCAAATTTTTTGCCAGAAATAAATATTTTTTTAAAATATGCAAAATGATACATGCAAGGCAAAAAAAGTCCACAAAGTTTTTCCATCATTAACATATAGTATATGTAGACGTGTAAGTTCACTGGTCATATTGGATAGTAAATAAAATGGCTATATTTGCACTGTACCAGCAAAACCAGCATCTGCTGTGTTATGGACATTGGTATGCTGGTTAATCAGCATGACCGTGCTGGGTGATCAGCTAAACAAGCACCAAACCAGTTTAGAATGGAACTCATGCTGGTCTAAGCTGTTTTTTTCAGCAGGGAATCATCATAATGCATCAAGTTGTCACTTACATTGTGCAGTTCACAGAAGATACTTTGACTGTTGTGTCTGTATGATTCCAAGAGCACCATACACACAGTGAAACATGCAGATGGGAGCATCATGATATTAGGCTGCTTCTCTGAAAACAGTACTTGAGCATAACACAGCATCAAAGGAAACATGAATGAAGCAATGTTCTAGAATTTGTGGAGAAGATGGACAAGGCTTTCAACAAGGTGATGACCCCAAACATAGCCAAAGCCATCATAGACCACAGACCACCATAAAGCAGCATTTATCAGTTGGTAAATTTCTTTCAAATACTATTACACTAACATTTCGCAGCCACTCTGTAACGCGGGGGAGCGATGATGAGGCGGACGCATACACTAAGAGAAGTGAAATTTATTAGGGGCAAATCCATAATCAGGGTCTAAATGGTCCAGGGTCAAAGAGCCAACACAGAGAGATCGAGGGAGAGACATTACGAAAAGGAACACAGACTAGACACACAACAGAGGCCAGAAGAAACATCAGCATACAAAGACCAGCAACTAACAAGGGAAAACACAGGGCTTAAATACAAGAACAACGAGGGTTAACAACACACAGGTGAAAACAATCAAAGGCGGAGTCTAGAAACAAGGGGGCAGAACAGGGAAGAATCAAAACAAGGAAGCAAATGGACAAGACCAGAGGTAAACAAAATCACATGGAGGACTGGGAGGGGCCAATCGTGACACACTCAATGACTTTGCTTGCATCTTAATGCCTGAAATATGAATAAATTCAGAAAAACTGGCTGGAAAAAAGTTGCTAAGTTATCTAGCTCATCAATTATAGCTGTTAACAACAAATAAAAGCAAACGCCACTAGACTAGCCACAAAGGAGAGGTTCCTCTTTGCATTTTGCTAAAAATTGCAAGCAACAGACAAACAAACATTAGCAATGTCACCTCAAAAATGTTTAAAATGCAATTCCAGATAAAGCTAATAGATTTTAAGCTACTAGAGACAACATCAAATAAGCATCTGTCTGCCAGAACAAGGATGAGGAGAAGGTTGTGCCTGATGTAGAAATATTGTGTGGACCCCCAACCCCCCCTCCCTCCAGGTAAGCTTTGGCACCACCTCCGCTCCCACACTCCAGGCTGGTAGTGGGCCAAACCGCAGCCTCTGTGTGCCAGTCAGGTTCCTCCCTGCCTGCACCTCCTAAACCACCTGCCAGCAAGCAACCCCTGCACTGCCGCTCCACGCTAAAGAACTGTCTCTTTTCCCAGCTCCACCCTTTCCTCTGGGACACTCCATCACTACTATAATGGTATGCTTCTCATCCATCTTGCCATTTTTTCATCTGAATCAATGAAAAAATCGAAGTTCTTGGCTTCCTGGGTTTCTAATTTAAAGCATCTTGTGGATTCCTTTGTTCTTGGCAGCCTCTGTTTTCAGCTTCCTTGTTGTCTTGCAGACAATTATCCATTGTGCTGTCTTGGCCAGGATCCTCTCTGTTTGTTTGCTGATCGAGTGAGGCGCTGTCTGCATGCACAGACATTGACGTTGTGACATGGCCTAGGCTCAGAGACAGACGGGGTGCGCATCACTGTGTCTTTATGACTGCCTCCTCATTAAATGAGTTTGTCACATCTCCAGGACCGCGGGCAACGGTCCAGCGTCTCTACAGAAGTCTGGGTATGCCTTAAAGGAATAGTCTGGCGAAAAATCAAGTTTATGCAAGTAAATCCAAATGAACAGCACTGTTAAAGTCAATGGCCACTAACAGCAAGTCATTAATTTTTTAGTAGTTAGAGTTCATTCTTTGGCTTTATGGCAGCTTCCATTCAGGAGTCTCGCTTTCAATTTTTCCAAGAAATCTGCAGGGATATTTTTACACACTTCCAAAGTTCAGTCTTAGAAGTTGGTTGCGTTTTCTGCTTCTCACCATCCAAGTGATCCCAAACACAGTCAGTGATGTCGAGATTTGGACAGCTTCTTGGTTTGAATTGCAAAATCTCAGTTTCTCAGTGAGGCTTCTTGACACCTACATATTCTTTCAGACCCACAGTGCTGAGTTGTCTTCTTACAGTGGAAGGACAGACAGAAACACCTGTGGATTTTTTCAGATCTGAATCAAGAATGGAGCTTGATTTTCTCCTCTCTCTCAAAGATGAAAGCTTTAAGTGCTTTGGTGGGAGTTTTGGTGGTCTACCAGGTCGTGTTAGGAGTCCCGTAGGCTCGTAACTCCAGTGCCAAACTAAAAAAAGCTAACTTTTGAGACCACACCAGTCTTGACAGATCAAATACCCTAGAGGTGAGTGGAAAACTGGGGTTTAGTGTAGACTGTGTAAATGAGATTGCTTACCAAACTCTCTCTCTCTCTCTCTCTCTCTCTCTCTCTCTCTCTCTCTCTCTCTCTCTATCTCTCTGCCAGGCAGTTTCGGAGGGTGGGGGCCTCTTCTCTCTTTGCCAGCAGACTGCTCTAAGGCCGCACCGCTCACATCATTGTTTATTCAGCTTGAGAGCATCACTTCTTGGCAAGTGGATGCAGGCAAATAATGTCATTCCATACAACGGCAACAGCGAAACCAGTTTGAACGTAGGCACACGCTCACAAACACCGGCCATTCAGACAGAACTGGGATATTTTGTTTATTCGCCTCGTACAATTTCATCCTTGCAGCAAGCGTAGTGCTGTCTATTGAGCGTTAGGAGACGTGAGAAGATTTGTCCTCACTGAGTTCTTTGTTGGCTGGTGCCAAAGCCGCCTCCACTTGGCCCAATCAGAACACAAACACGCCTCTGTGATTTGGCTGATGCCTCCTCTTATCCTGGTGGACAAGGCATGCACACATGCTCTCCTCAATACGTTTACATTACTCTCCCCCAGTTTTCACCTCACATTCTTTTGCTTCTTGTTCTCTGGACTCATATGCGCCCATGTTACTCTCTGTTTCCACTTCTTTTGGTTTTCTGCTTTTTTCCTCTAGCTTCATGTTCACACTCTTTCAGACATGCACACAAACACACACTCCAACACACCCAGATCAGCCTTCATCATCATCATCCACTCTCCTCCCCCTCCTGCTTCTGCTCATGGGACACACTTATACTGGCCTTCAGGGGCATCACTAGACGCAGTTGCAAATGTTGCTGTGCCCCACTAAAATCACAAAACCAATAAAAATCACTTTTTTATCCTGGATTGTTGAGCAGCACGACAGGACACGCCATGCAAATTCACTGCAGGCACTACATTTCCCATAATGCCCCAGCTTCTTTCCTCCAAATCCTGAGTGGCTAACGCTTTCAGTCACAGCCCATTTCTTTCTGTTTTTTTTGCATGGACTAATGTACACATAAATATTTAAAAGACAGTCAGCCACACAGCAGACAAGGTAATAGTAGCTCACAGCTATATGATTTGGCTATCGCCACTTTTAAATGTATAACCTACCAAAAATGCATAGTAGACCACTAAAACAAAGGAATTAATCAAATTGGCAAAGGCATCGGTTATGTTAGCAAAAGCTTTATTTTGATACCTAGTAAAAGGGACATTGACAACACACGTTTGCAAAATGAGTGTATATGTTATATAACAATATAACATATAACAATAAAATACTCATTTTTCAAGTCTGTGTTATCCAGCTAGTATGAACTGATAATGCTAAAAATGCCACTGATAAAGACAAATTCACAATTTCATGTGTAGTTTTATGCTGCAAATGAATTATTTCACATGCAAGTGTGTAACAATATTATTTGAATGAAATGTGAACAGCTTAGACAGTAAATGGACCTTTTCTCATGAAGTTAGAGATCAGTCAAAGCATGGAGCAGGAGGGAGAATAGGAAAAGAACAGGGAGAAGGAGAAAGAGTGAGAATACAACAGAAGAAAACGGGAAAGGAGCTTCAGAACAGAGAGTGAATACAGCACATGGAAGAGGGAAACACATAGAAAGACATAGAAAGAGAGGGAATACAACCCGGCCTACCCCTCTGCTTGCCAGTCAGTCATAGGGGCACTTTTTGGTGAACTGAGAAAAAATACCTGTAGAGGTTTTGTTAACACAAAAACAAATATGGGCTAATATTTTTGGTAGACTTTCCTTTGACACTCAGCAGTGATTAACCGTGACTAGTAGAGCCTTTAGTTGAGGTCATAGATGTCAAAACTCAGTCAAAAAACAAGGGCAAAAAACGTCTATGCTAATGCTAAGTTATGTAACAGGGAGCGAGGAGGCGGACGCATACGCTGAGATTTTTATTGAGGACAAATCCAGGGTCGTGGTCATGACAGTCCAGGTTCAAAAAGCCAACACGGAGAGATTGGGGTTCAGATATGAGGAAAGAAACACTGGAGCAAACAACACCGACAAACAATCAGAACATCTAACATCAAACAAACAGCACGATCAAACATATCAAACAAAGACCAACAAACACAAGGGGCAAACACAGGGCTTAAATACAAAAGACTAACGAGGGCTAGGCGGAAAACAGGTGGAATGAATCAGGGGCGGAGTCAGAAAGCAAGGGGGCCAGACTGTGAACAAATCAAAACAAAAGCACATGATGGGACTAAAAGGTAAACAAAAGCACATGAGGAGACTGGGAGGGGCCAATCGTGACAAGTTATTTTAGTTGTATATTAGTGCTAAGCTAACAGCACTTCACATGTACATTTAGTGGCCGTTCTAGATTAAACACAGACATTTAAAGCTGGCATAAGGCATGTTTTTCATGTTTTACTTGAAGCTTGTAATAGATTTAACATATTTTACCCTGTACCAGTTTTACAGTAACTCATTTAGAGCCCCAGCACAGAGCTGCTAGTTTTCATTCTGACTGAATCACACTGGTTAGGCTACCACTCGTACTCACACACACTGATATACCTAGATCTTCCAGAAGGTCTAGAGAGACCTTTTTTCTCTCACAATATTGTTTCCATACATTGGAAATCAAAATCTAATTGAGTCCTCTGTCAGTTCATACTAATGTCAGTGGTTAATCTGACAATCTGACACATTAGGCCTTCAGTTCACCTCCTGAAGTCCTAATCAATGAAAGAGCTCGCTTGGCTGTGTCTACCTAGACAAAACAGAGAAAGCTTTCCTGACTGGATTATTTTTTCTTTTGGGTGTTTAATCCTTGTTTCTGACCAAAACTCTACAATCCTTGCAGAGGTTAAATCCAAAAAGCAGGATAATTATTTTAAACAAAACTTAACAAAAGACTGCAGACATGTATTTCTTTTATTTCACTGAAATCTGTCATACATTTTTACATGCATTCTTACTGATAAAACTCACATCTGTCACATCTTGACAGCAATAAACTTACTGCAGGGCACATATGTTTCTAGTGGGCCGTGTTTTCTACTAACCTTGATTTTTATGATTGTGCTCAAATGACAACATGCCATCCAAACAGAGTGTAAGCAGGCAGGTCGACACTGGCCAAATCTGAATAAATGAAGTAAACTGTTGAGAGACTCTTCCAAAGCATGCATCATTTCATATTTCACAAAGTGTTTATATATAGATAAGCTTGCATTGAGTAACGATGACAAAAACATATTTTTCTGCCTGGAGAATCACGGAGGCAGTTCCAGGTTTCCGGTACTTTGTGCAGTGGAAAAACGCCTGAAGTGTCCATATGATGAAGAGCAGGTTTTGTCTAAATAGTTATCTGACAGTTTTCTTTTGTAAACTATTGTTAAAAGCTCATATTGAAACTCTTTTGGCTCAAAGGTGGTTTAAACAGCTGAAAGATTTGAATGTTGATGAGTGCTGATATCACAACAAAGGGAGAAAATGTGTTGTTTGGCATTATTCCCATGTTAGCACTTGAGAAGTTCATTCAATTGTCTCTTCAGTATAGCAGCTTCAGTAAAGATGCCAAGATCTAAACATGTAATACAATTGTATTTAATATGCCAAATGCAAGCTAACAAAGAAACATGCTCTTTGGTATTAAAAACATTTTAATATGTTAGGTGACACCAAACGTTTAATAGGCAGCAGACACACATGCTTAATTACACCCACACCTACCTTCTTTGCTACAGAGCTATCAAATGTTTTCTTAGTTTGTTCTGTTTTCCAATATGACATGACTTTATTGTCCAATTTCTCTGAAATTTGTCTTGCATCAAGTGTGAACGCTCCACCCTAAATTGGGTTTGCACTTAACAAATGAACCCTGGTCCACTAAAAATTGCGAGTCTGTTCATTTCCAAGGGAGCCCTGCTTCAGTTCTGTACTGGTGGGAATGCATGTTTATGATAATCCACACCAAATGAGGGAATTCAACATCAGAGCACACGTTCTTCTTCTTGCAGCACATCAGTGCTTTAATGTCCAAGATTCAAAGAACCCAAGGAATCCAGAATGCCAGTGAATTTCAACCCCTCAGACGAAACTGCATTTAATACCGGCATGCTTCTGTGATGGCTATCACCATAAGGGCTTGGTAATACTTTGACAAGCCATTTTCAATAAAAGATTTGTCAAAGTCCATCCGTCACTCATCCACAAATTCGGTTAAAACGGTACTATGCACAGTGGAAGTCAAATATCAACAATGTCCCGAAACGCTGCTGACTTTGCTGGGCTTGAGCTTATCTGGAATGGACTAATGCACAGTGGAAAGATGTACTGTGGTCTGATGAGTCCACACTACAGATAGAATAAAGTTTAAAAGTCAGAGTCTGTCATGGTATGGGGAGTATTTTTGGATTACCTGCATATCTGTGAAAGCAGCATTAAAGCTGAAAGATATACACATTTTGGAGCAACATGTGCTGCCATCTAGACAACATCTTTTTCAGGGACATCCATGCTTATTTTAGCATGACAACTATCAAGAAACATTCTTTAAGTGTTACAGCAGTATGGCTGTGTAATCAGAGAGTGTGGGTGCTAGACTAGTCTGCCTGCCTTCTTTTGAAAATGTGTGGTGCATTATGAAGTGCAATATATGACAACAAAGACCTCATACGGTTGTGCAGCTGAAGACTTGTATAACTGAAGAATGGCAAAAATGTTTGTTTTCAAACCGGGTTCAATCAGTGTCTTCAATCTTCAAACTTTCGATGTAACATGGGGGTAAACATGTTTCTGTGCCGATGCTTTTGGCATGTGTTACTGGCATCAAAATAAGAATGAACATATATTTCACTGTTGTCACAAGAAATCCTTGTATCTCCATTTTAAAATTAAATTTTACGTTTTTGACAAATTGAAAATGTCTTGTCCTTTATATTGTATGTAAATATCGTGATGAATGGACTAGAAGAAATGACCCAAAATTACTTGGAAAAAGTTACATTAAAAGTAAAGTAGGTTGTTTGTTATCATTTTGGAGGTACAAGGTTTTGTTCCAACAAACAGCGATTTACAAGAATAAAAAATAATAAAAAGTGTGTTTTTTTTCCCACTACTTTCTGATTTTATCAATATTTCACACACTGTCCCAACTTTTCTGGAATTGGATTTATAGGATGCCCCAAAATTCCAAACTCTAGTGAGACTTTATCAAACCAACTTGGTGTGAAAACAGCCTTAGTTCCACCACCATCCTTCTGTCATCCCACTCTTTTTTTGCCATGTTCATCTGGTCTGCTGTCAGGACATTCTGCTTTCCTCAGACTATCCAGCATTTCTGGCCATTCTCCCTTTCTTCACCTCAGCTCCCTCTCCATTGACTCCTGTCCCATGCTAAAGGGTCTCCAAGAAATTAGTGGTAGTAGCAGGTACCCAGGTAGCAGGTTCTACGGAGAACAAGGCTGAACCATCTCCAGAGGTCATTTTCTACTCTTGTTGAAGAACGACAGAAACCCCCCCTTACACCCCACCCACCCAGCTAAACCAACTAACCAACAAAGGAATGGAAAATCTGGATCACACATCTCTGTGTATAACTGTGTGTGTGTGAGAGAGAGAGAGAGAGAGAGAGAGAGAGAGAGAGCTCTGGAATCTGAACGTATAGTGCTCCTTGGGCTTGTCATTGTTTGACAGAAGCCAGAGTGTTCCCTGGCGGTGGGCCGCTCTGAAGGAGCTGGGCCGTGCCCTCAGAGAGGGGGGTCACAGGCGCCCCGAGCAGCGCGCACGACCCCTCTCATGTGAACACCCACTTTTCTGGGCCCGGGCCAGGAAAGAATAGAGCTGTGTGTTTGGGATTCGGTGGGAAACTGTGTCTCATGGAATGTCACTTCGCGAAGGGTGTGTGGGGTAGGAGGGGGACTGGCATGACTGCTCTTGTCTCTCTCAGCAGAATCTTGATCTCTCAGCTCTTATGGCTATGAGAGAACCCCTCGTGGGGTCAGGGGGTCAGCCAGCAGCCACACATCTGAAAAGACAAAACCTACTGTACTGTGCTGTACTTCTAGGCATGTAAAGACCCCCAGGCACAGAATCTGCTCTCACCGTCACCTCACAAACAGCCCACAGTGGGCATTTTGCTGCCTGGACAACCAGGCCTGGTTTTATGGGGGTGCAAAAGTTTACACTATAACTCTGAGTTGAATTTTTGCATCCTCAGAAGAGCTTTGGGAAGAGTGCAGTGTGCTAGCATATATATGGCAGATCTATTATCATAGACTGGACACTAAATTGAGCCAAAACAGCATGCATGCATCTGATGATGCCTCAAAAAGTGCAAATAGAGTGCTTAAACAGCTGCAGATAGCATTATAGGTAGCTTACTGGAGGTTCTAATGCAAACCTAGCTAGCACGTAGACCTACCATTATATATGGAATTGGATGAAACTTGCTAACTAAGCTGTTCACTCCCACTGATTTCTAATGAACCCTCAGTGGACTGGGCAGCCTCTTTTTACTGTCCCTGTTCCAGCCCTGGAAAGTCTGTAGCATTCAGAAACAGCTATCTTTCTGTGAGTGATGAAGTCAGAGGCCACCCTATATTTATTTCATTCTCAGTCAAAACTGTTAAGCACAAGTTATTCATTTTTCAGAGTCAGGAAAAACCAAAATGTGCTTTTTTCTGTCTAATACTGTCTATTTCCTTTTTTCAGTAAGGGCTTCTTGACAGCTACTCATCCTTTCAGACTCATGGCGCTGAGTTGTCATGTCACAGTGGAAGGATGGATGTGGATTGTTTCAGATCTGAAGCAAAAGTGGAGCTCGATGTTCTCCTCTCCCTCAAAGATGAAAGCCTTAACTGTTTATCTGAAGGGGACCGTTTTGATGGTCGACCAGGTCTTGTTTGGAGTTCCATTTTCTCTGAATTTTTAAAGAAATTCTTGAACTCATTTTTGGAAGCTTCTGGTTTTTTTCCACTCATTGTCTTTTGATTTTTGGCGTCCTTATGTAAGTGGATTATCCTACATCCTTATCTCAGAAATATCTTCTGAAAAATGAATAACATACTTTATGGTCGTTTTAATGTTCAATTTCATAAATGGAAGGTGGTCTGTGAACTTTTCACAGTGCTAAGCAATACACGGCTGCAACAGGCTTGTTCAGTTCTATTCACAGCAAATATCTTTGGTCTACTCGTCTTTTTTTTATTCTGTTGGGTGCTTTGTTGTAGCTCTGGGCGGCCATGAATAAAGCATTTTGTTGCTTTTCAACTGATGTCTGTTTATTAACATACGCCAATTAAACTTGAACTTGACTTGAAAAAACAAGGTGGACAGAGAAGAGAAACAACGACAACACACCCAGGATGTGATGAAAATCAGTATCTGGTTCCTGGCACACAATAATATCCCCAGTCGCCTGAAGCAGGTTTGGCAGTTGTTTTTCCACAGAGTCATGGCGTACGAGCGTCAGAAGAAAGAAAAGCACCAAAACATGAGGCTCTGCCCAGAGGACAGTGACAAGGAGCGACTGTGACTAATTGAAGTATTGTATTTCCTCACTGGGCTGGAGCAATGCACTCATTTGAGGAAGTGATTGTGCAAAAGTCGTAGGCCAGCCAAGGGGAATGTTTAAAACTGTTTATCTGACCAGTGAGTGTGTTTGCACTTGTGACTTAAGGATCATAGACTAAATGCAAATACAATACAGTAGAAATGCAAAATAGTTACTGAGGTTTTGAGCTGGTTAGGTGGTCGGGGGGGTGCTGGTTACAGATAGAGGTGGTAAGCTGGGAAGCATAACACAGTTAGGCTGACAAACCCCAAACAGCCTACTTCATCGTAGCTACTGTAAACACAACACACGACTGCTGGCCTTGCATTTAACCACCTAGTTACTAATAACTGACAGCAAACCATGTCAAGTAAAGACTAATGAATCAGAGTCCCACCATTTACAGCACTGGGTGTAGAGGTTGAATGGTCTCATCAGTTGTTTTCTCTGTCATGGTCAGCTGTACTCCTAAACAGCAGCCGATGCTAGGAGCTAACACTGCTCAGCTAGGTTCTCACAACCTGCAGAAACACTCAAGCGTGCTAATGCTGTGTTTACATGTTGCTGTTAAATTTTAAAAAAAGCATCATTCCATGTTTTTATTGGTTTACTGTTACTAACCAAATGTTGCCATGGTGATAGCAGCCGCCAAAAATCATGAATGATGAAAAATGATCAAAGCATTAGCGGTCACTTTTATTTAAGGCAAGCAAGACATGAGGATGCAAGAACTTACCGCCAAAGTTGGGGTGGCCTGGTCAAATAACACATTTTACTGAATGAAAATAAGGTACATACATGCTCTACAGAGAACCTCTGCACAATTTAATTCACAGTTACTGCTTATTTGCTGAAATGTACATGTTCAAAGAAGAAAAAAATAAAACATTAAATGCAGCCTGCGCAGATGTTTTGGAAAAACCTCATTATGTTTCTGCTTGACCTGTGCAGGGTGTTTCCTGCTTTCCACTGAGTGACCTCTGGGATAGGCTTCAATTCCCCTCCACAGCCCAGAATGATAAGCGCCTTATAAAATGTGTGTGTATGTGTGTTTTTGCTTGTGATGCCTTGGTTTTGTGTTTCTTGTCTTCATGTCTGTCTCTTGTTTTGTGTTTTGAGAAACTTTGAGTCCTTTAAAAGCAATATATTAGCATAACTACTATTACTATTATTATTATTATTATTATTATTCATTTTATATCATTATATTCATATAGTTCATTTTGTTTCCTCTTTTCTGTTTTATTGAATAAAGATGTAGAAATGATGCAGAAAAAGGCCACATTTACATTTTGTCCCCTGTAGTCACAGTGTTAACTATTTTTCAGTTAGAAAATCAAAAAAACGTGTAATTTAACTTTTATGTCCAAACTTTTACACATGACTGTAAACGTTCACAATAAATTACATTTTAAAACATTTTTCATTGGCATCAGAAGTTTTTTTTTCTTGTAAGCCATCAGAAATATGTGTGGGCCTAGTTTCCAAGAAAGAGGATCTAGGCCCTCCCAGCATATATCTGTTTTATTTACCATCCAAAACCACCAGTAAACCTACACGTGTCTACTGAGTTTTTATACGTAATGCTGATGATGGTAAAATAATGATGAATAAATCATGAATTCTGTCACACTGTTCCAGCTAAAGGATGCAGTGCTGTACTACAGAGTGTTATGTAGCATGACAAGTAACATTAAATGCTAGTTTCAGGCTACTTTAAAACTCTAAACAGAACAAAAGAAAAGTTTTACCAAAAAAAACTTTAAAAAAAAATGTAGTTGTGTAAGTTTTCTTAACTCAGCCCAGTTAATAGATTTCAGATTTGGGGTATACAGTGCAGAAAAGCAGCTTTAAGGATAACTGGCCAGGGCTTATATACTATGCGCAGTCAGGATTTGCTTGGAATAACAGTAAGTGTGTATCGTGTGCCAGGGCCTGAAATGGAACAGAAACAAACATGGCTTTGTTTTAAAATGCATATTTTCCTCATTCTTTTCTCTCTCAAGGATATTGTCTATGAAATTTTATGAGTTTCATCTCCTTTGACCCGCAGCTCAAGCTCCCCCCTCCTCCCCACTTTCTTCTTCTTTCCTCGTAATGCTGCAAGTCTTCACAGGAAAATAATAAACAGATGAGATGGGATGGGAACGGTCCCACCAAGCAGAGCCTGCTGATTCCCAGGCTTTTTGGGTAAGAGTATCGAGGGCAAGCCATTGCTTGACTCCACTATCCCAGCGAGAGAACCAGAAAAACTGGTGAGGCCTTTACCGTTACCTGTCACTCACTCACCCACTCACTCACTCACTCACACTAAGACACACCATAATTTCACCTCCAAAACACACACACACACAAGCATGACACAAGCAAGTCCCAGCACAAACTCCAGCTACTCTATACACTCATCACTCGCTGCTGGCTTTGAGGTGGAAATGTGCCAGGACGGCGGAGGGAGTGTGTGTGTGTGTGGATGTTCTCACAGACACACATACACACACAAAGGAAGTTGTAGTTGCGAAACAGTGAAGTCCTCTTGCTCAAAGACTCTCGTGGACTGTGCTCTGCTTCGTGGGTGATTATTACTGCAGCCTGTGCTTTGACGTGCTTACAGCTTGTTGAGCCATTTTTGGAAAATCAGAGTCTCCCAAAGTGTTTAAGTCCCAGAAAGGAGCCAGAAGAAATGGCCAAAAGAAACTGTAGAAAGACATAAACGCGCTTATTCTAGGCATGAGGGTTTGAACCACTTTCGCAATTCAAATATCCACATTTCAAATTAATACTATTCAAATGTACCAGGGAAAATAAATGAAAACATCAAAATTGACCAAAATTGAACTTAATGTCTCTGGCCATACAGTGAGGGGAACATTCGGGCTTTTTTGTTGCGGTTCACTACTATTTTGGGTTGTTATTTAATAAACTCTCAGCGCATACATCCACTTCATAATGTCTTTTGACTTTGTACTCATAAATAGCAAAAAAGTGTGTATTTCTAAGCATGAACAAAATAGTTTTTGGAATTCTAGATTAAGATGCATTGATACTGTTACTGGTAGTGGGCATCAGGCTAATAGAATTCTCATTTACTCATACTCAACCTCATAAAAATACACTGATACCAACACCTGATACCGTGTGATGTAATCCTAGTGCACGCCACCATGCTAATGAACAAATGACTCAATCTGGCAGTGATAGACCGTATGCTCACGCAGAGGAGTGTTTCTGGCTCTGTGCCAGTCGGACAAAATCTGTTGGTCTCTTTAAACATTCCACCTTACGCCTGTGTTAGGAGGTTAAGAAACTTCCGAAAGTTACCAGGCACAACATTATCAAACAACATTTGAATAAAAATACTACAGAGCCCTAGCAAAGACCTTAAACATCCCTCCCAGTACGATTCATTTGATAATATGCAAGTGGAAAGTTCATGGAACCACATATAATCATCCCTGGACAGGTGCACCATGCAAAACTTCACTTTCCACAGATTAATGGAAAGGTTTAGGATGACCTCACTGAAAAAGAAGCTCAGAGATGCGTGTCTATAATTTTCTCTCAAGCATTGAGTCTTTTGGAACAATGTGCTCTGATCACATGGAAAAAATAGAGCTCTTCAGCAACAATTCGGCTCATGTTTGGAGACAGAAGAATGATCCCAAGAACTCCATACTGACAGTGAAGTATGAAGGTGGGAGCATCACGATATTGGGCTGTGTGAATGGAGTAATGTATGGGGTAGAGATGGATGCTTCAACAACATAATGACCCCAAACACACAGCCAAAATAACTTAAGGCACTTAATAACTTTAAGGTAACTTAAAAACTTTAGACGTGTTAGGGTGGGAACAAACTGACAAGCTGAAATTTCTGAACCAATCCAGTGCTTCATGAAGGTCAATCTCAAAGTATGGACAGTGGTGCGCTGATCAACATTGTCCAGTAGACAACAGACCTATCGTTAACCCATGGATGGAAAGTATGTTAGCATAGCTGAAAAGCCCCCCCGAAAATGCCAATTAAGCATGTAAATGTGTTTCGCATATGCATAGAACATATTAAATGCGGTAAAAATAAACATGGGTATTTTCAGGGGAAAAAGAGTTAACAATAGTGTTTCGTGCAGGCCAGTCAAGTTCTTCCACACCAAACTCGCTCATCCATGTCTTTATGGACCTTGCTTTGTGCACTGGTGCACAGTCATGTTGGAACAGGCCGTCCCCAAACTGTTTGCACAGAGTTGGGAGCACGAAATTGTCCAAAATCTCTTGGTCTGCTGAAGCATTAAGAGTTCCTTTCACTGGAACTAAGGGGCCACGCCCAACTCCTGAAAAACAACCCCACACCATAATCCCCCCTCCACCAAACTTTAGACTTGGCACAATGCAGTCAGACAAGTACCGTTCTCCTGGCAACCACCAAACCCAGACTCGCCCATCACATAGCCAGACGGAGAAGTGTGATTCGTCACTCCAGAGAACACATCTCCACTGCTCTAGAGTCCAGTGGTGGTGCTTTACACCACTGCATTTGAGTCTTTTCATTGCACTTGGTGATGTAAGGCTTGGATGCAGCTGCTCGGCCATGGAAACCCATTCCATGAAGCTCTATATGCTGTTCTTGAGCTAATCTGAAGGCCACATGAGGTTTGGGGGTCTGTAATGATTGACTCTGCAGAAAGTTGCTGACCTCTGTGCACTGTGCGCCTCAGCATCCACTGACCCCACTCTGTCATTTTACATGGCCTACAACTTCATGGCTGAGTTGCTGTCATTCCCAATAACTTCCACTTTGTTATAATACCACTGACAGTTGACTGGATTATTTTATAAAGTTTTTAGGAAGTTTAGGAAATTTCACAATGTGTGATTGGAATACCTGAATTCAATTATTTGAATGGGTGACTGAAATCATTTGGAAATATAGTGTACATTAAAAGCATGGACTACAGGAATTTTGGAGGTGGGAGGCTTTAGATGTGCATAACCTTGTTTCTGGCTGCAGCCCAGCACCCAGAAATTCACAGGCCTTCCCTGAGATCACGTCTGACCCCGCTGCACAAGCACATCTCATATCTAAAGACATGGCATGCCAATCATACTGTCCTTAACCCATCACTTCCTTTAGCCTTGTCCTTCACCCTGAGGCTTCTATCACACCAACACCACAAACCCTCTCACAGCTACGCACACAAAGAGAGACCAGCCACACTCAGCATTCAAACTAAAACACAAAGGGCTATTCCTCGCCTCTGCTGCAGCCTAGTCCTCTCTCACAAATTAAAGCCAGATTCTCCCATAGATTCAGCAGATTGACAGCTCTGCGCCTGCCAGTGCTGCGAGGATCCAGGAACATGGGATTAGCCCAACTGGCTCAGAACAGTCAAACAAGCTTTGCGCTTGGCACATCTTCTGCGGTCCTTTTCTTTTTTTCTTCACACTGTAGGGCTCCAACTTGGCAGCTGTGAACAAACAGAGCAATTAAGACAGCTTGCTAACGGTTGCCGGGGTCCATGACGTAAGACTCGGCTTGAATGAATCACGGGGAACGATTCAAGATCCTCACACTGAGAAATCTAGGCCAGCTGAGAAAGGGAAAGCACAGTTTTCTGACAAACCCAGCGATTCATGCTTTTCATTCAGAAGTGTTTTTGTGCAGATAATAATTGTCTTTATAGTTATTTTGTGAAAATGAAAAAAATATATATACAACTAATTCTACTTCTAAAATCCGAGCCATGTTCAAAGCCATTGTAAATATTCAGTATACATATGACCATAACATCAGGCTTGCTAGGATAAACAGCACAGACCAGCATGGCTTGTCACCAGTAAAACTAGCATATGTTGTGCTCTGGATGCTGGTATGCTAGTCAACCAACATGACCATCCTGGGTGAGCAGTTAAACCAGCACCAGATCAGCATAAACCAGCATAAAATGGAGGTCTAAGCAGGGAATCAAACTCTATATTAATGTATTAATGTATCACGTTGTCAAAAAACATTGTGCTGTTCAGTCTTTGACTAATTTCAAGAACACCATACCCACAGTGAAGTATGCAGGTGGGAGAATTATGATATGGGGCAGCTTCTCTGCAAATGGTGCTGGGGCATTGTAATGAGGAGCGATGAGGCGGACACATATGCTTTATTAAGGGCAAATCCAGGGTCATGATCAAGACAGTCCAGGGTCAAAGAGCCAACACGGAGAAAACAATCAACAACACAGAGATCCAAACGAAGCCAACAAACAGAACGATACATCGAACAAAGACCGGCAAACACAAGAGACAAACACAGGGCTTAAATACACAGGGATAACGAGGGTCAGGTGAAAAACAATCAGGGGAGGAGTTACAAAACAAGGGGTTGGACTTGGACCAAAACAAAATGCACATGGACAGGACTGGGAGGGGCCAATCGTGACAGGCATTATATAGCCTAAAACATAAATGGTGCAGTGACCCAGAACTGGGGAGAACATTCTACAAGATAATGACCCTAAACACACAGCCAAAATAACATAAGACTGGGTTTTAAAATAGAAGCTGAAACAAACACTGTTGTAAATTTGCAGCATGGCAGACCTGATCCTTTTATGAGAAAGTCTGTCTACAAGACACTTTGGTCTAAATGTGGATATGGGTGCAGACTTATTAGGGTGTGAACAAGCTGTGTGTGTACATTTTAAACCAATCCAGTGCCGCCAGCTAAATTTTAAAAATATATTATAAAACAAACAGATCTGGTTTCAAAGGCTATGTGTAAAGTCATCGTAACATACTCAACAATCATGACCTCAACCTCAACTCTGTATTAATGCATTAAGTTGTCAAAAAAGATTGCACTGTGCCTTTGAACCATTGTTGACTGTAAACGAGCTACATTGCTTGATGTGTGATTGTTGACTGCTATTCCTGTTAACAACTGTGATACCCTGGAGGATGTAGGCAGAAGAGGAGGTGGTGTCAGCAGCAACCAATACATAAGAACGCTAAGCAGTGAGCAGAAAGCTGTTCACTACTGCAGACTTCAGAGCTGTTTCTGTCTGTCTGGAGCTTCAAGTTCAGCTTGTCTCTTTCCGGATGTTTCAGTCTCCCAGGTCTCTCTCTCTACAGGGGGAAGAAGCTTGTATTAGTAGAGAAAGACAGAGTTACCTACAGGTGTAAGTGTTTGCCAATCAGTCCACGTCCTCCCTCTGGCCAAGCCTCTCTCCTGCAGACAACGCTTGACCACGCCCTTGCTGTCACAATAATAAATTAAGTGATTTATTGAACGTAGGTGTATTATATGATATTCTGATGCCATTTCATGCAGACAAAATACCAAGACTGGTATTACATTTGCTGAGATTAAAAGGAGAATTCCATCATTCGGTCATAAATAATTGTCATTCAGAGTGGTTTGATGTGAAATGGTTCATTGTACCAACTTATATGGTTTACAGTGGTGGTGATATGACCCCTTATTGTTTAAAATGCAAATATAGCCGTTGTGTTCACAATCCAAATTGATCTGTGAGCCTCAGACCAGGCGTCAGGCTGGTCATTAGTGGGGCAGTGCATCACCAATCCATCATCATGCCCCACTAAACAAACTGAATTAAACTAAATTAAGGTCTGACTTAATAGTGATACACAGTATTTATCATTTGATTTGAAATCATTTGACATGTGGCTAAAACACAATTGCAATAATGTTTTTTTGTGCTCTTTGCAGCTGTCTTATAGTGCGGCACGCTGGGCTGAAAGGAAGTTCAACTCCAAGTGGTCTATAAGCGTTTCTTCTGTGCTGACCAATCAGATATTGTGAAGCCGGGCCTTCAGTGGAGGAGAGCGGTTTCATGCACCAAGTGGCCATGTTTGATTTAATTGATCCAAATTATCACAACATATGGTAAAATAGTGCTAAGTCCCAAAAAAATAAATTTTCTCTGGGCACAACTTTGCCTTGGAATGCCCTGCATATACCTGTCTGCCACGAATGTCTTTTAAAAAAAAATTATTTTACACCAAAGTTTTTCTTAGAACTATCATAGAACAATGTTTCAGGCATCAGGCAGCATATACACTGACCAGGCATAACATTCCCTTTGACCACCTCTTTGTTTCTACACTCACTGTCCATTTTATCAGCTCCACTTACTATTTAGTTCTACAGTTACAGACTGTAGTCCATCTGTTTCTCTGCTTACTTTGTTAGCCCCCTTTTACCCCGTACTTCAGTGGTCAGGACCCCCCTGGACCCTCACAGAGCAGGTACTATTTGGGCTTCATTCTCATCATTGCAGTAACACTGACGTGGTGGTGGAATGTTAGCGTGTGTTGTGCTGATGGGAGTGGATCAGACACAGCAGTGTTGCTGGAGTTTTTAAACACTGTGTCCACTCACTGTCCACTCTATTAGACACTCCTACCTTGTCAGTCCACCTTGTAGATGTAAAGTCAGAGACGACAGCTCATCTGCTGCTGCACAGTTTGTGTTGGTCGTCCTCTAGTCCTTCATCAGTGGTCACAGGACGCTGTTGGCTAGATGTTTTTGATTGGTGGACTTTTCTAAGTCCAGCTGTGACACTGAGGTGTTTAAAAGCACTGCTGTGTCTGATCCATTCAGACCAGCACAACACACACCAACACACCACCACCACATCAGTGTTACTGCAGTGATGATTGGTGTTTGTATAATAACTATGTATGAGGCATTAAAGGTCTCTTCAGACGTCTGGTTCCATTCACTGCCATTGAAAACAATTGTGACTCAGTAAGTTTACCTAGAATGGAGCGCATTAGACCACTCTGGATATATTTCTTAACAATTTAATCATTCAGAAATTTTGAAAAAATCAGTGGAAACTCATCTTTAATAAGGGACTTTGCTTTATGTTGTCTTTCTTTATTCTAAAAAAGGTTATTATCAAGAGATAATCAAGCAAACTGCAACAAGGCACAACTGTTCCAAGACCGTTAGTTTGCTTTAGGTTCACGTGTGTGTTAGCATGCATGAGAGTGATTGAAGGTGTAATCAGGTCAGGCCTGGAGAACCGAAGGTGCCTCAAGAGGCTTGGCTTACATAGATCAGGTTCTGTAAGTTTCCAATGTTTGAATCGGGTTAATATGACTATAAAATTACGTTAGTGAAGTAAACAGCTCAAACAGGTTCTAAATCACATCAATTTAAGGGCTGCCAGTCCACACCTGCGGCAGGGCACGTGTCAGCCCGCGGGCCTTTGAGGGCTGGGATAGCTTTGCTGGCAAACATTAGACCAATCCAAAAACCATTTTCCACATTAACCACTTAAGTCTGTCCAGACAGATTAGGTTTATAACTTTATCAGGTAAATGAAGCTGTACAGGAGCAGGGACAGGAGAGACTGAAGGAGGAAACAGGCTAGAAGGGTTTTTTGCCTAGTGGAAACCACAACAACTAGTCATATGTACGACATGTTCCAGCAGCTCAGCTGTTTGCTTTCTCCTTTGTGCAAGTTAAGAATCCGTCATGCAAATTAAGCTACAACACTGCAGTGGGAGGAGCAAAGTGGACAGAAATGAGGCAGTAGGAGGCATTAGAAGCTACATGAGGTATCAGAAGGCCTAGAGCAAGGGGTATTTAATTAAAATTCAATAAGGTCCAGTTAGGGAAAGTTTTTCAAGCAAAGGTCGGGAACATCATAATGTCTAAGTTGCATTATGATTCAGCGCCATATACTTTTACTGAAGTAGCCTAGTAGGTATATCAACATCTTGTTTAGTCAACAACTGAACATCAGGTCAAATGAAGTACAATTTGGTAATATTTCAACAACATTTATTGTCAGTTCTCTCTTTTTAGAGCACGACATGTGAAATAACCTCCCTCTGACACACTTTCTTCTCCGACGGCTGTTTCTCACCTCGTCCCTTCCCTGTGTGTGTCACTCACTCCAGTCTCAGTGTCATCATAATGCACAGGTCTGATTGGCTGAGTAGCATCATGTGTGATATTTACAGCACATGTGATCGGTCCATGAGCCCCCCGGGCTGCTAAAGCTACCATAATGACTAGAAAAGTTATGCCAGTTAAATAGGACCACCCCACCGAAGTTAAATAATTCTCCATAGCTTAACGGTTTTAGGTCCAGGTCCGCATAGGACAGCGTCTGGGTCCGGACTTGGACTGCAGTCAGTCTGTTAGTGACCACTGGCCTAAAATGGGTTCCACTTATTGTAAATAACACTAACACTTTTGTTTCCAACCCAAACTTAACAATGATATAAAAGCATTACTACCATATTTTCACTGTTTAAATACAACACATTAAAAAAAATCTGTTAAATATAAATGAAGTAAAAACAGACATTACTTGTTTATTTTATAAAAATCATTAGGCCTATCTCTGAAAGTCATGTTTTCACACCAGTGTTCATGTGTTTGTTGATTCATTATTTTTGGTTTCACATTGCAGGTTAGCGAGCGCACCAAAGGACTTTGACACATCTACATCCTGTCATCATCACCTGGGCCTCCTTGGACTGCCCTTTGAAAGGTTTCTAGAATTGCATGTGTCGGACATTGGTGTGTTGTCAATTCAAGTAGAGAAGAATGAATATCCTCTCTCTCTCACCCTGTCAGAAAATAAGGTATAGGTTTCGGCATATTTATGTGTTTTTCCAATTTGACGTTTTACTTTTTCTTTGGGCTAAATTACAGTTAAGTGTTTTGTTTCCTCTCCTCCCCATGTGCTACTGTGGCTCATTTTTACTTCTCTCATGGTTCTTTTTCTTCTTCTATTGTGCAATGGATAACAAAAGCCCACCTTAAATTCCTGTAAATGGTCTGAAAATCCAAACCATCCAAAAAAAAGTGTTCTCAAACGGAAGATGAACCGAACCATGATTCAGTTTGATCCAGACTGAGACCACCTTTTTCAGTCGGACCAAATTTTGGTCTTTTGTTCCGGACTGTGGTCCGAGGCACTTTCATACCTGCTATTTTGGTTCGGCCCAAACTGAAAAGTCAGGTGCAAACCAAGTGTGAAAGCACCCTAAAACTACTTATTTAATGACTTTTCACAAAAAAACAAAAAAACTAAAACTATTAATCCTTTAAAGACTTACTGAAACAAAATTAACATTAAACAAAATAAAAAACTAAGTAAAAATTTTAAAAAATTCAAACGACAAAATGGAAATTTCAAAAACTATTACAACTCTAATCCACAAGGCATGAGGGGTTCACTGTATGGTTTGATTAGTCTGAAAATGATGTAAAAATGATGTAATATGCTTCACAGTAACCAGATCTCAACCCAGCTGAAATCCTATGGAAGATTTTGGACCAACATATTAGACAGCACTCTCCACCACCATCATCAAAACACCAAATAAGGGAATATCTCTTGGAATAATACAGCCATAACAATTTATGTAAAAATACCAGATGTTTAAAATATCACAAGTGTCCAGCATATGGTTCTCCTTTAGCAGCTGTAGCCAGTCAGCAGCCACTCCATGTTGTCCACCCTCACACACACACACACACACACACACACACACACATATACAAACACATACACACACAGACACACACACACACAAACAGCAGGCCATGCAGGAGGAGAACAGAGTGAAGGACATAGTACTTCCACACTTTTACTCTCCATGGGTTCACCCAACACATGTGTAATATAAATGTGAGAGGGTGAACAGAGTGAAGACCCGGAAAATGTGTTATTTTATATGTTCTTCACAGAATCAGAATCACTGAGCAGAGGTCAAAGAGTCTGAGGTTGAAATAACAATAAATCACATAAATCAATCCATTTTTCTTTTGGTAAGCACTGAAAACGGGTCCCAGAGACCTGAACACTACACAAGGGTTAAGGCACTTTATGTTGGATTTTGCTTTAATTTGTCACATGTATATATTTTCAGCTGGACGTTCTTCTCTTCTTCATCTTTGATAACTTGCAGTTAGTGTCACTGAGAAAACAAATGACTCACAGAAACCATTTTTCCTCATTCTTAACTATCCAGGTGAGGATAAGGTGAGAAGCACCGTTCCATGACCACCTGAACGTAAATGGTATGTTGATATGTCAGTTGCTATTTTTGGAATGTTCAGTTTGTAGATGGTTTTGTAATGTTGTACAGATAGGTAGCTGTGGTGTTGGGCACTCCTATCATGGAGGAACCATGTTGAACTTGCTGTGATCTTTGTTTGGTAGCTAGGCTAACTTTAGTAGCATTCATGCTAACACCATCCTATTTCCATCCCCCTTTCTCACAAATTAATAGTCAAGTCCTTGCTGATGTCCAGAAGTAATGTTGTGGTTGCTCCTAGCTGATTTTTTCTCTAAGCAGGGCGTGGTGGGGCGGGGGAAGTGGTCTGGTGTTAGGGCCTTGTATGGTGAAATTGTGCAGATACCCTAGTTCATTCCTCAACAGTGACCGAAGGCTATTTTAAACTTTCTGAACTCTCCCACGCATGGACAACAATTTCGGAGGTTAGTTCATTTGTTTGTCCGCAGTGATTTTTCCGTCTAATGAAACCCCTGAGAGAGATGCGTGGAGTTGTTCTTGGCCAGAGGACTAAAAGGGGGAGGCTACAGCCAGGGTGACCGCTACATCAATCAGATGGGGAGAAAGAGAGAGAGGAAGAGAGAGGCCGTTAGAGGACAGCACCCTTTCTACTGCACTTTTACGCCCATTGCCTGAAGGTGTTCTGAGACCTTTTCACTTCCCATCTCTCACAGAGGCACCCATGCCCACAGGGAGAACGGCATGCCCCTGCTCGCTAGCCACACATCACGCATAGAGAGGAGATGAGGGGGACATAGGTGTCGTGGGAGAGAGACCATGGAGAGAGAGAGAGAGAGAGAGAGAGAGAGAGAGAGAGAGAGAGAGAGAGTGAAAGACCTTTCCTACGTAATCATGTGTCTTTTGGTCTCTTTAGAAGAGAAGGCCATAGTAGGCCTGCATTGATTATGATGTTTTCTTAGAGCATGAGATTAATATGAGATTCAATTAGGGCTGGACTTCATTAAAAGGTGCTTTAATATCAATACAAGTACTTATACCTTGACTTCAGTAGTGATTCCTGAAGGATGCTTTTATTTAATATAGTCTTTTAAATTAAAGTGAATGTGGGTGTGGCTTCCAAACATAATATTATGAGAAAAAAAACCAGAAAAACGGGCAAGATGACTGTGCGAGCGACCAAAAAAGTATTTTCTCTGTTAAAAATTGACAATAACCATTGCATTATGTTACTTTAATATCATTTCAATGTATTATGGTCATTTTCTTCATAGCAAGCATAAAAAATCTACAATAGCATGCTAATGTCTCTGTAGCTAGCTAGCTAACTTTCCCTTTCTACCTTAAATAGCCCAGCATAGTCTAGTGCCTACAGTGCCAGAATGTAACTGCTGCACCATTTAAGGTGGAACGGGAAAATCTGAAAGAGAATAGAATAGCTGACTTCAGCTTCGTACAACCAACGAATTAGCGGTGGGCGATAATGAATAACTGTCTTATACTGCCTCTTGAATGTTACCCTAAATGTAAGTAAAGCCCAGCAGCAAGGTTGCTGAACTTTTCCCTTCTTTGCTATCACTGAAGTTGGGCCGGGATGCCTACAGACCACCGCTAGTAGCTGTTAATGAATCAATGATTTGTTTTTTGTTTTTTGTTTTTTTATTTCAGGGTTGTCCTATTTCCCTATTTAGTCCAAAGGAGGCTTAAGTCAGGTTTAACAGGATAGAACACTAACTCTGCAGAGCTGCAGCCTGCCAGGATTGGAGTCTGACACAGGCATTAGAAATACTGTTGGCTCTGTTGTGTCTACTGTCTACTTTCCTTAGACTCTACAGTGTTTGTATTCAGTTTTGTCTTCATCTGGGGCATTGGTCTCGTCAAAGTTACTTTTTGGTCTCAACCGAGACAAACTATTGCTTAAAAAACTGCTTATTTATTCGTATTTTCTTTCTAGCTGTTCCAGTGTGCCCTGACTCATACTCAAGCAACTCAAAGCAAAGTCAAAACATTGTGTCTGTTTGTGTCTGATTTAACCACATTAGCATTGGATAGATTCATTCAGAGCACGCACTGATGCGCATTGACGCATGATTATCTGAAAAACTAAAAAAAAACCTTCCCCACCTCTTAGTAAATTTGAACAGAAACAGGAAAAAAGGTCAGAAGCGCAGACTCAAACCTGTTGATATATACAATAATATACAGAATGCAAATGCAAGTGTGATGTAACTATGTAATAAAACTGATATTATGTAACTTTATTGAAAAAGTGAAGCAAATTGACAGACTTTAGAATTCAGCTCATTCTGTTATACTCTTGTCTGTTACGGGTCTAAGGGGGTTTAGTTAACTTTCAGATGACTCACACAATTTAAAAAGATGTACAAATTGGACTGGAGGCAGTTAACCACTTAAATTCCCAGGCTTATTACATACTAAGGCTTATTATTCAGTAATTACAGGGACTTTAATGCAAACTGGTTGAGCTATTCTTAGATTATCGATGTGTGTAATAGAACTTTGGGTTGGCCGGTAGGCCCTGGCCATTTAACAGGTTAAAGACTAAATAAGACTTGGTCTCGAAGGAGATCTCATGACCAACTAGCTCTCCTTTGGACTTGGCCTTTACCTGGTCTTTGCCCCTTTTTAGACCGTCTAGGCTTGGCCACTCATAATCTTAGACTTGTCTTGGACTCAAGAAAAGTGGTCTTGACTACAGCCCAAGTTTTAAATGTTGATGTAAGTAGAAGCGTGACCCAATAATTTAGACCACTTTAGAACAAACACAGAGTGGTGCAGGATGGCATATGCAACCATTCCATTACCACAGATTGAAAAAACTAGTAGTATTTAGCAGACACTGAAGTGCAGCTAAAGTTCTCTGATCATGTGCCATTCAGTGGCCCTAACCTTAGTGCTTTGCTCTGCTTTTTTACAGCACATAAAATATCAGAGATAAAGCGTGACCCTTGTTTATGCTTTGTAATCTTAACTGTGACATGTTACGCCTCTGCAGGACACCAGCCTTCGTTTAAAGGCACGGTACATTTTGGCTATGATAAACAGCCCATGTCTTTGAATTTCAAACCAGCACAAACATTAAAAAGCAGACTATAAATAGAATAGACTAACACAATCAAGCATTCTGTCATTCCAGCTCTGTAAAACTATGCGAGTTCCACCACTTGTGATACCGCATTAAACACAGAAGGTATTTTTAGATCAAATACATCAGATTTCAATCCAACATCTGTCTGACATCCTCTATTGAGCTAATATCCCATGCCCCTTCTCATTTAGTTTATACTAAACTAGACTGGTTTCTGCTTGTGGAACCATACATCACTGTGATGTAGCATGTGTTACTGCAGAGTGTATTCCCAAGCTTTGGCAGTACGAGGCGACTGGGTCACTACAGGCCAGAGGATGTGAGAGTTATGGTTCATGAAAGACGTTATTAACAAGAAATAGTTATTCATCAGAACTCAGTCAGACTGACTCATAGGCAGGCGTCTTTTGGTAGGCGGCAATCGCAGGCCAAAGCTTTCAGTGTCAGCCAAGTGTGACAGATGCAGATAGTGGTGGCCCTCTCTTGTGGCTGTGAGCACCAATGGGCCTTTTTTTCTGGAACACTCTCTTCAAATGGCTTCCCTGTATGGCATGGGTAGTGTTACATGGAGGAACTTCAATGGTGAGCCCTGACCAAGGTTAAATTAGGCTTGAGCTAACTGGAGTGGAGCTCCAGCACCTGTGGTTCATGTAAACTGGTGCTGCAATTTGTTGGAGGCAGAGTCATTTCTTCCACGAACTTCATGACCCATCGTGAATCCTTCCTGCTTTTTCATTTATTAACTTCATAAACTAGTTCACTGTCAAAAATTATGAATGTAATAGTCTCCCATGTTTTGAACATGTCATTTTTTCCCAACCATTCTCAAGCTTAGCATGCAATTCAAGTCAAATATAATCATCACGCCACATATCAACAATCTCTCTGGTTGCCGCTCGGCTCATTTGCAAAAAGTTTATCCAGAAGTAAATATTATAGGAACCTGATTGCTCCTGTTGGAGAATATGGGGAATGCTAACTTGTTAAAGACAGCTTGTTAACAGCAACATGTTGAAAAAGAATGCCTTTAAAACAGTATTCGCATTGTAAGTTTCATCATAATTTGAAAGAATCACAGTGGATTTTTTTATCTTTACTCTGTTATCCTCATCATAAACACATCTTCTTTGTCGTGAAGCATGGTGGTGGTAGCATCATGCTGTTATAATGCTTCGTTACAGCAGGCCCTGGATGGCTTGTGAGGGCAGAGAGTATAATGTGATGATGTGAGAGTAGAATGTGGTGTAAATAAATCTGACTGCCAGCTCATTTGTATAAAGTTTGTGTAGGGTGTGTTTCTATTGTCAGTTATTGGTGTATATTGTTGTGGCGTATCATTTTGCCTGACATCACTGTGTATGTCACATGTATATGCTTGTGACGTTTGCAAGCCGGTCTACTAGTGGGCTCCCTGTGCATAGAAAGAATCTTCTTCTAAGCCGCTTCTCCTCCTGGGTCGTGGGGGGTGCTGGAGCCTATCTCATCAGTCATCGGGCAGAAGGCAGGATATACCCCAGACAGGTTGCCAGTCCATCGCAAGGCAGACACACACAGATATATTCACTCACACCCATGTCCAACTGGCCTGACTGCATGTCTTTGGACTGTAGGGGAAACCAGAGTACCTGAAGAAACTCACGCAGACACGGGGAGAACATGCAAACTCCACACAGAAAGGACCCTGGTCACCCAGCCAGGGAATCAAACCCAGGCCCTACTTACTGTGAGGCAACAGCGCTACCAACCATGCCACTGTGCCACCTATAGAGAGACATAGCAACGTTTAATGCTTAAGTCTTTCATTTGTAGCCTTTTTTTCTCTGATTACCACTGCTACGATAAGCACACCTTCCCGATTGGCTGACCTTTGCTGCTGGAAGTTATGCTAATAGTTAGCCTAGTTTGCACCACTGAGGTAGCTAAACCAAACACGTCTTCATACATATGTCTCATTCATGTGACATGTGAATTGATTTTTAATAAACTTCACAGCCAACTTATGTGATTGTAATGTTTGCTGTTCCTTACTGAAAGACTAAAAGTGTGGAAAGCCTTCAAGAGATCAAAGTAGTTTGCATACATTTTTTTTTTTGGAATCAATTCTTAGAAATCCAAATAATAACAAATAATCATAAGCTAAACTATACAATATTGTTCCTGCATTGTTGGCACCCATAAAAAAAAGGCCTGCCCCGCCTCCTAAATGCCAGTTTAACCCCTGACCTTGACCGCCGTCATCACAGAGATAATGAAGCATCTTTGGAGCTCCAGCTGCAGACTGCTAGCCCAAACCTGCTGGACTTTGGCCTTGCTGCTAAAAGTAACAACAACACGTATTCAACACTGCCTCACCTGCTCCATTCACTGTTCCTAGCTCTGAGAGAGCCTGCAGCCGGAGTCGCCTGCATCCCCAGCAACGGGCCTCTGATGTGGGTTTGGAGTGAAGCTGTCGAGGAGATAACAGTTGTTACCCGTATCTATATCTCTGATGGGCCTCTATGGGGAGAGAGTGAAACAATAGCAGATGGTGGGTGATTGCACTTTCCCCTGAGCTGGGAGCAAAGGGTGAGGGACGGGTGGCTGAGAGCGTCTCACACAGCTCAGGTTCCACCATCAGCAGACGCATGAGGGAGAGACTAAAAAGCCTGAGCACCATAGGTCGTTCATTGACCTTGAGCTCATTCAATGGCTTGTGATGGTCAGAGGTGATTAAAGTAGCCTAAACTTATAATCCCGTAAAATTATTGTTGCTTTTATGAAATAATGATATATGTAGAAGTAAAAGTAGCCGGGCAAAGCCCAACCAGAAACCTCTACAAATCAGTAGTGGAACTTCTCAGTACATCCAGATTTTGCTACTTTAGTAACCTTAGTAACCTTAGTAACCATGTTTATATTTTTGTGCCAAATAACACTGAAAAATAGTATCCCATCAGACTGAGGAAAGGAGATGTATTTCATATAAACCTGGCTGCTGTGCTCCCTGTTATTAAGGTTAAACCTTCTAATGTTGGTTTTTCAACAGGAAATTACATGATTTTTTCCATGAATTTTCTCTATATATTTTGTGTTGGGGTGGGCATGATGTGCTTGATGAACCCTGTTAAAGGCAGAGGAAAGAAATTGTTGATGTTCAATAAATAAGAAAAATTACCAGCTTGTGAACTCTTACAAAGATGTAATTCACTCTTCATTATCTGTCTCATTGTGACAGTATATTAGTAATTTTTATGGTTAAATAAGTTGGCCAGCCTGGTCTACTCATGGAATTAACACTCAAGACATCTTTTCTGAATGAGGCCTCTGTTCATTTTAATCTATCAAGCATAAATACGTTACTCCAGAATCCTCCTAGTTTTTGTACTTACAATTAAGGTCCTAGGTGTGTGTTTATGGTGTTCTGTGGGACAAACTACCTTCAACTCTTACCCGGATAGACTGGCTAGGCCTTAAAACCGACTCTTGGAGAATAGCCTCTAAAACGTATCATGTTTTTATAACATCCCAAAAACCGTCCCTGTTCTCTAGATTTGGGACAAAGAGCTTGAGCCTTATGGTCTTGTTATGGTATGTGATGTACTTTAACCCTAAAAATGAGCTTGTTGGTTAATTTAATATAACACCATGCTGATTGTATTACACATACACATTTACAGACCTAAACATGGGTCTGATTCCAATTCCATTTGCTACAACTGTCACCTCTGTTCTTCAACAGTTTAACACTGATAAAATGTGAAATTTTGGCAGATCAGTCCCTGCTGCAGCACACTTCCCCCTGGCAAGGTGGACACTTATGTAAAGTTATGGGAGCTGTTGTACATTCTTAACAGCTCATTTGATCATTTACAGTAAGTTCCTGTAGAAACTATCCTAGAATTACCACACATCCCTACAAAAGCAAGTGGGAAAACTGTAAAAATTGCAGCACCTTGACATTTTTACGTCCGCTTTACATTAAGTGTCTCTAATAGTTATATGTGAACAACAAATGCAACAACAATGTAACTACTAGTGATATAGTCACTATCACAGATTTAGTACAGAAGTACACCTTATGTAATTGCACATGTATATCAACTCCAGTTTTGCCTCATGTAATTACACAAGTGTATCTTAATAGTTGTAACGGCTGATTGTCTCTCATGTATTTACACAAGGGTAATAACATAATGTAATTATATTTGTAATCAAACTGGAACAGCAGGTTTTTTTTTCAGATGTTTTTTTTTCAGCAGTAAAAGCAAACATGTAATAACTTACACTGAGACAGTAATTACACTGTATCTGCCAGCTTTCCTAATATTTATGTTGCCAGTTGTGTGACATTGTAACCAATTTCAACTTTAAACCATTCTGTATGTACGTATATGTGACAGTACAGCACACATAGTTTATCTTAAACTTTCATGGCATTAATTAAATGTGTTGCATTACACCAAAGCAATTTCTATGTTGCTACTTTTTTATTATTATACAGTAGCTACATAATAACTAAGCAGGAACTGTCCTGTGTAGAAGACACACTTGTGTAATTACATGTACCACTGTACCACGAGCCCTTCGAGCTTCGAGTACAGCTCAACTTGACCTGCCATCTTTCAAGGCGTGTGGAAGACATGCGTCGAGAATGTTCCCCGTACTGGCGCCCAAGCAGTGGAATGAACTCCCGCTGGCTGTCCGTACAGCAGAGTCTGACTGAAGACAAACCTCTTTATACAGCACTTAAATTAGCACTGAATTATAAGCTGCACTTATATATTATATTTTATTGTATAGCACTGTGTATTATAGTTTACTGTATTGTATTGTATTGTATGGCACAGAGTTCTGTGTTCAACTCTGTACCTTTTCTCTGGGTATCTACAGTGACTCTGAGTTTCTAGCAGAGTCTTTTTCTCTAACCTATTGGTAACTAGCAAAGATAGTTTCTCTAGATAGACAAAGCACTTCTTGTATGTCGCTCTGGATAAGAGCGTCTGCTAACTGCTGTAAATGTAAATATAAATGTAAATTACATTAGGCAACTCATCTGTGGTTACAGTGTTGTTGCATATGTTATTCATGTGTAACTACACAGTTATTAGAGACACTTACTATAAAGTGAGACCAAGTGTTCTTATAAAATGTCATTCATGTAAACTAATTAGCTATTGTGCTAGCTAGCATGCATGCTAACCAAACAATATGTTAGGCAACAGTCTCAAGTTGCATTTCCTCTTTCCTTCAAACCTTGCATTTACGGCATGTCATGCTTTGATCACACTGAAAGTCCTGATTTGTCCTGACTTTAGGTCACCAACATGACTTCATCCACCCAATCATGTCCAATTCCACTATGTCCTTGTCCACCCTGTCAACTTTGTTTTAACAAAACAAACAACTTATTGCAATAAATAAACACATACTTTAAGCAAATAATTATAAAGGCTAAGGAGGTAAGTTGTATTAATTGAAATTTTCATCAAAACTTTGTTTGTTTAGAAATTAAAGTGCATCTGGTGTGGATTTGGTCATAAACATCACTGATTTCACAACTTAAAAAATTAAAAGTGCAGTAATGGAAATATCCATAATCTGTTTTTCATTATATGCTGGGGCTGACTCACAAATTATCTGCTTGCAGTTGATGAATGAATAGTTTTCAGCTTGACGTACATGTTTGATAAGTAGTGTGCAGTCTGGTTAATATGATGAACGTACAAAGAAATGAAAAATCAAAATGCACCTGTTGGACATTATGAGGCCCCAGTGGCCCCTATACCATAAATGATTATATTTGTCTTGTTTTAATATTCATGCTTTTATATTAAACATACACATTTAAGCATGTGACAGGTTTGATACTAAAGCAGTGTATATATCGCAGCTGTTGGAACCAAAACCTTGTATCTCCAGCGTTGTCATTTTTCAGTTGTCATAATCTGAAAACGTGTGTTGCCCTTTGCATTTGTGCAAATCTTACGATGAATGGACCAAAAGAAATGGTCCAAAATGACTTGAAAAAAGTCTGGTTCCGTTGACTTACATCAAAAGTAAAGTATGATTTTTCCTTCTCCGGTAAAGTTACCATTTTGGAGATACGAGGTTTTGCTCTGACAGCAGCGATATAGAATATTTGTGTTGTAACTTCAATGATGGTCTATATGGACATATAATATGGATTACATTATTTTAAAAAAACATCTAAATAAAAATACCTTCCTCCTCTGCAGAAAATATTGTTCATAAACTATGTTAACAATGAACTTTAATACATTTAAGTTAAAAGTTTTTTTAAGCTTAAATATATGAGAGATTACTGTCTCTTATACATCCATCAAACATTGTGGACCCAAATTGTACTTTTAATGAAGTGGCTGAGAAACTGTGTTTGTCAGATGCCATTTTTCTCGTTTTGGGATTTTAAAGCTAAAAAGTGAGTGATGTGGGTAACAGCGATGCTGCGCAGGAGTTGAACTAACAGTGCAATGAAGCACGAAAAGAGCAACAGTTACTCGAGTGAAGCCAACTAAAAGAAGACTACTGTAACCAGGAATGCATTCGAGTGCAAGTACAAGTATTATTATTATTAGCAAAAATAACCAGAGAATGACAAATTCACCAATTATCACTTGTTACTGAGTGCCGGTGTTGTTAATGTATAACTGTGATGAGCAACTGCATGTTGGTACAACACAAGTGGTTCATGACCGCAAGAAAAACACTGAGAGTGACTAACGTTTTACTCACTGGCCTTTTTCATTCTGGTACAGGTGTTTCTTAATGTGTGCTGTTTCCCTCTAACACGCCTGATCTAGCTGACCTATCACCCTATCATCCTGAGGTGAGATGGTCACACTAAAGTTGCACAACTCACAACTTTACTCAGTCTTGCCTTGGTAAAAAAAAGACCAAACTTCATGCATTTAACTTCCAAACTTATGTGTGTGGCTTTGCCTTTCAGTCAGGGGGACAGAACAAAGCGCTACATGCAGGAAATGTGCTATTTTAAGGAAAGAGAAAAGCAACTTGAAACAGTTGGCTAGCATGCAGTTTTGGTGGCAAGTATGCTAGTAAGCAAAAAAGCTTATTTAGCTAAATTTGTCAGCTAATCCAACCAAAGTTTTAGTAAGTTACAGATCAGGTTACTTTAAAACAGCGCAAAACCGCAGCTATGCTCGCAACACAGCATGCTTGCTACACAAACTACAGACTTAGCTACCAAATGTTTAGAACCTTTTTGCTTCTTTGCTTCGCGTGTGGCATTCTTGTTTTCCAGGTTTGTCTGTAAGGGGCAGCCGTGGGCTGGAGGTTAGGGAACTGGCCCTGCAACCAGAAGGTTGCCAATTCTATCCCCAGGGCCGACAGTCCATGACTGAGGTGTCCGTGAGCAAGACACCTAACCACCAATTGCTCCCCAGGTGCTGTGGATAGGGCTGCCCACTGTTCTGGGCAAGTGTGCACACTGCCCCCCTAGTGTGTGTGTATTTGGTGTTTCGCTTCATGGATGGGCTAAATGCAGAGGTAGAATTTCCCCATTTGTGGGATTACAAAAGTATCACTTAACTTAATAAAAGGCTTGTTATTTCATCACATCCATTTAAAACTTGCTAAAATTTCAGCTGTATTAGCTGTCGTGCTAGCTAGCTAATCTAGCATACTTGCTACACAACCTACAGACTTACCAGTTGTTTCAAGCTGTTTGCTTCTTTCCTTTGTGTGTAGCCCTTTAGTTTTCAGGTTTGTCTCTAATCGAAGACGTGTTATTTGAAGAGATACAGATAATGTTGCTTCTTTTTAGAGATGTGCCTGAAGCTAGCTAAATTATCTGCCAGATAGATATATTGAGATATATTTTACTTAATACAATGAATTTAAACAAGTGAAAAGCGTCTAGAAAGAAACTACATGATCTTATAACCAGGGCACAACCGGTTATAAGATAATATTAGATACAGTCGATATATTGACTAGATTTAGGACCATCTCACTTGACAAGATGCCAATTTTATTTATTTTTTTCACTCACTCTTCATTTCACTAAATATTGAAAAGTGTTGAGCCTTACATGGTCTAAGTATTTGACTTTTGATAAATGCAGTGCCTGCAGCTGACAAACTAAACTGAAATTCTGAACTAAAGACATGACTGGGACTATCACTGACTCATGAAGTGACCTATCTCCTGTTAGAGCAGGAAACTGTCTTGAGGACCAGGTTTGGGAACCATTGTTCTAAATTGAAACAGTATGGAATCTCAGTATTCCAGTGACACACACAAACGCAAGTATTCACTTTATGGATCATTAAAACGTTCACACAATATGGACCTTATTAACTATTTAATGTGTTTAATAGGTAACAAGACTTTTTTACACTTCTCATGGGAATTGTTTGGCCCACCAGCAGACATTTGGAAATCCCAGCTCCACACGGCTCCACATGAGCCTTTGCTGTGCAACACATGGCCAGTGGCGTTCTCACTATTCATTGAGCTTGAACAGGAAGTGATTTCATTAAAGCGGCCCATTTAATCCTTGTACACGGTCCTGTGGGAGGCTGCCTCTGACCTCCACACTGACATGGGGGTATGGATCCCCCCCTCAGACCGCCTCCTTTAACTCGGTCGGGGCTCCCTTCTGATTTTGCCAGTATTGTTTGTTTTTGTGGACGGAATATCATCTTCCGATTCCAGCCTCTTCAAACTAGGCACTCGAATTTCTCATTGATACTCTTGCTGTTATTAGAGGTAACAATGGATGAAATGTGAAGTGAGTGGGAGTTACTCAACCATTCAGGGGGGCAACTTGAATGGGGGGGAGTGTAGTCCTAGGTTTGCACCATTTCCCACTGTTTAGGGTCCCATTAGGATCATAAGTGAGAAAGAAGGGGGGTTGAAGGGACTTCTGGTTGCAATTTGAAAATGCTTTTTTTAGTCATCCTTAAATGTGGGAAGTCAAAGTCATCGAGCTGGGGGCGTCTGTGGGAAGGAGTGGAGGAAGGGTTGGGTACGGGGAAAAAAAGTTCCAGCTGTATGTTTCTCTTTCTAGGAGAAGGAGGCAGGAGCTTTGCAGAGAGGCATACATAGGAGAAAGTCATCAGCTCTTATTTACGTTAGATTGATTCATTCAGTCAGGCTGGAGAAGCGAGCACGCTGAGCTAATCCCCAGGAAACGGAACAGGCTGCCCACGCCATTTGCAACATGCCTCTAATGTGGGAATCCAGAGCTGCATGCTGTTGTAAACTGTGGAGAAGGCCTGGAGCTCTACCACAATCTCTGCGATACCTCATCCAGTAAAAATAACGTGGCTAATTACAAATGAGAGCTAGCAGTGAGATGCTAATTCAGCTTGCTAACTGGTACTAGCTCTTATTGTTGTTAGTCAAGAGCAATTCAGATATACCAGAGCTTTAAAATTGATCCAGAGGGTGAAAAGTGAGCAAGCCAAGTTTTTCCTGTTCTGTTTACACTCTCAGAAAAAAAAGTAAGACACTGTCACTGGGGCAGTACCCTTCTTGTCACTGTGGTGGTACCCTCAGGGGTACATCTCAGTACCTTTAGTCATGGAACACAACTGTACCATAATCCTCTGAAATGATATTTTCTAAGATGTATTGACTCCACACACCTCAACTCATCACCAGGCTTTTTATTAAATGGTTCTGTTTTTAAAAAAAATTGTTTAGAAAAAGACACAAATGTCTACTTTTCCACTGGGAAATACTTATTTAAGGTACACAACTGGACCTTAAGACCACTATTGTATCTTTGAGGGAACATTTACATTGTCTGTATCTTGATGAACGAATCATGTACCTGCATGGTACCTTTATTTCTAACAGTGTAGGTGTTTAGCACACATTGCATGTTGTGTCTCATTGTTTCTGAGGTTCCCAGAGCAGCGGCCAGCTGTACTGTGGAACTCCATGGGCTTTAGGCCGCACAGCTGCTGCCCAAAACTGATTAGATAAGGCAAGCCAACATACTGCCAGACCATTGTTTAACACTATTTTGTCAAATATGGAGAGGAATAAGGACAAAGACAACTTTGCGCTCTGGCACATGTGTGATTTGTCTTCAGTAGGTCTGTAGTGTCTTTCTAAAGTTTGCCCCCACATTTAATCTTTTTAATTTGCAGTCAAAACAAGCAGACATTATTCATATTTCAGGAAATGTTTCTGTTGAGATTTGATGAAAGAGAGTCCACCTGCATAAGGCAGCAGAAAAATAAGTGAGAGTTTCAGATTAGTACTTGAATTCTGGGATTTCTCGAATCATGAGAGGCACAAAAAATTCAACCAACTTTTAAGACTGAAATTTGAAGGTGTGGAAAAATGTCCTTTCTTTTCCAAACTAAAAGCAACTCTCCCCGAAAATGGACACTGTAAACACTGCAAACAAATCACATCTTGTCAAATAAAATGATCTTAAATATAGTCAATAAATCTTATTTTTCTCCTGTTCAGATTATTGTAAGCTGAGTTTAAGATGAACTGCCTTATTTCTAGGCAAATTTTACTACACTGGCAGATTGCTTGTTTTAAGAAATGTGGTTGAAACCAGCAAAATTAGTGAGATCATTTTACTTAATGAAGTTAATTAAAACTTGAAAAGTGGCTAGAAAGAAGCTAAATAATCTTATCACCACTGCACAAGCATCTCATAATGGGAAATATTATATATATTGACTAGATTTAAGACCATTTCACTTGACAAGATGCCACTTTTTGCAGTGAAAGATTTTTCACTAAATATTGAAAAGTCTTCTTCTTCTTCTTCTTCTTCTTCTTCTTCTTCTTCTTCTTCTTCTTCTTCTTTCGGCTGCTCCCTTTAGGGGTCGCCACAGTGGATCATCTGCCTCCATCTTGCCCTATCTACTGCCTCCTCTACTTTTACACCAACCATCTCCATGTCCACCTTCACTACATCCATAAACATCCTATATATATATATATATATAGGATATAAAAATACATCCTTCTCTGAGGTCTACCTCTTCTCCTTCTACCCGGCAGCTTCATCTCCAACATTCTTTGACCAATATGCTTCTGTGTAATTTTTCTATCATATGTTTAAACAAATGCAGTGTTGTCTCTGACTGTTGCACAGTGCTGTATATGCTTTTGAGATAAATACTGAATGGACCTGGAGAAAAGGCTATTGCAGATGGAAGGAAAGAGAGCTTTGATCAAACCATAAATCTTTAAATCTCAGAAAAATCTAATAAACTCTACAGGTGTTGTAACAGATCCTGCATGAGCCGCGCTTGCTTTCCGTGCTAGCTTTTCCGCACATGGCACAATACTAGTCCTCTGCCGCTGACGTCCAGATGATCGTGCCTGATCACACCACTATCAAATCTGCGTGTTAATTCACAGTAAATCCTCTTCAAAGACGCCGCACTGCTCGAGCCCGCTGCACAGAGGGGGTCGAGGCCTCTGAGGCTGAGGCAGAGAGCACTTGAAAGGGCCAAACGCATGGCAGAGGCAAATCCTCAAGCTGCAGCGGACACGGGATAGCCATGAAATTTAGGGAAAGAGCGAGAAAAAAAGAATGCCTGGTAGGACAGATCACTGGAAGGCACGGAAAGAGAGTTTGAAGGATTTCAGGGAGGCTCTTGGATGTGAACGTGGGCCAATAGCTCAGGCCAAGTCCATTTTCATGCACAGTGTGGTCAGGAACAGGTGGCCGCAGCAATAGAAAGTTCTTGAACAGCCCTGATGCCCTCCTTTATTCTGAGATATCTTGCCCAGCTGTGGAAAGCTATCGATGAGATTAACGTATAACTCTGCAAAATGAAATACTACTCATCTACTACATCTATTTCATTTCCAATCAAAATTGCCCTTAAAAATTGAGATACGTTGAGTTTTTTTTTTTTAAATCCACTGGAATATTTTTTTACACCTCCAAAGTTCAGTCTTAGAAGTTGGTTGCATTTTCTGTTTCGCATAATCCAACTAATCTCAAACACATTCAGTGATGTTGAGGTCTGGACTAAGGGGTGGTCAGTCCATTGTCCTGAGAACAGCTTCTTTGTTTGATTTGCAAATTTTCTTTGTAAAAGTTTCCTGTTTTTCAGTGAGGGCTTCTTGAACAGCTACGCATCCTTTCAGACTCTTGGCAATGGGTCTTCTCACGGTGGAAGGATGGACAGAAAAAGTGGATAGAGCTTTTTACTGTTTATTTGCTGGGGGACAGTTTTGGTGGTCTGCCAGGTCTTGCACAGTTGTTAGGGGTCCCATGTCTTTCCTTATGCAAGTGGATTATCTTGCATTATTTTGGATTATCTTGTAACTACATCAAATCTCCTCAGAAATATGTCTTGAAAAAAAAATCTTTTTGCTGTTTTGACTGGAACTTCAATAAGCAATAAGAAGTCTTTTACTTTTACACAGTACTAATGTGTAAGAATGTGAGTAGTCTTTATTCTACATCTGAGGTTGGAGTGGAGAGTAAACAGAGCATCTCGTTCTTCAGGCTCCAGCCCTGTACCAGTGTCTCTGCTGGGGAAGTGTAATTTGGAAGTTGTGGCCCCCTTTGCCAGTGTGGGAAAGTGTTGCTCTTGTTCCCTGTGCTTATTTGTACCAATCTTTTTTTTTTAATGGGACTTTCACAGCCTCTCCGGTCCAATCAGGCCCTTTTACGTCCCTAATCTCAAGAGGCCAGAGCTCGGAGGGGAGAGGTGCTGAGGGCCACGCATTTTTTCCATTCATAACATGAGAAAAAAATGTTGGCATGCCTCGAGTTGGCTTTTAACCCCAGATGTTTACAATAGCGGTCAGTCCTAGTAGCAGTCCGAAATGGGCTCGATCCATGGGGACCACAGTCATACCGATGCAACTAAGTACATCTCACGAAAAATCTTTGCAAATCGTCTGGAGCTGTTGATGTTTGTTGAACAGTTGTTGATAGTCGCAGCAGATCCTTTGATTTTCTTGCATTTTTTTAATGACGCAATCTACTTGTCTGGAAGGAAATGCCTCCAGCCGTGTCGAGGGGCCAGAGGTCAGGACACAAGGTCTGCGTCGACATATTTCAAACTAAGTGACCGTAGGATCATAGAGGATTAGGTCTCGGGTGTGTTCTGGACACTCTGTTGAACTCTGGGAACTCTGAGCCTGGTGCTATTGTTATTTGTGCTGCCAGATCACAGGCTGAGCACATTACGCATTGCATCGCCTGCACTGATGTTTCAGGCTCGTCCCACAGCTGCATGCGCTGGACCTGGAGCCCAGTGTGAGATATGGGTCCCGACAGGTGCTGGATAAGACAGGCCCTTAAGCCTGGTTCCGCTGCTTAAGCCACAGTCTACATACAGGCGCTTGTGTAAGGCCTTGTGTAAGTTCCTCTAAGGATAGGCCTGCATGCTGTAAAAACTGATGCCAGGTTGAATCTTGAGCTCAAACTCCCAAACCACTGGTGCAACCAGGATCTCATGAGCCTTAGCGTGAACAAATGAATGGGCCACCCTATAAAAACAAAGAACTTCAATAAATGAAAATACTCAGAATTACTAGGTCTTAATCATTTTGGTGTGAAAAAGTTACAGACCACACTTCATTTATTTCTTTTCCAGACAAAAAGGCTGTTTTTCATTTTTCAGCTTCAGGAAAAAACGGGAAACATATCGCTGTTGTTGGAAGAAAACCTTGTGTCTCCAAAATGGTAACTTAACAGGAAAAAAAAAACTTATTTTACTTTTAATGTAAGTCAAAGGAACCAGAATTTTTTCCAAGTGATTTTGGGTCATTTCTTTTAGTCCATTCATCATGAAATGTACATACATTATAAAGGACAATAGGTATTTTAAGTTATGTTAAGAAACTGAAAAACCAAAAATGGAGATACAAGGTTTTCTTCCAACAACAGCGATATAGTCACTGTAAAAAAAAAATCTAAAAAAAGTCACTTCATAAGAGAGAGCAAAAACTTTCTTTACTCTTAATGTAAGTTGATGTAAAGAGATTTTATTCCAAGCAATTTTTGGAATATTTGTGTTTGTCCAGTCATCATGAACCTTTAACAGAGTGTAAAGGATTTCTTCTGTGTTAAAATGAGGTAGAAAAGTAAAAATTGGGGGAAAAAATGGAGATACATGTTTTTCTTTGGACTTTGATGTCAAAGTTCAGTCTAAGAAGTTGGTTGCATTTTCTGCTTCTCACCATCCAAGTAATCCCAAACACGTTCAATGTGTTTTCAGATCTGAAGAAAGAGTCTTACAGATAAAATCTTTAAGTACTGTTTGCCTGCGGGGGACAGTTTTGGTAGCCAACCAAGTCATGCACACTTACTAGGAGTCCAACTTTCTCTATTTTGTCATTTTTTGAATTCCAGTTTTGTAATTTTCTTTTTTGTAATAATGCATGATTGCAGTGACAGAAAACTGACAAGCGATAAATCATGAATTCTGTCAGTCTGATGAGCCAGAGACCTACAATGCTGTACTCCTAAATATTGCATAACGTTACAAGTAACATAAAAATGATACTTTTAGGCCGAAATTCCATTTTCAGAGAAGGATGCAGTGGAAATGGGTGAGACAGAGAGGCCTGAAAAATGATTGTATAACTGCTTTCTTGGACCTCTCCAAGCGCTGTCATAGTCAATCCATCCCTTCCAACCCCTGCAAGAGGCTAAGATTGCCCTTCTCTTTCATTCTTCCCTTTCTTTTACTTTTCTTCTTCATCTTCTTTTCCAACAAGCCGATCCAGTTCGACCTCCCTGCTTTTATCCTCCTGGTTAACCTCCTGTTTTCATCCCTCATAGGTGCCGTATTTCTCTCTCCATCTTGAAGCTATCACAAACTGTGGCTCTGGAAGAGACACAGAGAAATCCACAATGGGTTCTGTCATTTGTCCATTATTTATTTATTTATTTATTTTGCATGTATGTGTCCTTGGATCCTCTCCCACAGACATACCAGCAGCTGTCGCTAGCTCTGTGTCTTTTTTGGCTCGGGCCAGGAGCAGCATTATTCTATTAATGAGTGATTAGTGTCAAATATCTGGCCTACGCCACCCGCTCCCAACTGTGGGAAATAGGCATGCTGGGTGCACCTGATCTCCAGCTCAGTTTAGAGTTTCCTCAAGCTGGCTCTACCAATTAGGAGAAAACAGGGAGAACCAGGGGAACTGGACTTTAACGTGAACTAACAACGCAACCGAATGCCATTTCATGACGATAATCACAGTCCCCCTCCTCTTCGACAACTGGATTCTCTCCAATTTCTTTGTGCCAAATGGAAGAGAACAAAAAAAACTGAAGAAAATCCTCTCTGGTTAAATCCTATTCCCAGAATGACCAATCCAGCTCAGAGCAAAAGATTCCACTGAGACCCCAAAAGACTTCGTTAAGCTAGCAGGATTCACAGGTTGCATTCTGACTGCAGTTTAGAGTCAACTGACGAGGAAATAAGTGTCCGCATCAACACTGTGAGGTGTTATTTAAATTTTTTTTTTATGGAATTTTGAATGTCTACTTGGGAAATATGAGATTTTCCTCTTGGTGAAAGCAAAGAATCTCATACATTTTCCACCGAGGCCAGTTGGTCCAAAGCGCTGGCAGGCCAAACCATAGCTCATGTGAAGCATGCAACAAGTGAAGCAGCACTTGTGAAAACTCCTTCCAACATCGCCTGTTTTCAGACGTAGATGTTTCATTTCTGGGAGGAGATTTTATCTGCAGAAATACGCTGTAATCACAATCATAAATTATTTCTCTGCAAAAATAAAAAAGGCATTGTTGAACCTGTCTTTCACTAGCCAAACATTTTTGCCTTATCATCACCATTTCATATTTACTACCACTTCCAATCAGTTAACAGGGCTTGGCTGGCTCACTTCAGTTTTACGCTCTCTGCTCTAAACTCCTTTAAGAAGAGCTCTGGGAGACTGACAGCTGGGCCAATGATTGATGAGTACCATGTGCTTTTTTCACAGGCCGACACAATCTGTAGGCCTCTCTCTGTGCAGTGATTACCTGCCAAGTGATAACTGACAAATGCCTTTGTTAGAGAAATGCTGTTTCTGGAAAAAGGCAGAGGAGAGTTAAGGAATGCATTTACATTATTTTCCTCTTCCCCATATGTACTCAATCAGCCAAGCCATGCTTTTGTCCAGAGCTACAAGGCTAATGCAGATAACATGTTATGGAAGCTAATGCAAACTATGAGCTTATGTCATCATACACTTGTAATAGACTTGTTTATGTGGTATCTGAAGCTGTATGATGTATTGGTACATTTTTATGCAAAATAGTATGCATGGTAGGCTTGTGATACCATGTGCAATATACCAGTGCCCAATTACATGCCCTAGCTGTTACCAATGGACAATGAAGGACAGTAATTAATGTAAATGTAATTCGTTACTGTACTTAAGTAGTTTTTTTGTGTATCTTTACTGAAGTATTTCCAATTTGGGCGACTTTTTACTTTCACTCCACTACATTTCAAAGTCAAATATCTGACTTTTCACTCCACTACATTTTGCGAAATCTGTAATTCCTTTTGACTTTTGTGTGCATAAAAACATAACATGTCAAAACGAAAGAAGCGCAAAGCAAAAACACCAATCGGGGCACAGCGGTCACTTTGTTTTGAGATTGTTTTGACCTGTTGGTCATACCGACCCAGTGCAGCACACAACTCAATGTCAGTGCAACAGCATAGAATTTTGGGAGAGTCTATTCAACATAAATGATGAACTAACCTAACTTTGTGTAAATAGAGCACAGTATAGAAATATGTCCACATGTGCAGAATTTATACAAACACTATTTCATTTTATAGTAAATTCATTTTTGCTAGTATGTTTCTGAACAGAGTCCTACAGATCAACATAGTAAAGGAGCTCATTTGTGATCCTGAGTTTAAAGTCAGTTTTTATTCAACTTAAACTTGTAACCAATAAATCTTAAACTGAAACTTTGCTTGTGTGTAAAAAGTGATTTCAGAGCCACTCGGTTCTCCCTGATGGAAACTGTTCACCTTCAGTGTTTTGTGCTTATGATCATTTTAATAAATGATAAAAAATGATAACAGGACATCAGAGCCATAATTACTCTTTTAGTACTTTTACTTTTGACACTTAAGTACATTTGAAGGCAAATACTTTTTACCTTTACTCAAATGGAGGTCTAAAGGGAGGAACTTCTGCCTTTACTGGAGTAATATTTTACCTTGAGTATCCCTGCTTTAACTCAAGTATGTGATTTGTGTACATCGTCTACCACTGCCAATGGATGATGCTGTCATGAGCTGCAGGGGTGACACAATGTGGGGGTGGGAGGAAAGGCAGGTCACTTTCAAAGACGAAAAGAGCAGGGCAGCAGCATGCTCAGTTTAAAGGGATGGCCAGGGTGACCAATGCCAACCCTGAAATCTGATTGGCAACCCAAGATGAAACTCCAAAATTTCTCCCATATCATTGTCTTCCACGTTGCTGTGGGATGGGTGTTTGCACCCAGTAAAATTTTCTAGATCTGCCACTGGCCACCAGCACATTGCTAACTTTGCAAATTTGTTTTGCTATGGTTTAATAGATTGTGTGTTTACAGCTTATAAATCTTTACTAACTGCTAAATCTTCACTATGTGAAGGAGTCGGAGGCCTCCTGTTACTGTAGCTATACGTAGCTAACTGACCATGACATAAAAATCTTTCAAGCCTCATTCATGTTTCGTGAAAGTTGCACTAGCAAGTTTAGTGAAATTAAAGATCTTCCTCACACTGCTTGTTCTACAGCCATGCAACTTATAAGGGCTGATTCAGAAAATTACCCCTTCAACCTCTAGACTTGCATTTTAAGGCTTATTATTCAGTAACTACAGGGACTTCAGTGCAAACTGACTGAGCTATTCTTAGGTTACAGAAGTATGTAGTACAATTTTGGGCCTGGGAAAAAGAAAGGACACTTGTTAAAATTAAATATTTTGAAATATGTATTTAATTTTGTGTATCTTATAGCTGCACACTGTGTGTTTTCAGACATTTTAAATCATCTCACTTGAATGAAAGTTGCTGAAGTTGGAAACTATAGGTGATTAACACTGCTGTTGTCAATCAGCTCAAGCCTGGAAATGGATCGGTGCAACTTGACTGTTTCTTAAGTCATTAAAACATATCTTATTTTTAAAGTCAACCAATAAATGCATGAATCTAGTAAATTATCAGCAGTCAAAAAGGCTTTAATTCTGCATGTTGCTAGTGGATTGTTGCAAATACATCAGCTTAATCGCAATTTTAGCCATAGTCCTTCAACCTAGTTGAGAAAATATTAAATAACCATATATTTAAAAAAACTGAATTGGTTTATCAACTATAGCCTTTTTTGTAAAGTTTAATGAATAGCACCATATAAAAAAAACATCTCCTAAAGGTTAATGGAGCAACCAGTGCTTGTCAAGACAACTTTGCATTGGCTGAACAGGCCGTCGGCTGAAACAGTGTAATAGAACTATATGCAGTTTTGCCTATAAAAACAATTTTTATTCCTGGAACAGCGTTCCGGTGCATTCCAGTGAATTTGCACCCCTGATAGTGTGTCATACAGTGTCAGCAAGTCTGTTAAAAATCACTTAACAGCTTTGCGTGATTTGAAGCTAATGTGTGATGTTTTAGACATGCAGTTTCACAGTGCTAACTGACGTACATAAGCTTCTTTTACTTCTTAGAACAAATTAGCCTCGTAGCTCTAGGGCAAAACTAAGAGGTGAACCTAAGAAACCTAACAAGACTTGGACTTGGTGGGAAATTGTGTACATTTGATTGAACCTTCCTTCTGACAGAAGAAAAACAACAGCAGACGGTTGAAAATTGTGTTTGAACACAATTGCACACTTCTTTGGAGATTACAATTCCTCCCCCCACCCCCGCTCTCTGTTTAACAGGCTGCGAGCTGAAGGGTCCATGCACCGGCGAAGAGGCTCCGTGCCGGCCGCGCTGTCTGCGCCCAGACAAAAGGAGGATTTGGCAAGAGCCCCGCCGCCGCATCAAAGACGCTCCGATTGCTGGCCTTGCCTTCGCTCTCCCTCCTCTCCTCATCCAGGGCCTGTGGGGAGATGTGAGGAGGCTTCAGAGCTGCAGAGCTCCAGAACTCTCAGGATACAGCGGGAGTGCCGAGACCACACATGCTGCCGCACGGCACTTAAAACACTACAGCTAAACACTGTACCCACATGGCCTGTTTACAGTTCCACACCACATGCGCTCCTTCTTCTTTCCTCTGTAATCCAGCTTCCTTCATTCCTCTGTTTCTCTCATTCATTCTCATTCTTAGGCCAGGACAACACCACAAACTCACCAAGTGTGAATTATTACACAAAGGGCTGTACTGAATGAGCTACATAGGGTAGGCTTTCCAAAGAATTATATGGTTTCACCTTAACCCTTTTTACAATGGACACCAGGCACACTGCTAGAGGCAGAGGTAGCAGCCTTCTCAAAGACTGAATTTGAATTTTATCCATGCTTCTTGTTATTTTATAGATAACAGTATGTGATACTGGGTGAGGAAGATTATTTAACAACTCACAACAGTTTGAGGCAGGAGGTAATTTAGGTGTACAGTTTACACGGTTAATTGGCACTGCACATGGTACTTGTTAGCTACATAAACCTCTTAGCTTAAGTGCAAAAACCATCACTGTAAGACAAACTGAGAAATTGAAATATGAGAAATTCATAATGATGCTTCCATGCTCTTAAATATTCTCTTAAAAAGTTTTAGTTCTATTACATTTTCTTAAATAGGTTATTTGGTTATTTTTAATATAGTATCTGTCAAGATCTATTGCATTACCCTGCAAGGAAAACCAACATAGTTGTGTTTTGGATGTTAGTAATCTGGTCAGCAGTAATGGAAGCTGTTATGCTGATCGCCACCGAATCCAGTATATGTTGTGTTTAGGATGGTGGTAGACCAGTCAGCAGTAATGGAAGCTGTTATGATGATCGCCACCGAATCCAGTATATGTTGTGTTTAGGATGGTGGTAGACCAGTCAGCAGTAATGGAAGCTGTTAGGATGATCGCCACCGAATCCAGTATATGTTGTGTTTAGGATGGTGGTAGACCAGTCAGCAGTAATGGAAGCTGTTATGCTGATCGCCACCGAATCCAGTATATGTTGTGTTTAGGATGGTGGTAGACCAGTCAGCAGTAATGGAAGCTGTTATGCTGATCGCCACCAAATCCAGTATATGTTGTGTTTAGGATGGTGGTAGACCAGTCAGCAGTAATGGAAGCTGTTATGCTGATCGCCACCAAATCCAGTATATGTTGTGTTTAGGATGGTGGTAGACCAGTCAGCAGTAATGGAAGCTGTTATGATGATCGCCTCCAAATCCAGTATATGTTGTGTTTAGGATGGTGGTAGACCAGTCAGCAGTAATGGAAGCTGTTATGATGATCGCCTCCAAATCCAGTATATGTTGTGTTTAGGATGGTGGTAGACCAGTCAGCAGTAATGGAAGCTGTTATGCTGATCGCCACCAAATCCAGTATATGTTGTGTTTAGGATGGTGGTAGACCAGTCAGCAGTAATGGAAGCTGTTATGATGATCGCCTCCAAATCCAGTATATGTTGTGTTTAGGATGGTGGTAGACCAGTCAGCAGTAATGGAAGCTGTTATGCTGATCGCCACCAAATCCAGTATATGTTGTGTTTAGGATGGTGGTAGACCAGTCAGCAGTAATGGAAGCTGTTATGATGATCGCCTCCAAATCCAGTATATGTTGTGTTTAGGATGGTGGTAGACCAGTCAGCAGTAATGGAAGCTGTTATGATGATCGCCACCAAATCCAGTATATGTTGTGTTTAGGATGGTGGTAGACCAGTCAGCAGTAATGGAAGCTGTTATGATGATCGCCACCAAATCCAGTATATGTTGTGTTTTGGATGCTAGTATGCAGGTCAAGGAGTAGGTCATGGTATGCTAATCAAGTAGCTGGTCATGCTGGGTGGCCAAGTAGACCAGCACCAGACCAGTTGCTGCACCATTTAAGGTGGAATGGAAAATGTGTATAAGAAGCTGGCAGTACTACCACTAATATTACCGATAAACAAACGGTTACATTTCTAGCTAACTAGAGTGAAAGATGTCAGGAAGCTAGCTAACTGAGAAATATCCGCTAGTAGTTTGGATGTATATCTATAAATATCTGCGAGTGGTGAAGGATGTATAGCTAACTGAGGGAAATTTGCCAGTGGCCGAGTGAAAATTGTCAACTAGTTAGCTAGCTGAATAAATCTGCCGGTGGCTGAAGGAAAAATGGCATTAACAGAGATAAATCATGCCAGGGACTGAGGGAAATAACCATTTGTAAACTGTACATGGGATTCGTGTGACATAAAAAGTTTGAGCTAGTGTACAGTGCATCCGGAAAGTATTCACAGCGCTTCACTTTTTCCACATTTTGTTTTGTTACAGCCTTATTCCAAATTGAATTATATTAATCTTTTTCCTCAAAATTCTACACAAAATACCCCATTGTGACCATGTGAAAAAAGTTTTCTCGAGAGTTTTGAAAATTTATTAAAATTAAAAAACAAAGAAATCATATTTACATAAGTATTCACAGCCTTTGCCATGAAGCTCAAAATTGAGCTCAGGTGCATCCTGTTTCCACTGATCATCCTTGAGATGTTTCTACAGCTTAAATGGAGTCCACCTGTGGTTGATTGGACATGATTTGGAAAGGCACACACCTGTCTATATAAGGTCCCACAGTTGACTGCATGTCAGAGCGCAAACACCAAGCATGAAGTCAAAGGAATTGTCTGTAGACCTCCGAGACAAAATTGTCTCGAGGCACAAATCTGGGGAAGGATACAGAAAAATTACTGCTGCGTTGAAGGTCCCAATGAGCACAGTGGCCTCCATCATTCGTAAATGGAAGAAGTTCGGAACCACCAGGACTCTTCCTAGAGCTGGCCGGCCGTCTAAATTGAGCGATCGGGGGAGAAGGGCCTTGGTCAGGGAGGTGACCAAGAACCCAATGATCACTCTGTCAGAGCTCCAGCGTTCCTCCGTGGAGAGAGGAGAACCTTGCAGAAGGACAACCATCTCTGCAGCAATCCACCAATCAGGCCTGTATGGCAGAGTGGCCAGGCGAAAGCCACTCCTTAGTAAAAGGCACAAGGCAGCCCGTCTGGAATTTGCAAAAAGGCACCTGAAGGACTCTCAGACCATGAGAAACAAAATTCTCTGGTCTGATGAGACAAAGATTGAACTCTTTGGTGTGAATGCCAGGCGTCATGTTTGGAGGAAACCAGGCACTGCTCATCACGAGGCCAATACCATCCCTACAGTCAAGCATGGTGGTGGCAGCATCATGCTATGGGGATGTTTCTCAGCAGCAGGAACTGGCAGACTAGTCAGGATAGAGGGAAAGATGAATGCCGCAATGTACAGAGACATCCTGGATAAAAACCTGCTCCAGAGCGCTCTTGACCTCAGACTGGGGCGACGGTTCATTTTTCAGCAGGACAACGATCCGAAGCACACAGCCAAGATCTCAAAGCAGTGGCTTCAGGACCACTCTGTGAATGTCCTGGAGTGGCCCAGCCAGAGCCCAGACTTGAATCCGATTGAACATCTCTGGAGAGATCTGAAAATGGCTGTGCACAGACGTCTCCCATCCAACCTGATGGAGCTTCAGAGGTACTGCAAAGAAGAATGGGCAAAACTGCCTAAAGATAGGTGTGCCAAGCTTGTAGCATCATATTCAAAAAGACTTGAGGCTGTAGTTGCTGCCAAAGGTGGTTCTACAAAGTATTAAGCAAAGGCTGTGAATACTTATGTAAATATGATTTCTTTGTTTTTTAATTTTAATAAATTTTCAAAACTCTCGAGAAAACGTTTTTCACATGGTCACAATGGGGTATTTTGTGTAGAATTTAGAGGAAAAAGATTAATTTAATTCAATTTGGAATAAGGCTGTAACAAAACAAAATGTGGAAAAAGTGAAGCGCTGTGAATACTTTCCGGATGCACTGTAAATACATAAGTTACAAAATTAGAACAGTTCTTCTTAAGAACACTTCTTCTTAAAAAAAGAGTCATTTAAACTAAAGGCAGACCCTGGTCCTTATGCACCTACACTGAGAACTATGCTAAGTATAATATTAGCCCTCATGTTAATCCGGTATCCAGTGCACTGAGTTCAGTACCGCCAGTGTGTAATTTACACTGTAGGGGTGAATTTGACACTGCAGATTTGGAGCTTTTGAGTAAATATTCTATATTTGTCTCTTGACAGGGTGACAAAGAGCGGCGCTTAAGCCGACCAACCCTCCTGCTCTGTTCTCTTTCTTGTCCACCTTGGTGCTGGGACAGGAATGTAATCTTGTTAAAGGTGATATATGCACCATCAGGCCAGTGGGAGTCCTACTGCCTTCCTCATTACAGGCCGATACCAGGCAAGAGACACAGGGAGGAACTCCCAAAGGCATAATTCTGCAGATTGCACAATGATCTGAGCTCCTTGCGCTCACTGCTCTACCTTTGGCAGTAAATCTTAACAAGAACATGACAGCAGCAGGAAAAGTGAGCTTGTCTCAGGGTGAGAGAAAGTGTGAAGTGTGGGAATGTGAGATTGGAAGAGGTGATTACAGTGAGTGCGATAAGTGGAAAAGGGGGATTGTTGATGGGATCAGGTAGAGACAGATCGCTCTTATCCACAAATCTCCACTTCGGTTCCCATCATGCCGTTGGTATAAACAGTATTAGCACTCAGAATTTGGAGTACACATAGGGGTCTTGGGGGAAGCCCCCAGTTTGGTCATTTTGGCTTACTGGTTGAGCTGTACTTAACTATGATTACTACAATCTAATCCTCTTTCTGATTAATCAACTGTCTTTCTAGCAGAAGGCGTGTTGTAACACAGGTTCTTTCATTATAAATGTTTATGCATCAGTGGTGTATTCCAGTGAAATGACTCCTTCTCTGCTTTGTGATTCATCATCATCCTAGCAACACTTTACAGGAGAAGGTAAAAAATTTACTTTTATAGTAAATTGAGGTAACTGGTTTTATATATGAAATTTTATTTCAAATTCAAACTCTGGACCATTTTTATTTGGCCATGTATAATACAATGTTCACACAGAAAGAACTGTTGTTTTTTTAATGGCATAGAAGTAGCAGCTGAACAAGTTGGAGTTAGGAAATTTTGACAATTCCCACATTTTTCAAAGTTGCAATTATGAATTCATTGTTTCTGTGATGTCAAAACCAACATGTTCACATATGTTCACCTCGTCAGCCTACAGCCATAGCTCTGCCCATTCACACTGAAGTTATAAAGAGTGTTTCAGCCTGGAATGCTTTATAAATGAGACAAAATACAGGACAGCCTTATTTCCATAAAGGCACAGTAACAACAACAGCTTGTTTAATTCTAGTAGATAAACAGAGATTGAAAAATTATAGTGGACTACTGCTGTCTTTGGTGCATCAAAGCACCAACTTTATGAGTGGACACGATGACTATAAAGATCTATGTCACCATTCCTTTTTCATTTTAATCATTATTGTGTTGAGTAACTGACAACTGTGTCATTAGAAATGAAGACTTTCTCACTCATAGCTCTTTGAAGCTCACAAGAGGAGTAATTCTGTTGGATTTAAAACTTTCAGGCAATATGTTTGTGTTTGTAAGTAGAAGAGGAGATATTTTAAGTTGAACTTGATGAAGAAAAAAGTTATTGTTAGGTGTACAGATATTTGTCGTGTTTTTTGTCATTTTATAACACTGAAAAAGAAGAAGTCAGACTCAAGCCTCTCAATACAGAATGGAAATATAATGGAAATCTAAAGATTTGTGCATTTAAGCCTGTAATATGCTACAAAAATGATATCTTGGCAAGTGAAATCATCTAACATATGACCAATATATTAACCCCTTAAAATTCCAGGCTTATTACATACTAAGGCCTATTATTCAGTAACTGCAGAGGCTATTCTTAGGATAGAGAAGTGTGTAAAAAAAAACTTTGGGCCTTCTGGTGGACCCTGGCTATTTAAGGGGTTAAATATCCCTCACTTTGTGACAGTTGTGAGAAAATTACAAGATTTTTTAAAAAGGCTATATGCTGCATTTTTCAAGTCAAATTTTTGACTGTTGTTTGGTTTTGTTTGGTTGATATATACAATTGTGTGTCATTAGCATAGCAGTGGAAACCGTGTTTACTGATAATGGTACCTAGCGGTAGCACATATAATATGAACAATAGCGGTCTTAAAACAGAACCTTGTGGAACACCATACTGTACTTTTGTAAGACGAGATGATTCGCCATATGAATTTACAAACTGATCACGGTCAGTCAGGCAAGACTTGAACCAGAAAAGCGCTACTCTTGTTAGTCCTACAAGGTTTTCTAGCCTATCTAGTAAGAAAGAGTGATCTATTATATCAAATGCCTCAATAAGATGAAGCAGCAATGATATATTTCCTTGGTCAGAGGATATCGAAATCCAGACTGGATTTTTTTTATTTTATTCATTTTTCATTTCATTTTATTTTATTTATTCTCTAAGGCTTGTGATATAGATAGATAGATAGATAGATAGATAGATAGATAGATAGATAGATAGATAGATAGATAGATAGATAGATAGATTCAAACATAGGCTGGGCTGAAACACTCTTTATGACTTCAACATGAACAGGCACGGCTAACCTGCTGTAAACTGCAAATGTATTCATTTCTATGACATCACAGGAACACTGAATTTAAAATGTTTAAAATGAGCTGTTTATGAAAATTAATATCCATATATAGACTGCATGGACTGGAGATTAAATAAGATGGTTTGAAACAAAGTTTATCTACTACATCAAACCCCGGAAAAATAGTTTCCCATGACATGGTTTCTTTAACGTATTAATAGACATCTATGTTTACTTGTTTTAAGTAATTTTATCTCATCCTATTATTGTTTATATTATTAAATCATTCTTAAACATGCTCAGTTATCTGTCAATAAAAAACACTAGACACTTAAAACAGGTAAAAACATCTAAAACTTAGTTTTACAGCTTTCTTAGAGCAATCGCGAGATGTGAGAAATAGATAACGTGATTAGATTTAAGATGATTTCACTTGTTAAGATCATCTTTTGCAGAAAAAGTTGTGGACCCATAGAAGCCCCCCACTCCCACCCACTCTTTCATATCCCTCATCCTTCTTACGCTTTGTGTACATCAGTGACAGAGGACACTCTCTCTCCCACATCCTCTCATCTCTGCCCTTCATTCCCACGCTGGAACAGTGGACCTAGATGGGAAAAATTCCAGATCGGGACCCTGTCAGGGTTTGGGATACTTGCGGCGCAGTGTATGTGCACATGGGGATCTAAGGAAAGCGGGAACGTGGAAACGGCAGAGTTCCCATGGTGACTTCGCCTCTGCTTGTGCTCTGCTGAAACTGCGGTACGGGGAGGAAGTTCTCACATCAAAACACTCTTTCGTCCGTGTCTGACCAAGGCCACTCCGTTTTCTTATCTGCTCCCCATCGATCCTCACTGTGGAGAGCAGTTTTCCCACACTAAAGCACCCCCCTCTAACTCCCACCCCCCAACACACGCACAAGCCATGCAAACAAACACCATGCCTGACATCTGCTCTAGAGCCTGCAGCTAACAGGACTTCCCTCAGAGCTGCAGAGCTTCAGAGTCTGCTACTGATTCACCAGAGCCCCACTGCAACTGCAGAGAGAGAGAGAGAGAGAGAGAGAGAGAGAGAGAGAGGGACAGGAATGAAAGAGAGGCATATAAAGATAAATGGAGAGAGAGAGAGGCTGAGAGAATGGTACAGAGAAAGAGACATAAACAGAGAGTGAGAGAAAGGAGATAGGGAGAAAGGATGAAAAGAATGACACAGAAAGAAAGAGAAAAAGATAAAAATAGAGAAGCAGGACAGTGAAAAAGAGAAATGGAGAAAGATAGAAGAGAGAGATGGAGACATATTTACCTATTTACAGACTGAAGGAGAAATAGAAGGTGAAGAAGAGCCAAAGAAAGGCAGACAGAGAGAGAGAGAGACAGACAGACAGAGGAACTGAGAGAGAGCGAGAAAGAGAGAGAGAGAGGAAGGAGACAAAAAAAGGCAGACTGAGAGACAGACAGAGAGAGAGAGAGAGAGAGAGAGAGAGAGAGAGAGAGAGAGGAGACAAAGCAAGGCAGGCTGAAGAGAGACAGACAGTGGAAGAGAGACAGAGAGGAGACGAAATAAGATATAGAAAGATAGACAGACAGGCAGATGAGATGGAGAGAGAGAGAAATGGAGATATGGAGACAGGCAGAAAGAAACAGAGATATAAACAGACAGAGAGAAACAGAGATAGACAGACAGAAAGAAACAGAGATAGAGAGACAAACAGAGAGACAGAAACAATGATAGAGAGACAGACAGAGAAGTAGTGACAAAGACACAGAGACAGACAGAAAGACAAAGTGATAGAGAGACAGATGGACAGAGAGATAGAGAGACAGACAGTCAGACAGAGAGAAGCAGAGAGCGACAGACAGACAGTGAGACAGATAAAGACAGAGAGAGAGACACTCTGTCTTTGTAAAATCATCATATAGTTTATAAAATCTGTGTAACTACATTTTTTCTTTTACTGCATTGTAAAGTACCAGGCCAACATGATCCAAATGATCCAAGTCTTGTTTCAGAAGCATTTAAGCATTTAAGTTGTTTTTTTTCCATGTTCTGTTAAATTACTATATATACACGAGCGTTTATTATGACAGTGGTAATATTTTAGTCATGTGGAACTGATGTACTCATTCAAACCAAGGAAATTCAACAGAATGAGCAGTGGAAAACAGCAGAGGTGGAAAACAGAAAGGCTGATAAGAACATACAGCACCCAGCAGGGCCGACTCGGTTCCAAGTTCGGCATTTCTGAGTCATGAAACAGGGGTTTGGATTGCGAGCAGTGAGTGGTATGCGCCAGGATGAGTTAGTCAAGGCTGTTCACACACACACACTCATACACACAGTCCATGTGTTTCTGTCATCAGCGGGGTCAGATGTGCTGGACGCCTCCTCCTCCTCCTCTTGCTCCGTTCTCCGCTAACACTGCAAACACCACAGGCCCTGGATGGGAGGATCCGTCAGAGGTGGTGCGGAGTGAAGAGGAGGAGGAATGAGATCCAAGTCAAAACCACAACAAAGAGTTCAAAGTCAAGCCAGAGCTCACAGAAAGAAAGTGCAGGCCAGACACTGTTACAACTTTCTGTGTGGCTATTCTGACCCTGGAAAGACCAACAAGACAAGAATGCTGCAGCTCTTTCTTCACCTGTTCCTAAAGCCCACTCAACACCAGACCACTTGAAGGACTCAGCCAGGACGTGCTGGCGGAAGTCTGCTTTCTACCTTTGTGCTGCAGCTTTGAGGCTAATGAGGCAAACAAGTCATGGAGGCTTATGCCGAACCAAATTGCATCGTTAATATGGTCAACACAGGAAAACGTGTCACATAGAGCACATTTTGTTTTTTTGTTGAATAACTTTAAGAATATTGAAGTTGGAATAATGGTATTTTTATACAAGCAGCATATACATCTCTGCTACAAATGGACTCTGGAACTTTGTTTCTAGCACCTACTGTTCATGTACAATTACACCCAAAATGACGGGAAGCACAACGTCACAATTTATTCCATGTATGGGTTCACTGTAACTGACAGAGGATCAGTTTAACACCTGCTAGAGAAGTCTGATCAATTAGTGCAAACAAAGTTCATTCAGTGTAATTCTGTGTTGTAAGAAACAAATATATTTACCAAGCATACTGCATTATACATTATCTGTCTATCAGATAAACAGACAGCTCAACTGACAGAAACACACACAGCTAATTATATATGAACACTGATATGAGACTGTGTGTCAAACAATGACATATTAATTGTTTGTCCAGTGAAAGACAGCAAATAAAAAATGTCACAAGTCAGTAAAATGTGGAACATTGTTTCTGGATAACTACAGCTTTACCAACTGTTGATGTCAATTTCATCAATATACTTATTTAAAGTCAGAACGCAAACATGTGAAAGATTCTAATAAAGTAGAAGAAAATCCCTGTTGTCAGACATTTTCTCTGTTGCATCTTAAAATCTGTGTAAACAAAAAGACAATATTGACTTTATTTGTCTTTGTTTACTGAAGGTGACTGTGTTAAAACTAACCCCGCAGGACGGTGGTTGTACTTAAGTCCAGCTCCTGTTTGCTGTGAGCTTGTCACCTCTTTCAAATTTTTTTTTGTCAGAGGTGGAGATTAAAGTTATTTAAGGTTGGATTTTGTTATTTACACAAACAACTCAGTAACCAAAAAAAAAAACGTTAAAAATTTTACTTACATCCCTGAAAACACTCTTTGGCACAGATATCTTTAAAATGCTGATGAATCGCTCTGATTTTTGGTGGGAGACTAGGGCTAGGAAATGTGGTAATGTGGCCAGAAGCACACGGTGCTTGATCTTCTTGAACAATGTAAAACGCCTGAGTTCATTTGTGCCCCGCGTTAGGTTGTTACCTGCACTACTAGTAGTCCCCTACTGGCAGTCATCTTGAAGCTTCCATTTTATCTGTACTTTTATCCATTTTTGTAGAGACTACATTCATTTCCTTGGTAACCCAAATCAAGTATGTGATGATTAAGGCATGCAGTATGTAGATGGTAATAAGCTTACTCATTCACCACATGAGCCTTAGCAGAGGCATGATTTGGTTTTACCTCTTTTGGGTGTTTGTATTAGATAAGGGGCCCAATCCTGCCTATGGACAGCAACATGTTTGTCACTATCTAAAATTTCATCCATCCATCCATCCATCCATTTTCTAAGTCGCTTCTCCGTCAGGGTCGCGGGGGGGTGCTGGAGCCTATCCCAGCAGTCTTCGGGCAGAAGGCAGGATACACCCTGGACAGGTCGCCAGTCCATCACAGGGCAGACAGACAGACACAGACAGTCACTCACCCACTCACAACTAGGGGCAATCCAGCATGTCCAATTTGCCTGACTGCATGTCTTTGGACTGTGTGAGGAAACCGGAGAACCCGGAGGAAACCCACGCAGACAGGGGGAGAACATGCAAACTCCACACAGAGAGGACCCTGATCATCCGGCCAGGGAATCAAACCCAGGCCCTCCTTGCTGTGAGGCGTCAGCGCTACCCACCACGGCATCTAAATATCTAAAAATTCATATGTTTATTCCTTTTTTAATGCTGGACCTTCTTGCTAATGTGTCGTCTTACAGTAGCAAAGACTCAAAGCGTTTTTCTTTTCATTTTATTTACCAGATAAAGTTCTGAACAATGTCAGTCATGCATGTCATTAGATAGCAATGTTTGAGTTTAATTTGTTGATGAGTTTAAAGAAAACTTACAATTTGCTTTATAGCCTTCTTGATTTGGTTACCACGGTTAGCATAACACCAATCCCTATTAAATAAACCATCAGCACAGAACCTCATGAATTCTTTGCTGGTCTGAGCTGGTTTATGCTGGTTTATGCTGGTCTGGTGCTGGTTTAGTTACCAGCATACCAGCATCCAAAACACAAAGTATCGCTCTATCGAACAAAAGCTCTCCAAAATAATAACTTTACAGGAGAAGGAAAAAACACTTTCAATGTAAGTCAATGGAAGTTATTTCCAAGGCTTTTTGGGCTGTTTCTTTTGGTCCATTCATCATAAAAGGGCAACAGGCACTTTCAAATTATGTCAAAACGGAAAAACAACAAGATGCAACGTTTTCTTCCAAAAGCAGCAATATGGTGGTTTTGCTGGTGACCAGCTGGTCTATGTTGGTTTTTCTAGCATCAAAAGTCTCAAAACATTGTGAATAATCTTTTGGGAAATCTTTTGGGAAATCAACATTCAAAACTACTTTAGTGTGATTGTGGAATAATTAAGCAATAAACATGGGAGGAAGTTTTTCTCAGAATAACACCCCAGCTGTGATTTGGCAAGAGCGGTGTCATCCCATAGAACTATCAGCCTGCAGAACAGCTCACTGTGAGAGAAAATGGGGGAGGTAAAGCTGAAATGACAAATATATGCTTACAACAGCTTTTATATTTATCATTTGTCACTCATGTATTATGTTTTGTTTTAACTTTTCATGTTTAGTTTTTTCCTACCTGCCCCCTACTTCATAAGTAAATAATAATAATTTTTATTTATGTTATATTTACATTTCATGCCAGTGTCAGCTCAAAGTGCTTTACAGATGTTAACCCTTGTGTAGTGTTCAGGTCTGTGGGACCCGTTTTCAATGTTTACCAAAAGAAAAAATTATGTGATTAATTATTAATTCAGCCTCAAATTCTTGGCCATTGCTCCGTTTCTGTGAAGAACATACAAAGTAATACATTTTCAATGACTTCACTCTGTTCACCCCACACACATTTATATGTATGTGGTGTTGGGGTGAACCTGTGGGGAATAAAAGCGTGGAGGTGCTATGTCCTTCACTCTGTTCTCCTCCTACATGGCCTCCTGTTAGTGTGTGTGTGTGTGTGTGTGTGTGTGTGTGTGTGTGTGTGTGTGTGTGTGTGGGACACGGACGGGCTGCTGATTGGCTACAGCTGCTAAAGAACTCTACTCTGGACACTTGTGATATTTTAAACATCCGATATTCTTACATAAATTGTTATGGATGGAATGATTTAAAAAAAAACACAAGCGGTTCCAAACTAATGCATTCAGTATGTATTAAGCTATGTTTGTAATACTATAGATTATCAAAACAATCTTGACACTAACCAAACTTTACCAAATGGGTCAGTCATGACAGTTTTGGTTCTGATAATTTATGCATTAGGATCTCTTTCCCATGCTTTACTAAGTTGTGGCCACAACTTAATTATTTAATTCCCACACCTTACTAAATCGTGGCTATGGATTAGGATCTCACATGTTAATAAGGCGTGTCCACACACATTATTTTTATTTATATGGGATGTATTAAAATATAATACATGGACTGATCTTACCTGCAACACAATATGTTCTATACTTGCGTATAAACTACACATTTAAACTTGAATTCTGACACTTTCTTGCTGTCATCCTTGTAATGACACCTAAGGGAGATCTTTAACCCTTGTGTGGTGTTGATGTGTTTGTTATTCAGTGGTCTGGTGGACCCACCGCATTATTGTTTTTTAAATCAATACAGTCTAATTTATGTAAAAATACCAGATGTTTAAAATATCACGTCAAGTGTAGGGTTCTCCTTTAGCAGCTGTAGCCAGTCAGCAGCCTGTCCATGTTGTCCACCTTCACACATATAGAAACACATACACATGCAGACACACACACACACACACACACACACACACACTAACAGCAGGCCATGTAGGAGAAGAACAGAGTGAAGGGACACAGCACCTCCACACTTCTACTCCCCCACGGGTTCAGCCCAACACCATGTGTGTAATATAAATGTGTGTGGGCTGAACAGAGTGAAGACACAGAACATTGGTTATTTTATATTTTATTGAAATAATATTAAAAGAGGTCATGTTTTTCTAAACTTTGAAAATGGGTCCCACAGACCTGGACACCACACAAGGGCTAAGCTGACTGGATAATATTGTTGACTGTCCTGGATCAACTCATAGAAATACTTCCAGGACCAAGATCAAAGGAAATCAGGTTGTGTGTTAAGAAACCAAACATGTCTTGACTGTTTTTATTTGATTCTTTGCCAAGACATTCACTTACTCACAACACATTCAGCCACAGGAGTTATCACTCCTAATGATAAGCCTGTCCCCAAAGCTGCCAGAGTGAAATCTGTGATGTCCACACAGCTCCAATAAACCCATAAACACTCACTGGCCAGTCTTCTCCAGTGATTCCAACCTTAATTGACCTGCAGCTCTCACTTTCTCCACAGGCCACTCCTCCATAAAAATCACCCAGCGGAAAATACCTCATATGCAGAATAAGTGATGAAAGAGAGTTTTACACATTTTAATAGCAGAGCGTCCCAACCACAAGAGAGTGTGCCATTTTTCCTAAGTGAAAGGAGGCAGAGGAAAGCTTTTCTTCTCGTCTGTGTAAAACCTGATCGCTATTTACACAAAAAATCCCTTCATTCATGTCTTCCCCTCGCTTTGAGAGAGTCCCACGGTGACTGTGCATACTTGTGGTGAAGCTAGTGTGGTTTGTCTTCAAAAGCAGACCGCAGTGGACCGGCAGTCTCTGATCAGCTTTTCCACAGTGCCCTGTTCCTGCCCTCCAGCTGTGTTTGAACTGGAAGTATCGCTGGCCGGGCCTGGCCACAGTTGCACATGAAATGTCGTCTGCAGTCAGAGACACTTCAGCTTTAAAGCGACACTTTGGCAGAAAAACTCATTTTCCCTTAACGCCAAATGTGGCGGATCAGCCAAGAGATGCTTTTTAGGCTACTGTAGCTAGCAATTAATGGAAACTTATACCCCCTAACTGCATGCATGGATATTCACATATTTGCCTCAATCCACATTAAGTTGTTGAGTTATCTCAATTAGACTTGTTCATGTGGTTTCGGACTCTATTATGAAACACTGTTATTTATGAACATGGAGAAAAAGTTCGGACAAAATTCATGCTTCACGACGGGTTCATATGCTTTTCAAACATTTTCATTCGTATTGGAGGACTTGAGAAACCTGGGCCGTAGTAAAGACGTTGGAAGCAAGGCCTCCCTGTAGCTATGCCCCAGGTTTCTCAAGAAAAAAAATAAAAAATCACCAAGGCCAGAGGAAATATCATAATATGTTATTTGTTTTGTGTAATATTTAATACTGGATGAACTTAAAGGCACCAGGTTCTTATATTCTTGTAAATTTTTTCTCATTGAATAAATGAAAGTAACCAAAATTTTTGGTGGACGCTATTGCCATGGCAACATGACGCATGCCTTGTAGTTTTGCCATAGATATACATACCTAGATGCCGCGTTGGGTCAACATCACTGCTAGACTGCATTCAGTACCATTACAGAGCAGCAGATTAAGAAAGATTTTATTATACTGTGTCAAGAATATTGCACTCAGAAAGTGGGATAGGATTATATAACAGAGGGTACACAGCGATCCACACCCATGTTTGTGTGATGTGTATTGTTTGTGTGACGCTTACGTGTAGATATACCAATGAGGTTGGTGTTGATGTGATTGTTTTTCTTCTGGTTTTATATGAAGCTTATTTCATTTAATATTCTATTCAAGGGATCTTAACTTTATGTAGTAGTTATTTATTTACAATGAAGGTTAATGCTTTTTAGCCAAGTGGTAGCATTCTTTAATCCGTGTAGATCTTCATAATAGATTAACGTTAGCACCTTCTTACATGAACCTGAAGTTAGCTTCTTATTCCCCGTTCCCCCTTAATTGGCTCAGCTTCAGGCACCAGAAAGTGACTGCTGCACCATTTAAGGTGGAACGGGAAAGCTGAGCGAAGAAGCTGACGAACAGGAAGCTAACTTTAGCTTTGTCCTCCTTACTGTGTTTTGGGCAGTTTATTTTATTTATCTGTGTATTAAGATTAGAAGTGAGTCACACATTGAAGGATTTGTTGATTGAGAGATTGTTTTTCTACCGGAGCGCTAAACTTGATTTTTAATGTCAGGTGCAGAGTGAATATTTTTCTGCTGGTCCAGATGGCTAATTAGCGCTATCAGTTATTAAAGAAATGAGCTACGAGAGCAGTCTGAGGAATGTGACAGAACAAATTCTGTGAAAATCAGTAGAGTAATAATTAAGTTATGGCCAATTTAATCCTGAGAATTTATCGTCTCTCAATACAAGAGAATTTGTTCACAAGCAGATCTTGACCGTTCCAACATGGTGGTGGTACATGTAGATGTATCACCTCAGACAAAGAACAGCAGGCAACACAGCAACTAGGTATGTATATCTATGAGTTTTACACCAATGCTGCTCTCACTACCCGATTTGGACCATGCATTAAATTTCAGCTACTGCCTGAAATTGGCTGTGTCTGAGATGTAAAAAATGGTGCCTACTGATACAGTATTCTGAGACACTAAGGCCGAGTTGAATCCGAGTTGAATGTTCATGTAAAACACTGCCTGAGGTTCCTCAGTCTGGTAGCTTTTTTGAAGGCAGCATAGAGCTAGCTTTCTTAAAAGAATGGAAATGGGAAAAAAGATGCTACTGCTAACAGCTAGGAGTGAGGTGTCAAATCGTGGCACCAGCATGATGTACCACTGCCTTGTCTTGTCTTGAAGGGGATTCGGCTGTGGGTACATTCATCACAATGCTGCCTTCTGAGACCTTGACTTATGAGACAACAAGGCATGGAGACAGCTTCCTTTCAGTTTCGGATGCAGCCTTAGATAAGCCGGTTCGAATCAGGCAGTCACAGCTACAATGAAGCACAGAACAACACTAGTGTGTGAACACACAATTACCCCTCTCCACTGTTTCTGCGGACTGTGGGAACTAGCGTAGCCAACTGCTTACCTAGTTAGCAAGTAAAGGTAGGTGATAACACTGACCTTTGTAAAGAAAATACAGTTGAACACTGTGGAAACAATGATGAAAAAAACTGCAGTCTTGAACTATTTACCCCAGGGATCTACACCGAATGCTCATGGCCATAACTAGCATGAAGAGGTCTGGACACCAATAATTCCAGAAGGGCTTTATAAGAGTGAATGAGGCAACAGCAATGAGACTACTCAGTCAGTAGTAATTGGTTCTCTGAGAGCAACTTTGACTTGAGGTAAACGCAACACATGCACTACAGGCTAACATAAAATAGCTATGTGAGAGTTTATAAGTGTATATGAATGTGAGAGTTAACCAAAGTACTTCACAGTTTATGTTTGTAAAATCCTAAGCCCATAACTTGTTTTTTTTTTGCATCCCTCAAACTGCTAGCTCAGTCAGTATACTTTAGCCTTGCTCCAGTAGCTGTTTAGTTTAGGCTTCAAGCTCCATGGTTAACCTGCTCCTTACATACTACAGTGAGCATGAGAAAGTTTACTGTTAATGAGCATATTGATGGCAAGTATATGTAACATAATTGAGAATTCAACAGGTACATTAAACTGTGTTATGTCTGGTTAATTGTATGAGGTGCCTCCCTTCCTGTTAGCTTGGGTTTGTTAGTGTGAAATAAGAGACACAGAAAGAAGGAGAGAGAGGTAAATGAAATATAATTCATGTAAATAAACTGCCATAGTATATACAAATTTCAACATTATTTCAAGTAAAACTAAATGGTAAATACAGCATTAAATAATTAACTACATAACATTAATCAGGGTTACTGGAGTCAAATGAGTTTAGCAGTTAAGGAAAGAATGGTGAGATGGGAAATGAACAAATAAAAAGAAAAGGAACATAAATATTGTGGTTAGGGATAAAGGGAGCAATGTATCAATCCTAAAAAATTCTAAAGCAGAGGTGATACTATATATTCAGAAGTTAGATTATTCACTGAACACTTAAAAAAGATTTATAATTTATAAGATTTATATATTTATTTATAAAAGGTTATTCTTTGCAAAGACAGTGGTTCTGTATAAAGCCATGAAAATTCAAAGAACCGTTTGCATGCTTAAATGGTTCTTTGCATGGGGAAATGGTTCTGCAGCTTGATGGAGAATGTGTTGTATATTTTTCTATATAGAACCTTTTTGAAAATATACCCTATATAGTACTAAAGTGATGACCAATGATATCAAGCTTGTAACAACGTGCTATTTTGAACCATTTCAAAAAGGTTCTGTATAGAACCATATACAATACATTCTCTGACAGTCTGACTCTTTTTTAAGAGTGTATATACATTTCTACAAACCTGGCTAAAATGTTTATCCAAGTTCCCTGATAGAACGGCAAAAGGCAGAATTTAACAAATATCTGCCATGGCATTCTGTCAATAGGTATGGTATCTAGGCCTCTAAATATGAGGGTAGCGATAATGTTTCATTTTTATTCATTCATTTGTTTGTTTGTATGTCTAGTTATGGTAATAGAGGGTTTTTTTTTTTTAGGTGGCTCCCAAGTGGCGCAATCATCTAAGCGTTGGCTCTATCATCAGGAGATCGCGAGTTCGATCCCTGGTGATGCTACAGCCGTCCGTAGCTGGGAGTCCAAAAGAGCACAATTGGCCTCGCTCTCTCTGGGTGGGTTGGATGGCCCCCCTTCTCCTCCCATCACTCAACGTGATACTAGTCAGCAGCTGTTAGCTGACGTAACAGATCTGGCAGTTGACGCTTTCCTCCGAGTGTGTTCGGCTGTCCAGCGACGTTGCGTGGGCAGCAGTTCGAAAAGATGCAGTGGCTGGTTTCACAAGTCTCGGAGGAAGCCTGTGTAAGCCTTCACCCTCCTAGCATTGGTAGCATCATGTGATTGGGGGAGTCCTAAGTAGTGGGTGGAATTGAAAATGACTAAATTGTGGAGAAAATCAGGTAAAAATAAAACAAATTAAAAACAGAATAAAATTGTTTTATGATTTAGCTACAGTGAAGTAATTTAGGCCAGCTGGTGGTCCCTCTCACTGTAGTGATGTCTCTTGGACAAGATACTTCCTGGCTGGCCCTCCCAGTCTGTATCCAAAGTGAAACTCTGGCTACACTACTAGCTGCTGATACTTTTCTTACTTATGCAGTGTCCAATTTCTTTTCCACTGAACTTTCACTTTAATGCAGGAACAACAGCCTGGAGGAACAGGCTCCGGTTTCAGCAGGACATCAAACACTCCCAACTGGAGACTTCAGAGGCTGGAAAACCGCAGCACAACAAGCAGAAACTCTCCAAAACGTAAGGAGCATATGGTTAAGCACCATCCTTTGATTTGTGTAATCACCAACCTAATCACTGACACGCTCTTCTCCCCGGGCTACGCTTCAGTACTGATGGAGTCTCTTCCTGCGCTTGCATCAAGGTCAGGCCGATATTTGGGATTTCTTCCTCTGTTTGTCCGGTGGTGAGGAAGAGGCTGAATTAGAACAAGCTGGAGAGAGCTTGCTGAGAGCCCGTGGATGCGCTGGCAGTGGACACTTGTTTATTCATGAGAAAGTTACCAATAAAACCTCCAAGCCAAGAAAGAGTTTCCAGATGAAGTATTCATAACACAATGATGTAGAAATAATTTAGAAGATGGATGTTCCTCCAAACTGAGTTCTACAATTCTGCATATGTAAACCAAAAGCACTGGCAAACCTTTGTGTTAAGATCTACACTGAGGCCTAAATACAAGTATGATTTATGGCATGATAAAGCCATGGCAAACAAACATCACAAATTATAAAGAACCTTTGGACTGCAAGCTTCATATGCCCTATAATTATTGGCATCCTTGGTAAAGATGGGTTGTCATTAAAGCTGTATTTGTAGTAAATTATCTCTCACACTGCAGTTTGAGCTAATTCTAACATTTAATTGAAGTAAATTCAATACAAGAAAACATAAACAATGTATTTGGGACACAATGTGTGGGACACAAAAATGTATTATTATTATATGTATCGTTATATCTCACAATTAAGGAATTCTTCAGTGGTTGTGTTTCACTAGGATATAAAGATGAAGTGGCACTAAGGTCAAATTCCCTCCTACATCAACTTACTGAATATTAGAAAATGCACAATTTAAGTGAGATAAAAGCATGCTGACCTTAAAAAATCAGGAGGACAATTGCTGTTAAAAATGTCTCCATGCGTGAAAATGCCCATATCCACTGTTAAAGCAATAATTAAGAAGTTTAAAACAACCAGAGCTGCAGTGAACATGCCTGGAAGAGGATGCATGTTTATTTTTTCCCCATACACAGCAAGGAGGATGATCAGAGAGGCAAGAATTCATGGATGGAGATTGGCATAAGATTTTGAAGTCTCTAAGATGAACTAATTAGATGCCTCCTCCACGCAAACAAACTACCTGTCATGCCGAAAGAAAAACTTTTCTTTCATTTAACCACAAATTAAAGCATCTGAGGTTTGTTAGATGCTACTGGAACTTTGTCTGGAACCAGGTGGTCAAATTGGACAAATGGGACCTTTTTGTCAAGGTAGGTTTGGAGTAAAAAGAAGGATGGTTTTACAGAAAGTACCTCCTCTAAGCTGTGGAGCATGGTGGAGCATCTGTGATGTTTTGGGACAGCTTTTCCTCATAGGTTCCCTGGAATTCTTGTTGGGATACATGACATCCTTGAAGTACTAGTAGACTTGGCTGCTAAAACTGGATCATGGTTGGATCTTCTAGGAGGACAGTGAAAATGTTTATCTAAATGCACAGAAAAAATGCACCAACCACTAGATCTGCTACATCAGCTAACAGACACCTGCACTGACTAGTATTACGTTGGATGATGGGAGGAGAAGGGGGGCTGTCCTACCCAATTGAGGCCAATTGTGCTCTCTTGGACTCCCGGCTACGGACGGCTGTAGTATCACCAGAGATCGAACTTGTGATCTCCTGATGATAGAGCCAACGCTTAGACGGTCGGGAGCCCACACATTTTGGTTAACTTTTTTAGTATAAATTTGTCAGGAAATCCATCCATCCATTTTCTAAGCCGCTTCTCCATCAGGGTCGCGGAATTTGTCAGGAAATGTTCAATTTATTTCAGATTTCTATGTGAAACCACAAAGACACTTTTTCACCCAGCTCTAACAACAGCAATGCCAATGTGACAAATGCACAGCAGTAACAAATTTAGCACATTTGCAATTCAAGACAGTCAGCCATAAAAAAGTTCAGAAATTTTGGACTAAAATCTTGAAGGTTTAGTTGATGGATGACCCAGGAATGTGGTCATTTTCATCATCAGCCTGCCATCAAAGAATCTGTACTGTATTGTGTGGTCTGCAGCACACATAAATATAAATGACATTGCAGTCTGACAGAATTTGGACACAATAGTATTAGAAGTATCTACCAATTAGAAGTCCACTGTGCTTTAAACTTGTACCTGCGACCTTCTGACTGTGAAGAATAAGCACTTCATTACTGCCCCAGCCTCCTGTACACTCTTCAAAACAAGGGTCCTTCAGAGCGATCACATACAGCCACTTTTGTTTTTTTAGCAAGGAACCTTTCAATGAATGAGATATGAGCAAGCTTAGGGAACTTTTAAAAAGTTTGAAGAATGTCCACATTAACTGTAATAAACTGTATAAAAGTTGAACCATTGAAGTTTTTTTTAATATAGTTTCACACAATGTAACCATTTGAGGTTTTTTGTTTTGTTTTCTTTAAATCTGTCACCAACACAAACTCATTTATATTCAAGCAACACAAAACCAAATCATTGCATCTGTTTGTGTTTATTTAGCTGAACAACATTGGTTGGATTTATTCAAAGTGAGCAGTCACTGCCAAGAAACTTCCTGCCAAGAGGAGATATTTTATTTTGATTTGAAGTTGATGATGAGTTATTGTTGTGCATAGAGTTTTTGTAGGAAAAAACACTCAAACTGTCAGTATGGAATATAAATTGAATGTAAACGATGTAATTCAGTATGCAACTATGTTATTTTAGTTGAACAGCATAGCAAAAGGGGTGTTAATTCTGATGTCCAGAGCAGGTTTATGTGGGGCTTTTAAATGACTCAAACAGTTTGAAAAGACCAAGAAATTTGATCTGGATGCAGTTCAAGACCAAGGCTGCATTTACACTGTTTCAGTACGTCGATGCACTGCAATGTATCCCATTCAAATGAAAATGTCAGTTCTGGCAAAGGTAGCCGCACAGTGCATGATGAGTCTGGTGCATCACGTCCAGGGGATGTAATGCGGCGAAATGTTGTAATTAATAACATACTGAATTTGGTTTTCGATTACTATAAAATCAACACATTTGTAATGTGTTGTAAATAAAATTTGACTTTGCAGGACGTGATTTAATTGAATGGCGCAGGGAATGTCTTTGTTAACACCCACATGTGGCTAACTGAAGAGGGAAAGTGCATTCACGCGATCCACGCGATCTCAAATACGACTCAGTTTTTTGGACTTGGTTTCTTGGTCTTGGCCCCCGTAGACTAAGGCCTATTCCCATCTCATCCCTTGCCCCTACCACTTGGCCATTAGCCCTCTGTTTTGCACATTCACGTCTAGGGGTAAGTGTAATGAGAAAAACACAAAAAACGACAAGATGGCTGGGCATGCGACCAAAGAAACTCACAAATGTGAATATTTTCTGTTAAAAACACGATAAATGTTGTATTATCTCAGTTTAATGTTGATTCAAAGTATATATATAATACATAATAAGCATTAAAAAATCACTAATTGTATGTTAATGTCTCTGTAGCTAGCTGGCTAAAGTTCCTGTTCCACCTTAAATAGTCCAGCAATACTGACCCATGAAGCACTGGAATGTAACTGCTGCACCATTTAAGGTGGAACAGTAAAATTCAAACAAAAACTGATGAATAGCCTTCAGCTTCATGTCACTGAATAATTAGGTGGTGGATGATAATAAATTATTGTCTTAAACCTTAAACCCCCTCTTTGAAAACATATGGTTCCCTAAGTGTAACTAAAGCTCAGCAGTAAGGAGCTGAACTTTACCCTCCTCTGCTGTCACTGTAACTGGCAGGGCCCCCTGTACAGCACCGCTAGTAGCCTGTTAATGAAATAATGTTCTTTTTATTTGAGGGTTTCATTTCATAGGAGAACATTTCAACCATTACGTAAGTCTTGATTTGATCTCAATTAGCCATAGTCTTAGACTTGTGTCCTGTCCATGTGCTTTTGTTTTCATTGAGTTCTTCCCTGTCCTGCCCCCTTGTTTCTTGACTCCGCCCTTGATTGTTCTCATCTCTGTTGTCCACCTGTGTATTGTTAACCCTCATTGTTTCCCTGCATTTAAGCCCTCTGTTTTCCCCTGTGAGGTTGCTGATCTTTGTATTGTTTGAATTGTTTGATTTGCTTGCTGTTTGAAGTGTTTGATATTGTTTGGTGTTTGTTTCTTCCGGCCTCCGTTGTGTTTATCCTGTGTTCCTTGTCATGTCTGTCTCTCTGTGTTGGCTCATTGACCCTGCACTGTTTTGACCCCGAGTTTGGATTTGCCCATAATAAATCTTGCTTCTCTCAGCACATGCATCCGCCTCATCATCGCTCCCCCACATTACAACTTGTCTTGGACTTGACAGTGGTGGTCTTAAGTACAGCCCTCTCTTTACAGCAGAATGTTTTTCTATCTGAACAGTTGCCTCTACAGGACCCTAAGAGGCATGGGACTGCACTTCACATAGCATGGAACAGATTGGGAGGCATAAATTAATCATCACATTAGAACTACTGCACGATTTCCACTAATTATGGCCTGTAATGGAGTCAATAGTGTAATTAAGGGTTTACATGGTACAGAAAGCAGACCACATCTGGAATCCCCCAGGGTACCCACGCCTCGACATGTACAGCCGACTGTGAGAACCTGCACTTTACCTACGTCTAACTACACGCAATGAATAACGACTTCACTGGGGCTCCCAGGGGTGTCTTGTGCAACTGACCTTATTTTAACCCTCTGGGTTGCCAATGGCATAGATATAATCTTTGAAATGCCTCTTCATTTCTGTTTTTAATATCATTTTAATCTTTTTTTGTCCAATTTTCTCCACAGTTTTGTCAGGTTCAGTTTCCTCCAGCTAACCAAGCCCCTCTCTCATTCTCTGGGACACATGAAGCCCTCCACATCTTTTTAAACTGCCACTAATGTAGTGTTCACCATCACTGACTGTCCGGTTCCAGTTGAGAGCACTGTGTAGATGATTGGTTTTGTTTAGTCTAGTTTTGTGTGATTTTCTTTTTTCTTTTTGTTTTAATTTATTTTCTATATTTTGGGCCAATGCCATTTCACCCCTTGCCTCTACCACGTAGCCCTAGCCCTCGGTTTTTCACGTAAGGTGTCCCGATTTTTGTTATAATATAGGGGTAGGGCAAAGTGTTAGGGCTGCATGGCCCACTGATGACCGAACTGAGTTTTTTTAGAGACACACTCCAAACTGTGTTATGAGGACAAAAGAATTATATTCTCTTAGTTTAATATCTTTTCAGTGAGTTATGGTCCATTTCTTCATAAGTAGCATGAAAAATCATTAATATTATGCTAATGTCTCAGTAGGTAGCCAGCTAAATTTCCTGTCCCACCTTAAATAGTCTGCAATTCTGATGCCTGACACAGAAGAATGTAACTGTTGCTGCATTTAAGGTGGAACAGGAAAATACTAGCAAGACATTGGCACATAGCTGGCTTTAGCTTCATATCACCAAAAGATTAGGGGTGGACAATAATAAATAATTATGATATCCCCCATATTTGAAGGCATATGATGCCCTAAAATGAACTAATTTAACAACCGGTCATATGCAAAAGTTTTAAAAGTTTTAAAATGTCCAGTCAAATGGCATGTTCTGTTAATTCTCTGCATTAAATTAACACATCTTATATTCTGATTTACTTACATTTTAGCGCACAATATCTGTTTATTTGAGGTTATACAATTAAAAGGTGCCTCAACTTTTACACAGGCCGCATTTTATTTTTTATCAACATGAAGTTTGACCAGGGGTGCCCAATCTTTTGCACACGACTGTGCATAATTAGCAAAATGGCAATAATGACTTTAGGCCTCTAAGGGTTAAAGGCCTCATTGCTTCTACCGTGAGAAGTCGAAGGCTCAGAGGTAAATGAGACAGTTTCACATGGGTGTATCGACTCAGCTTTAATCTCCCTCTTCTGAAGTGATGCCACAGTGTTTTGGTGGTGCACACAGCGGTACGAGGCTAGAAGGATTCCCATGCTGAGGATAAAGAAGGCACAGAGGGACGCCCCACTGATCTCACCACGCTGATGGTTAAAAACAGAGCAGACAAGCAGGCCGCCGTGTTTCTGTTTGACTGATCGCTCGCTGAGAAGATACGGCAGCTGCAGGTGCTTCTTCCCCTGGGCAAACAAATCACAGAGGTTCCCTCATTGTGGGAACTTTTTACTGAGACCACTTTTCATTTATTGAATTTACCGTCAGCCCTTGGGTTGAAGTTCTTTTTTCTGGAGCAGGAAATTTGACAGAAAGTTATGTAGAAGCTTCAATAACTGAATGGAGTATTTATTTTGTCCACTCTTTACCTTTATTACAGCTTCCATTCTTTTCAGGAGACTCACTTTTAGCTTCTCAAAGAAATCTGTTCCAAACCTCCAAAGTTCAGGCTAAGTGTGTGTGTGTGTGTGCTTGTAATGATCCAAGTAATCCCAAACACATTCGGTGATGTTGAGGTCTGGACTCTGGTGGTCAGTCTATTGTTCTGAGAACACCAGCAGCTTCTTTATCATCTTTTCTCAGCAAGAGCTTCTTGTCAGCTACACATGCTTTTAGACTCATAGCGCTGAGTTATCTTCTCACCGTGGAAGGATGGACAGAAACACTTGTAGATGTTTTTTCAGAACTGAAGCAGCTTGATTTTCTTTTCTCACCCAAAGATGAAAGCTTTGTGTTGTTTATCTGATGGGGACAGTTTTGGTGTCTGCCAAGTCTTGCAGGTGGTTATTAAGAGTCCCATTTCCGCCATTTCACTCCAACTTTGGAAGTTTTTATTTGTTTTCCTTTGACTTTATCTTTTTATGCAGGTAGATTATGCAGGTAGATTATCTAACCCTTGTGTGGTGTTGATCTTTTTGTTACATTTTACTTTTGTTACTTTTTTGTTGTTTTTTATATCAATGTAGCCATAACCGTTTATGTAAAAATACCAGATGTTTAAAATATCACGAATGTCCATCATATGGTTCTCCTTTAGCAGCTGTAGCCAGTCAGCAGCCTGTTCATGTTGTCCACTCTCTCTCTCTCTCTCACACACACACACACACACACACACACAACACACACACCAACAGCAGGCCATGTAGGAGGAAAACAAAATGAAGGACACAGCACCTCCACACTTTTATTCCCCGTGGGTTCAGCCCAACACCACATGTGTAATATAAATGTGTGGGGGGTGAACAGAGTGAAGACCCTGAAAATGTGTTATTTTATATGTTCTTCACAGACAATGAGCGAAGACAAGGTATCTGAGGCTGAAATAATAAAATATCACATCATTTCAAACATTGAAAATAGGTCCCGTGGACCTGAACACCACACAAGGGTCAATGTCCTCAGAAACATCTCCTGAAAAATGAATAGCCTGTACTTTTTGGCTGTTGAATGAAGGGTGGTCTCACTTTAGTACAGGGCTGTAAATGCATGCACAAATCAAATAAAAGTATGCCATCGAAAAGCTACGTGAACTTGTTTTAAAAGTATCCAAGTAACACTGTGTATGATTTTTTTGATTGAATACAGTTTTGGAATAAATAGGCAAAATTAGCAAAACGCCTAATCTAATTTTTGACTGGCTGATGTGAAAAGACACCAGCCACTAGATGCCATATGCAAAACAAGAAAGCAGAATGAGTCGCTGTAGAAAAGTTAACACAATTAGCAAGAACAGCTAGTCAGGAAAGTATATTTCCTGAAATGGAAATGAAAAAACTCTTAACTCAAAGTGACCATCTGTAAAAAGCAGTAGCAGTTGTTTTTTTTTTACTGTTTCTTTACGGTAGCCTCTGAGGGCTGCACTTATCCTGTAATCTCCTCCGTCTTCCTAACCTAACGCAGGTGTTGCACTGTAGAGTGACCTGAAGGTGGAAAGTGTGTAGTGGAATGAAGAGTGGCCAACAGGGCTGAAATCAGCCTATAAGCCCCTCCACCACCATCAACCCCCCGACTGCTCCCCGACCTAGCTTTGATGGTTTGAGGCCTTCCAGAGCCCAACAGCTGCTCCCAAATTAGAGACCAGGAGACAACACGACAAGGCTGTGGAATGCCAAGATTGTCCCAGCACGGATGCCTGAGAAAGCAGAAGCACTTTAGGGCAACTTGTCTACAGACATGCTGCTTACACTGGTGCACAGCTGCATGTGTTTGTCTTTTAACACAGTTCCAATCCACTAGTAGTATAATTTGATTCTCAGGAGTTTTTTTTTCTTTATTGTCATTTTTGTATGTAGTTTAAGTGTAATTACAAATTAAATTAGATGGTTATGTAATTACATATATACCATTTACATTTGATTACACTCAGCACACTGATCAATCAGATCTATTCAATTGTTTTTAATACTCTCAGTCTGTAGGTTTTAGTATACAGTGTATTAGTATACAACTGTTTGCTAGTCATCTGCTGGCATTTTTCACTTCTGCTCAAAATGAGCTTAAATTGTCACCAGCGAAACAATCACTACTGAAACATTTGGTGAAGTTTTGGTACAGTTATGAATGTATTGTTAGTTACAAAATAATGGAATGTTCATTCATTTAGATAGATAGATAGATAGATAGATAGATAGATAGATAGATAGATAGATAGATACATACATACATACATACATACATACATACATACATACATACATACATACATACGGTGGAGGAAGTAATTATTTGATCCCTCGCTGATTTTGTAAGTTTGCCCACTGACAAAGAAATGAACAGTCTATAACTTTTAATGGTAGGTTTATTTTAACAGTGAGATATAGAATATGGAAAAGAAAATCCAGAAAATGACATTATAGAAAATATATAAATTGATTTGCATTTCATTGAGTGAAATAAGTGTTTGATCCACTAGCAAAACAAAACTTAGTACTTGCTGGCCAAACCCTTGTTGGCGAGCACAGTGGTCACATATCAGGAGGAATTTTGGTCCACTCCCCTTTGCAGATTATTTCTAAATCCTTAAGGTTTCGAGGCTGTCG